>NC_057864.1:410094272-410419544 GCF_019393635.1 Dromiciops gliroides | reverse complement strand
GTGTAGCAAGAGAAGAAAACACTGTACATTTAAGATTTTTTAAAAAAATGTAAAAGGTTGCTAGATTAATTGCATGTAAATAGATTTAATTATTTTACTTTGTCCCAAGAAATCCACACACCAACTATGGAGGCTGTCAAGAGAGAGGGTTTAGAAAAAAAAAAAAAGACCAAGGCAAATTGAGGAAAGCACCTATATTTAGTGAATGGGAGAGGGAAGAAGGAGAGGCAGGCAGGCAGGAAGAGAAGCAAGATAGAACAGCATCTTGGAAACAAAGGGAGTAATATCAAAAAAGGAAGAGACAGTTGGTCGGCAGTGACAAAAGCTACTGCAAGCTCTAGAAGAATAAGGTCTTGGATTTGCAATGAGGTCGTTGGTGACCATGGCAAAAGTGGTTTCAGGAGAGTGATGAGGATGAAAGTCATTTTGCAAGAGGTTGAGAAATGAGTGGCTGGTATAGCGTTAGTATTAACAAGTGCAGATTCTCCCTTATTACTATATATAGCCAAGTAATTTTCAATCAACAGATTCCTTGTTCATCCACGTTCATTTATCCGTTCTGGGCATTAATATCTAGGGGCAGGGGGCAGCTAGGTGGCACAGTGGATAAAGCACCAGCCCTGGATTCAGGAGGACCTGAGTTCGAATCCGGCCTCAGGCACTTGACACTACTAGCTGTGTGACCCTGGGCAAGTCACTTAAGCCCCATTGCCCCGAGGGGGAAAAAAAAAAAAACAAAACCTAGAGGCAGTTAGATGGCACAGTAAATGAAGATCTGAGGTTAAATCCAAACTCAGACAGTAGTAGTTGTGTGACCCTGGGCAGATCACTTAACCTATATCTTCTTAAGTTTCCTCATCTGTAAAATTAGCACCTCCCTCCTAAGAGTGTGTGTGTGTGTGTGTGTGTGTGTGTGTATCAAATGAGGTAATATTTGTAAAAAAAAACCCAAAAAAACAAATGAACCAACAGAAACTAAGCACAGTGCCTGTTAAATAGTAGGTGCTTAATAAATGCTTGTTAATTTTAACTTAATTCTTGGATGACCTGATCAACACTATCTCCCCCCCCCCCCTTGTGGAACTAGATAAACTGGAAACCCTATACCTAATGCGAGGTACCAAAGCTTATGATTTAAATTGTTGAGTTGAATTTTTCTTGAAGAAAAATTTTTACTGTAAGTTTGAAGACAGTTTAGGGGATAGGTGGGTGGATCATTTCTCTCTTCTTTTGAATTACCATTATTGTGTTTCTGAGCAATAATCTCTCTATGAGGAGGAGAGACTGAGACTAAATAATTCTAAAGCATTTTCCTTAGGAATTAGTTATCTTATCTATTCATGCCTAATTGCTGAAAAATGACTGTCCTTACTGTCTCTGTAAATTCTCTGACTGTAAAACTCTAGCTATCTGCATGAGAACACACAACTCACATCTCTTAGCGACTATGTGGGTGTTTGAACAATGGCATTTTCATGTTTCTCACCCTTAGTCTATTGTAAATTGAGCACACTGTAATCGTAGAACTGAATTGGAACTGATTAGCAATGAAAGAGGGGAAGAGAATACAGAGAGCATTCTATGGGAGCTGTCGAATATTATCCCAAGTAGCTTATGCCTGCGCTTTGGGGGATTTCCACATTGTACATGTTGTGAGCACTCTCAACTCCCTTTGCTTTGCTGAGAAATAACCTGTCTGAAAGAACAGTAGGATGAAATGGGTTTATTTTGTGGAAACAAATATGTGTTCCAATTTTCTTTTCACACAGAGACTTTTTATTTTTTTTTGGTGAGGTAATTGGAGTTAAGTGACTTGACTAGAGTCACACAGCTAGTAAGTGTCAAGTGTCTGAGGTCAGATTTGAACTCAGGTCCTCCTGAATCCAGGGCCAGTACTCTATCCACTGTGCCACCTAGCTGCCCCCGCAGAGACTATTTAATACCTTTAATTTTTCTTTTGTTTCTTACAGGAAGCATGAATGGGAGAAACATGGAACATGTGCAGCCCAGTTGGATGCTCTAAATTCTCAGAAAAAATACTTCGGTAAATGTCTGGAGTTTTATAAGGCTATTGACCTCAATGGGTATGTTCTCTCTTCACTTTATATCAGTCTTGTTGTTTTTAATGACCAGGATGATTCTTATTGATGCCTGTCTGTTGTTGTATTGCTCCTCCTGGCAACTGATGTACTCAATGGATCCAAAACAAGGTGGTATTTCCTGTTCCTGTTGTGTATGACTCTCTCTAGTTGTATGTCTAGTTTATGGCGTTTGATTTAGAAGCCCCCTTAATCAAGGCATGCAAAGAAATCAAGCCATAGAAAGAGGGGTTGGAGTCTCCTCCCCTTCCCCCTTTTCCCCTTTTGCCCATTCAACAACTATATTTTCTTTTTCTTTCTTTTTCTTTTTTTTGCAGGGGGGGGGGGGGTTGGGGGAAGCAGTGACGATTAAGTGACTTGCCCAGGGTCACACAGCTAGTAACTGTCAAGTGTCTGAGGCTGGATTTGAACTCAGGTCCTCCTGAATCCAGGGCTGGTACTTTATCTACTGCACCACCTAGCTGCCCCCTCAACAACTGTACTTTCACCCAGGTTGCCAGAATCTCTTTAGGTATTCATTCTTTGGTCTATCTGCAATGAATTTCTTTTTTTTTTTTTTTTTGAGATATTTTATTTTTTCCGTTACATGTAAAGATAGTTCTCAACTTTTGTTTATACATGCTTTACAACTTCAGATTTTTCTCCCTCCCTCCCCTCCCTCCCCCCCTCCCCTAGACAGCAGGTAATCTGATATAGGTTATATCTATATATCTCTATACATATACATATAGATAGATAGATAGATATATACACACACTAAGAATTTTGGTTTGAAGCTTTATCATTGTTTTTTTTTAAACATATTTTCTTTTTTGTTTTGTTTTGCTTTGTTTTTTAGGGCAATGAGGGTTAAGTGATTTGCCCAGGGTCACACAGCTAGTGATTATCTAGTGTCTGAGGCCAGATTTGAACTCGGGTCCTCCTGAATCCAGGGCCAGTGCTTTATCCACTGTGCCATCTACCTGCCCCTTATCATTGTTTTTATGGCTATGAAATGAGTGAAACAAAACTGATACTGTTTATGGGCTTTTGACACCTAAACAAAAATTTCTGAGATAAATTTCTCAGTAATGATTTGCAAGAAAATGAAAGATGAATCAATTTTTGACTTCTACATTTTTTTTAAAATTTGGTGATGATGAGGTACATCTAGTCCTTGGGGAAAATGGTGAAAATAGTACATTATTTTCCCTGTAGACTATTAAAAATATTTCCTTTCTTGAATCCCAGTAGATCAGCATTTCACCTTGTTCATGTTCCACAGGGTCACTGGGGATCAAGTCATTGTCCATCTTTTCATCTCAAAAGCTATCATGCTGTATTTAATCAGTCCTTCGAAGGGCACCTATTTCAAAGTGGGAATCAGAAAATCATAAATAGAGTATGAGATCTGCAGAGAAGATACTTCATCTTGATCGTTGTATGGAACCTGCAAGGCTACTTTCCCTCATTACAGTTGCCTCCTCTCAAAACTGGCACTGCCATATTTGAAATCCTATTTGTATAATAAGAAGTAATTTATGCAAAGTGGCTTTGGCTTCCCAGAATAAAGACCCAATACAAGCTGCCCTCATCCAATGAAATGGTTGCATTCTAAAAGTCTTTATAAATTGGGCATTTGGAACTCCATTTTCCATATTCATTTATTTTCCATTTTCCCATTTTCAATTATTTCCACTTCCTAATGGAAATAATGTTATCAGTAGTCCTTAGGGTCTCAACCCAGAAAAAACTTCCAAGTATAGCTGAATTCTAGTATTTATTTTACCTGTAAAACCTGTTAAGGGCTAAAATTCTAGCTATTCTGTCTAAAATCTCTAATGAGTGGTTGCCAATAAATTATAAGCTTTAGCATTTATTAAGGAGAATAAGAATTTGGTAAAGAGAGAGAGAAAGGCCTAGATTCCTATCTGTGAAAGGGAGAGCGCATTTATAGCTCCCCTCTCCACCAGCATCCTCAGGAAAAAGCGTAAGACAGAGCGCCAGTCTCTTCCTTCTTCCTCCCACTAGCCAACATCATTTCCTGATGCCAAAGAAAAGACTCCTGGTCTTGCCCTCAAAGCCCTTCACTTCATCACAGCACTTTCCTATAGTAAGTCTCCAGTAGGTGGCATCATTTCAATCATTACAAACCTAAACATCATTTATAACTTTGTTTTTCCAGGAAAGTGTGCCTCACATTCCAACTTGGAATGCTAATAACTTATTTGTTTTATACCCTCACCTCCCTTTGTTGCAGCCCCAAGAAAAAGAAAGGATAGATCCTGCTTGTCCAATCTATCCCTATTCTCTCCCCACATCCTCCTTCTTTCAGGAAAAGACTTGAGTGTTTAGGTCTGGATATTCATATCAGGAGAGTATAAATAAAGTGCTATATTTTATCATAAATCCTACCAAAATGCTTCATCTTGTTCCTGCCAGATGTCATTACAATTACTTTATATGTATTATACTTATTTGAAAAACATCTCTATACTTTTCTTTGGATATTTAGTTAAATAATGCAAACCTGTCTGTCAGTTCAGTCAGCATTCATTCATTCATTCATTCTTTACTTATTTATTGGTAAGTAGTATCTTATTTTTTTTCAATTACATGTAAAGATAGTTTTGGACATTAATTTTTATAATATTTTGAGTTCCAAATTTTTCTCCTTTCCTCCCCTCCTTCCTCTCTAAGACTGCAATCTGATATATATTATAAATGTGCAGTCATATTAAACATATTTCCATATTAGTCATGTTGTAAAAGAATCAGAAAAAAGGGGAAAACTATGAGAAACAAAAAAAAACCCCAAAACAAAATGAAAACAATATGCTTCTGTCTGCATTCAGACTCCATAGTTCTTTCTCTGCATGTGGATAACGTTTTCCGTTATGAGTCTTTTAGAATTGTCTTGAAACATTGTTGTGAGGGCCAAAATTGGATATACAGAGCATTAATCTCCCCTTTAAACTTTCCCTTTTATATATACCTCCCAGGCCAATAAGAAAAGGAGCCTCTGAGCATTAGTTCATAAAGGATCAGGTTTTATTGCTTGGGAATTAATTAGACCATAAAGGTGAAACCAATTAGGGAAATAAGGAAGTAGAAATACAGATAGACAGTTGCCTCCTTTTCGGTGGAGTTTTCCTCCCCAAAAGGGGAGGTCCTTCAAAAGCTGCTTAGTAGCATGCGCAGTCTCAGGGTGGGCCAGATGCGGCCCCTCCCAAAGGATTCATCTAATATTTTGGATATTAATCTTTACCACAAATAATTTTTTACCACATTGTATTGCTAAAAAGAGCCAAGTCTATTATAGTTTATTATTGCGAAATACTGCTGTTATTGTGTACAGTGTTCTCTTGGTGCTACTCACTTCACTTTTTATCAGTACATGTCAGTCTTTCCAGGTTTTTCTGAAATCCACCTGCTCATCATTTCTTATAGGACAATAGTATCCTATCACATTCATATACTACAGCTTGTTCAGCCATTCCCTAAATGATGGTCATTCCCTTGATTTCCAATTCTTTGTCACCACAAAGAGAGCTGCTATAAACATTTTTGTACATGTGGGTTCTTTTTCCTTTTTTATGATCTCTTTGGGATACAGACCTAGTAGTGGATCAAAGACTGTCCACAGTTTTATAGCCCTTTGAGCAACAGTCAGTATTTATTGAGTAGCCACCATGGGCAGTATCAGCAGCAAGGTGCCTCAGTACTAGATTTGAAGTCAGTACTAGATCTGAAGACCTGAATTCAGATATGGTCTCAGACTTTTGCTGGCTAGCTGCATGACCTTGGGCAGGTCACTTAAATTCCATATGCCTCGGTTTCCTCAACTGTAAAATGGGGATAATAATGGCACCTACCTCCCAGAGTTGTTGAAAAGATGAAATGAAATAATATTTGTAAAGTCCTTAACACAGTACCTGGCACATAGTAGGGCTCCTTCTTTCCTTCCCTCCATCCTGCATGGTAAAGTAGAAAGAACTCTGGATTTGAAATCAAGGGACTGAGCTTGGCGTCACAGCTTTGCTATTTACTACTTCTGTGATCTTGGGCAAATTACTTTACCTCTCTGGGCCTCAGTTTCCTCATTTGTTAAATGAGTGGGGTTGGAGTAGATGGCCAGTACTTTAATCTGTTATCCTGTATCAGGTGCTATGGGAGAATAAAAATAAAATAGAGAACAATTTCCTGCTCTCAGTGACCTTGTAAAATAATTGGGGGGTGGGGCAGCTAGGTAGCGTAGTGGATAAAGCACTGGCCCTGGATTCAGAAGGACCTGAGTTCAAATCTGGCCTCAGACAGTTGACACTTACTAGCTGTATGACCCTGGGCAAGTCACTTAACCCTCACTGCCCTGCAAAAATAAATGAATGAATGAATGAACAAATAAATAAATAAATAAAAATAACTGTGGTCCCATAATATCAACATTATAAATGACCATTTGTGTATGAGTGGCAATTTATGTTTTGGATAGAAATATAAATGATGATTTTATTTATTTTTATTCTACTGTGTACCTTTTGGAGGGAAGGGGAAACCTAAAAACATCCCCACGGATTGGAGAGGTTTTTTTTAAAGTTTATCTCCCAGCTTGTCTTTTGTGGAACCACTTGTCTACTATAAAAAGCACCCTGCTCCTTTTATATTCTAGCAAATGCAGTCACCTCTATCAGTAAGAATCCCAGCTGTTACATGGCTTTTGATTAAGTTTAAATGGAATATCCATCTGTATGAAATTGGATGAAATATTCATTTATGGATGCTTTTATCTGGCAAGGGATTGGGACACATGCTTAGGAATCTGATGGAAGTTTATTCATCATTTAAACAGATTTGAATCACATAAGTTAAATATGGTTGATTAGCAAAAGATTACTTCATATTATTCTCATTTGTCAGAGAATGGCTGTGACTAAGACAAGCTGTATGAATTACAAATAGCCTAACAATGACTAGTAAACCACAGTCTTCTCTCAAATATTTTTTGAACCATTTCACTAAGATAAAAAGCATTTATAATGCAGGAACTAAGAAACCCTGCATGTTTGTCTAGCCTAGAAATGAGGCCAAAACAGTAGAAAGACCAGGGGCTAAGAAACCATTTGCAAATCTGATAGTTGAAGGCCGTCCTGGTCAATTGAACCAAGGTCAAGGTGAGAATATTGATTTTTTACCTGACTTCACTGAAATCAAAAGGACAGACCATCTTCTTCATCATTTACATGCCTGTCTGCATCCAAAACTGAGGCAAGGACAGTCAGAGAGAAGACCAGATGTCTAAAGGAGTGTCTGAGAAATTCTCATTTTACCATAGATGAGACTGTGTCTGGTGTTGATAGAAAGAACGGTGCCTTCTTCCACTATCCTAGCTTTAATACATGGCCCCTAGGGTAGCCAAGTAGAGCTGTGCTTTTAGGCCTTAAAGAAGTGACCCCGTTAGGAAATTACATTTCTGACAGAAAGTACAGGAGATGGAAAAACTTGGCTATGTTCTTCATGTTTCACACTCTTCATTCATCGTATATAGCATATATATGTGTGTATATTGATTGATCAATAGATAGATAGATAGATCAGAGAAGCACCATTAAATAATAGTATTATATATTTAGATCTGGGAAGGGTAGGAATCAACTGGCTGTCTCATCCAATCCCCTCATTTCATAGCTGAGGAAACTGACAATAAGGGAGGTTATGTGACTATCCCCTGATCAAACAACTAATGAATATCAGAGACAGGATTTGAACCTAGTTCTTCCCAACTCAAAGTCCAAATCTCTAATCACTCAAATATAGCCTTTTCATTTTATAGATGGGGAAATAAAATAAGGGCTAGAGAGGGGAAGGGATTTGTCAAAGGTAACAGACACAGCTAAGTAGTGTGGAAATTTATTTTGATTTGGGGACCCTACCTTTAGGCTGAGATTAGAAAGCCTTAGGCCCTCAGGGTCTCTTCTGTGTGGGAGGTGCTGGTGCCCCTCCCCCTCTGCTTCAGCTGAGCCAAAAAGCCCCGTGGGCTGTATGAGGCTCCAGGTCAGACAGCTGGAGGGGAAAAGCCCCCAGCTCCCTCTGACCTGAGCGGAGGTATCCGAGAGATCCTAGGCTTGTCCAGGCTGGGCTCTGGTGTAGCATGTGAGGCTCGAGCACACCCCACCCCCACCAGCCACAGCCCTGGCTGACAGATTAGCTTGGTCTGTGGGGGCACAAGAAGCCCCAAGATTTGAGTGGAGAAAAGAAAAGGTATATATAGACCTGGGGGTTAGATTCAGGGAGGGGACAAGGAGGGACAAGAGAGGCTGAGAAGAAGGGCGGACAAGGAGATGGGGCTGAGATGAGATTGAGAGGGCAGCTGACGAGATTAGAAAGGAGAGAGGGGGACGAGACGAACAGTAACGCAGGACTAGGAGAAAGGAGGAAAGGCCAAGATTAAGAGAGGTAGACAAGATTAGAGGGGTGGCAAAAGAGAGGCTGAAAGGCAGACTGATGGAGCAAGCAGACAGAAGGTTGGTGAGAGAGAAACACAGGGGTTCAGTGGTGGCAGCAAGGAGAGGAAAGTTAGAAGCAGGGGGATTTACAAAGTGAAAGGGGCTCAGAGTTAGAATAAAGTACCTGAGTGCCCTAAGGCAAGTGGTGGCTATGGCCCTTATTGTATTAAAGAAATTCCATGCAGAAGGTGGGAAAGAGACATGGTGGAAAGAGACACACCGCAATGCAGTCAGGTTGTACATTTTATTTCCCTGTATTCTTAATTTTAAATAGTATCTCATAAATAAACTCTGCTTGGATTATTTAGTTAAGAGGCTTCTTTATATTTTGCTTATCAATTTGGGAGTGGAGCAGTGTGGTGGAACTTTATAAATGGCCCATATTAAATTAAACGCAGTCAGATAGCTAAAAGTCAAAAGTCCCCAGATTAGTCATCCACAGTTTAGTCCCTCCCAAAATTGGGCTAGTCATTTAAAAATATTTCTACAGTAGGTTGCAGAGCTACGGTTCAAACCCAGTCTTCAGACTCTTGCTCCATTATTCTTTCCACTCTCATACTAAAATACTTGTCTAAAAGGGACTTGCTACCAGAAATGATAGAGATATTATGGAATATAAATCTGTCTGGGTAAGAAGGAGATGAATATGGTGACACCTACGTATAGTTCCAGCTACCGGTTAGGCTGAGGTTGGTGGAACACTTGAGGTCAGGAATTCTGAGCTATAGTGGGAAGAGAGGGAAATAGGAAGGAAGGAAAAGAAAACATAGGTATTAATAGTTGCCTTTTTGTAAATAACTTCATATGACTGCAAATATAAAATTCTTGTGCATTCTTCATTCATTCATTCATTAAACTTTTTTAAAAAAGACAGTCAGTTAAGTGACTTGCCCAGGTTCACACAGCTAGTAAGCATCCTGATTCCATGCTAGTGCTCTATCCACTGTGCCACCAAGCTGCCCCAATATTTGACGAACTTTATTGATTTGGGGGGGATACCACAAAATGTAATACATAGCCCTTTCCTCTTCAGAATCTTTTTCTTTAAGGGTATCAGACACACATACAGTGAAGTAAGTGGGCAAAGCAGCACATGGTAAGTGTCAAATGAGTGGCACAGACAGTAAGAATTCATGGGGGGTGGGGCAACTAGGTGGCACAATGGATAAAGCACCGGCCCGGGTTCAGGAGGACCTGAGTTCAAATCCAGCCTCAGACACTTGACACTTACTAGCTATGTGACCCTGGGCAAGTCACTTAACCCTCATTGCCCTGCAAAAAAAACCCAAAACAAACAAACAAAAAACCAAGAATTCATGGTGGGATGTTGCAGAGAGGTCACTCTGGGCTGGAAGTCAGGGGAAGGAGTCACTGAAAATGTGCAAATTACTTTTTGGGATGGGATGATGAATCTGAGAATCAGTGAAATAGTCCATGGTTGACTACCTCCATAGTCCAGTGAAGAAATTAATTATGTGGTGGTTTTTGTTGTTGTTTTGTTTTTTTATTTTGTTTTTTGCAGGGCAATGAGGGTTAAGTGACTTGCCCAGGGTCACACAGCTAGTATGTGTCAAGTGTCTGAAGTAGGATTTGAATTCAGGTCCTCCTGAATCCAGAACCGGTGCTTTATCCACTGCGCCACCTAGCTGCCCCCATATGGTGTTTTAATAATATTTTTTAGAACAGGTTAAAACTTGCTGCTTTAGAAAATATTTTAAGACTAAAGGTACTTTAACCATTGACAAAATAACATTGTCTTACATAAATCTTAAATCCTAAATAATTTCTTCTGTACCTTTAAAGGTCGTTTCTTAAAGTGAGTTAAAAGAGAAAGTAATCTCATTGGCAACTGGGTTGTGCATGGATAGAGCTCTTGGTTCAGTTCAAATCAGGCCTCAGATACTAGCTGAGTGACCCTGGGAAAATCACTTAACCATGTTTGCCTTAGTTTCCTCATCTGTAAAATGAGCGGGAGAAGGAAATGGCAAATCACTCCAGTATTTTTGCCAAGAAACCTCCAATGGATTATGAAGAATTGAATACAACTGAAATGACTCAACAACAACAGTCCCATCAAGAATGTCTATTTGTGTAACTTTGAGTCAGTAAACATTTCTTAAGGGCCTACTATGTGCCAAGCACTGCGCTAAGCTCTAGGGATACAAAGACAAAAAACAGTCCTTGGCTTTGAGGAACTCAAACTGTGGGTCACAACCCCATATGGGATCACGTAACTGAATACGTGGATCGAGAAAAGTTTGGCAACAGTAAAAGGTTTTGTGTACCTAATTTATTTACTTATATACCTGGGTTTGCCTAAAAATTTCTTGGGTGAAAAGGGGTCGCGAGTGGGAAAAGTTTAAGAAGCCGTGCTCTAGCCTACTAGATCTGGAGTCAGAGGCCCTACGCATACATCAGGGTTCAACTTACTTGCTAGTTCAGTGAGTTTTAAAAATCCACTTCATGTCTCTGGGCTTCAGTTTCTTTAGCTGTAAAATGTCTTGGATTAGATGTTCTTTTCTATATCTAAGATATCTTCTAGCCCTAATTCTTGTGATCTCTTTTAGACTTGTATATTTGTACATCCTACAGATAATATTTTGAGTAAAGAAAAGAAAGAAAAAGAAAAAAAGAAAAGAAGATATATCTGAATTTTTAAGATGTGTAATATCATTGTTTGGCTTTTTTTGGTTTTGTTTTTTTTTGTTTTTTAGTGTGCTTCAGAAGTTGAACATAGAGCCATCTGTCTCATACTACCAGGTTAGTATCTTACTTTTAAGACTCATCTATAACTAAAATGCCAAGTAAGAAGACAACAAACCTGGGGACCATCTCAGCCTTAACCAAGCAAGTGTTTTCTGAGATGTTCAGCTCAAACTATCTTTCCTGTCCTCTTCTGTTCACATGCAAATTTTCATTTTTAGTCTTTCTCTTCCAGTGGATGCTGAATACAAAATCAAGACTTTAAATGATTCAGTGATTACAAACATTTAACTCCTGGGGTTTCACTGGCTTAGCTGGAAAGACTCTGACAGTTATTTAGCTTTGTGAAATGAGTCAGCTCTTTTGGCTTTGTTTCTGCTGGTTGCCTTCCAATTTATAAGCACATTCCACTCCACTCCACTTCAATACAATCCAGCAAGTAATTAGCAAGTGCCTTCTATGTGCAAGACATCATGCTAGGTGCTGGGGGTGCAAAATGGAAAACAAGCTCTTCTTACTTTTTACTGGAGGGATTCCAGCTGACATTCTCAGTGCCAGTGAAAACCAAAGGAAGTGCAGTCGTCCTTTAAATAGTTCTATCAGGGTGCTGCTGATTATGATGTTTAGAAGGCTTTCCTTCATAATCTGTACTTGTGTCTAGAACCTGTGGCCTGGAGACATCACTATCGTCGTCATAGCTGACATTTATATGGGGTTCACTATGTGTCAGGCACTGTGCCAAGCACGTTAGAATTATAATCTCATTTCATCCTCACAATGACCCCTGGAGGTGAGTGCTATTATTATCCCCATTTTACAGATGAGGAAACTGAGGCAAACAGAGGTTATGTACCAAGTCTTGAAAGGTTAATATCAATCAGTTAATTGATAAGCTCCTGTTAACCACCTGTGCACCAGGCACTGAGAGAGATGATGGGGATAGAAAGACAAAAGTAAAAGTCCTTTCCATCAAGGAATTTACAGGATTGGGGGTGTGAGGAACTACATATACAAAATAAACATATGTAAAATAAGCACAAAGTCATTTTGAAGGGAGACACCAAGAGCTAGGGATAGCAAGAAGGAAACCAGGAAAGGCCTCATGGAGGAAGTGGTGTTTGAGCTGAGCTTTGAAGGTTAACTATTGATTCTAAGAGGCAGAAGTAAGGAAGGAGGGGAATAGCCTATGAAAAAATTAGCAGCAAGAGTTGAAATGGGTGTGTGTGTGAGAGTATGGGGTGGGGGTGGGGGTATGTAGAACAGCCAGAATGCCATTTTAGTTGAACTGATAAATGAATGAAGGGGATAGAGTATAATAAATTGGGAAAGTAACGTGGATCCAGGTGATGAGGGACTTTATATTCCAAACAGAGGATATTAAAGGTGTTGTTGTTAGTCCATGACATTGAGGTGATGTCATGACTTGCACTGAATTGGATTTAAGTGAGGGAAGGTTGTGCAAAGTTACTAGCCTCACTCTCTCCTCCAGAGCCATCTGGGTCCAGTGGCAAGATAAATATATCAGGATGACTGGAGATAGCCCTGGATGTTTAAGGCAGTTGGGGTTAAGTGACTTGCCCAGGGGTCCTACAGCTAGTGTCAAGTGTCTGAGGTCCAATTTGAGCTCAGGTCCTGAATGCAGGGCTGGTGCTTTATCCACTGTGCCATCTAGCTGCTCCCCTGCCTCCCCCCCGCCATGCCAGGTTCTAAGGAAAAAAAGGAATATGTTCTGATATTTCCACATTAATCACTAAAATGGCAAGATCTCTCATTAATCAGTCAAGTAATGGAACCATTTAACCTCAGTTTATTAAATCCTTTTGAAGGGGGCAGCTAGGTGGCACAGTGGTTAAAGCACTGGCCTTGCATTCAGGAGGACCTGAGTTCAAATCCGTCTTCAGACACTTGACACTTACTAGCTGTGGGACCCTGGGCAAGTCACTTAACCCTCATTGCCCCACCCCCCCCAAAAAAAAGAAAAGGAAATCCTCTTAAAAATACAGTAACAGCATTTACACTGTGGGAGATTGCTATCTATGCATATATTATTCTCTCCCTAGAACACTGTAAATTGCCTGATCACAGAAACTGTGGTTTATTTTCCTCTTTGTAAGCCAAGGATTGAGCATAGTTCTGCGTACATGGTAGACACTTTAATAAACAATAATTGATTTGAGATGAAAGTCTGTTGGTAGTAAAACCCTCTATCCTGCCATTGACAATTGAATGGATCTCATGGGCATGCAGTATTATGCTAAAGTATATTAAGGAATTTCAGTGTCACATGGGTCTGAATCAAAAGAAGGTAGTTACATTAACTCTGAATAGTTGACATGAATTGATTTATTTAATTTCAGATTGCAGACATTAAAAATGCCCTTGCAAGCATATATGGAGTGATACCAAAAATTCAGTGCCTTCCACCAGAACAGGTAGAATATATATTTTTCTTCTTTTTCATCTCTACAATGGAAAGGCATGTTGGCTCTTTCACTGAGTTTGATAACACTCAGGGACTAAAGAATGTTAAGCCATATTTTCTTTCACTTAGTTGTTCCTATAAAATTCTTAGGAACAGAAGAGTGCGGGATGTGTGTGTGTGTGTGTGTGTGTGTGTGTGTGTGTGTGTGTGTGTTTTAAATAAGTAATTTCTTTTTCTATTTAGAAAGATATATAACTCCTTAAAGAACCATTGTAATAGAGCCATAAACCAGTACTTCTCAGGAGTCAGGCCCAGTCATTGGAAGACACCTGTAGTTTTTAAGGTGCGCAACTTTTAATTTCAACTTTTAATTCTCAGATTAGAGGTTTGAAAGAGACAGAAAGTTGTATGACTTTCACTTTTGCTATGTTTATGAGACATATGTGCCTTCTCATCTATGGTAGCAATTTTTGGTTTCTCACAGGAACTAAACTAAGAGAAGATGTTATGGATAATAACACTAGGTAGTTATACTAAACTGTAATAAATTTGGTTTTAAATGTTTTAAAAACTGATTTTTAAATAACTTTTGGTTTTATATTGCTTTAATTTTCTTCTGTATCTCTCTTATTTAAATATCTTATATTTTAGAATTTTATTTTCCCAAATTATATGTAAAATACAAATTTTGACATCCATTTTTTTTTTAAACTTTGTGATCCAAATTCTTTTCCTCCCTCCCTCTCACTCAAGCAATTCAATATAAGCTACACATGAGCAGACATGCCAAACATTTGCACATTATCCAGGTTGTGAAAGAAAACAGACAAAAACAAAACTTCAGATAAAGAAACTAACAAAAAGATGATGCTTCGATCTGTATTCGGATACCATCACTTCTCTCTCTGTAGATGGACTGCATTTTTCATAAGTCCTTCGGAGTTGTCTTGGGTCACTGCATTGCTGAAAATAACCAAGTCATTCACAGCAGATCATCTCACAATATTGCTGTTATTTTGTATACATTATTTAAGTATCTAGTACATTATTTCTATTCCATTTCAACCTAGTTTACTAAAAGTTTAAAGTGCAAAAGTATTTTACAGAAACCTCCTACATTCTGTATTGAGACAATAAATAACGGCTTGAGGAAACAAAGTCTTCCTTTTTGATGGCAGTAATTGTTTAAAACACACATAGCAACAGTTGCCATTCAGTTCTATAGTTTAATACTTTTAAAAGTCAAGTTCATGTATGTTGTTACTTTTTAGCTTCTTGGAAAGAAGTATAAGTATGATTGTCCTGATTTTATTGATAAAGAAAGACTTTCAGAAATTAAGTCCATGTCCAAGGTTTCACTGATAAGTCAGAGTGAAAATAGAATTTAGAATCTTTTCCAATTTCTGC
The DNA here is from genome assembly GCF_019393635.1 of Dromiciops gliroides. Lineage (NCBI taxonomy): Eukaryota > Metazoa > Chordata > Mammalia > Microbiotheria > Microbiotheriidae > Dromiciops > Dromiciops gliroides. The sequence continues at coordinate 410,404,431 of NC_057864.1, read as the reverse complement.
TCCAGCATTATTTTTCCTGTACTATATAATTTATAGATATACTGTGTGTTTGTACTATATACATATGGATATACTAATATACATGTACATATTGATTATATACTGATATATATACATATGTATATACTGGTATATATTTGTATATACTGATCTATATTATATATTGATATATATCTATATTGATCTGTATTTATATACTGATATATACTTGTATATACTGATAAGTATATATATATATATACTGATACATTTGTATACTGCTATACATATCCTTATATGTATATACTGATAAGTATATATATATATATATATATATATATATATATACTGATACATTTGTATACTGCTATACATATCCTTATATGTATATACTGATAAGTATACGTATATACTGATAGATGTAGTATAAACTATCTAGAGCTATAACTGGATATTTTTATACTTGGACATGAACCACAAACTGCACCTGAGGTAAGTGTGCCCCAAAAGGCTTCCTCAGTTAATGAGTCTGGACAGAGAAAGATTCTAGCATGTCAGCAAAAGGATGCTCCTGCTCGAGATGCAGAGAGAAGGAGAACAGTGTGGAGAAGGAGCCACCCCAGACCTCTTGGAGGGAGCTTACAGTTTTGTCTTTTTCTCCCCCAACTAGGCACTAAGTTCTGTCATTTCTCTTCGCCAGGATAGCCTGTAAATTTGACACTGTCTAAATTCAGTAACCTGAGGTTCCCCTATGTAGGTATGATTCCATGTATTTTCTTAGATTTAATTTGAGAGGCTAAAATGACTTTGCTTCTTAAATAAAGGCCTTTAATAGGATAAAAGAAGAGTTCCTATAAGTCAAAAAACCCATTTATGATCAAATAAAGGGAAGCTCCTTAGTGGATGTGATTTTCTAAACATCTCCTCCTAATGTATGAAATAAGTGAAATAACAAGTGCTTTTGCATTTGATTTTTAAAAGCTTTTATTTTAGAAGGGAGTGGTTTGATAGTGGGTTTAATACCTTTTCCTCCCCATAATTATTCCATGACATCAAACTAGAATCTTGATTTCCCAGGCAGTGTGAGGAGTAAATATTTCCTGAAGGGCTTATTTGACCAGATGGTCCTGCATATCATATGTCTGATGAAAAAAAAAATTATGCATGGTGTGTGTGTGTATGCGTGTATGCATGTGCGTGTGTGTGTGCACATGCCCGTATGTGCTTGTGCTTAGCCAAATGTATTTTTATGTGTAGACAAACTTTACTTTTTTGTGATAATATTTTAATGAACCAGAACAATAAAAATTCCTCTCTACACAATTCAATTCTGACTTGGTCAGAACTGAGCTTTAAGGAAAGTCACTGGTGGCTGAATGGAAAATGAATTGGAGTGGGAAGAGACTTGAGCGAGGCTGACCCACCAGTAGGCTATTGCAATAGTGCAAGCATGAGGTGATGAAGGCCTGCACTGGAGATGTTGCAAAGGTGATATAAATAGGCCCTGACAACACATTGGATATGGCAGGATAAGAGGAATCCAGGATAAATACTAGGTTGTGAACCTGAGGCACTGGGAGGTGCCCTCTACTGTAACTGGGAAGGTAGGACAGAGAGAAGGTGTAGGGGAGAAAATAATGAGTTCTCTTTTGGACATATTGAGTTTATAGGATGTCTACTGGACCTCCAGTTTGAGATGTCTTAAAGGCAGGTGGAGGTGTGAGATTAGAAGTCATCAGAATTTGGAGCAGGATAGGTATATTTGAGGGTCATTAGCCTGTGGATAATAATTAAATCCATGGGAGCTGATGAGATCACCAAGTGAAGTTGTACAGAGGGAGGAGAAAAGAGGGCCCAATGATCTACCCTCTGGTTAGAGAGCATGACCTGGATGAGATTCCAGCAGAGGGGACTGAGCAGGAGCAATCTAATAGGAGAACAGAGGAGAGTGGTGCTCCCAAAACATAGAAGAGGGTGGTTAACATTAGGTTTTAGGCTGCAAGGGCGGTCAAGAAGAATGAGGACTAAGGGTAGCTAGATGGCGCAGTGGATAGAGCACCGGCCCTGGAGTCAGGAATAGCTGAGTTCAAATTCGGCCTCAGACACTTAACACTTACTAGCTGTGTGACCCTGGGCAAGTCACTTAAACCCAATTGCCTCATTTAAATAAAAAAAAGAAGAATGAGGACTGAGAAAAGGCCATTGGATTTGGCAATTAAGAAGTCATCAGTAATTCTGGAAATCACTTAAACTCTTGGCTTCTGTATCCTCACCTTGAAAATTAAGTGATTGAACTAGATAATCTTTAAGGTCTCTTTCAGTTTTAACATCCATAAGATCATAGAACTGGAAGGAATCAAAGATCACACAGCCAGTGAGTGTTAAAGCCAGGTCTTTCTGATTCCGGGTCCAGTGTCTTCTCCACTATACCATGCTGCTTTTCACTATTCCATGATTTGAGGGAAAAAAAACAAAAGCAAGGACATGTTTTCTGGGGGAAAATAAATGTCGTTTTTTAATTTCTAGGAAGAAGACATACAAACGCTTGGTCAAATTGAATTCTGTTTCAGCAAAGACCTACATTTGAGGAATTGTACTGAGCCAGAGGTACCTCCCTTCCTGAAAGATGCTTTGTTGGCTGATGAGACTTCCATGAGTCATGGCCTCTCACTCTGTGAAGATGGCCCAGTTTTCTATCCCCCTCCAGAAAAGACGTACCGTTGATGTTTGAAGGACTGGAAATATATTGTGTCAGGTGGCCTGTGTTTGGGGAAGCAAGAAGGTTTCACAAAACAGTTCAGCCAAATACATGCTTACTTTTTACAATTTAATTTTAGTAGATATTCCCAATGTTTTACCAAAGGAAATAGAGAAGAAAGGGTTTATCACAAATCTGAAAAGCTAGAGTTTATTTGTTTTTTTTTTTTTTTAAATAAAGTACCAACAAAGTTTGGGTTTGTTTTCTAAACAAGAAGAACGATTCAAGAAAGAAAAAAGGGTGTATATGTCTTAGTAAATTGTTTTAGCGTTTGCTATGTGATCATTTGTATAATTCCTATGGAGTGGGTGTTCTTCCCTTGGTGGTTGGTACCTTTGGGTGTCTGGAATCTCTTTTCCTGTCTGCACATAATGGAAGGACCACAATGTAGGTACCCAGGCTGGTTACTCAGATAGGATGTTGGGTTACCAATTTATTCTCCCATTCTTCTTTCTGGCTTACACCAAGGAATAAATACTTCAGAGTCTGTTGACTTTACCTATTTCTCTTGTCATAGCAACCTGTATAACACATACTGTATTCTTATTAGTGCTCCTTGTTGGAGAAAAGAATACTGAGGTAGTACATATTTCATCTTCCTTCTCCACTTAGAAGTAACATAAGTGCCAAACAACAAACAAGCTTTTTTTTTTTTTTTTGTCAGAAGAGAACAGAACACATCATATTATTTTAGTTTGAGGGTTTTTTTTAAGGTTGTGTTGCTGGAAAAGTAAATAATTCAGGTTGGTCATTAATTAAGGTAACACTTTCCCTCTCTGAAGGAAATTAGGGCACTGTGGAAGACTTGGGCAGGTTGACAAGTAGAGTAAAATATTATGACAAAAATATAGTTCCAAAATGTGGTGCTTCTATCATTTTGGATCTGTTATCCAGCAGGAATTGTTACATATCATGTTTATTTGGTTTCACAATAACATAGTGTTCTTGTTAATGATCCAAAACACTCCAGGCTACAAATAGATAACTGCAGTGTGAGAACCTACCCATTCTGTGATGATTTCATTTTTTAAATGGGGATTTCTAATGATCTGTGAAGTCGGCTGCTTTACATGCTTTATTAAAACTATCTTTTTACACTTGTGTGTCCTTCCTGATTACTCCACCCTCTTTAATTCTTTTACATTTTGAGAGGTTTTGTGATGTGAACCACCACTCATCGATCAAAGGACTAAATTAGATTGCTGTTAACAGACTTGGTTTTGTATTTTTTTAAAGCATAAAGTTTCAGGATTCTAAAGAGCAACCCACGTAATTTTGAATTATGTTTCTCAGTGTTCTATTTATTCTACCTGTGAATTGGTAGGTATTATCGATTCTACAGTCTCAAACTTAGCAGTCTGTACTTCGTCAAAGCATGTCTTATTTGTGCTGGTTTTCCTGTAGCGTGGATCACAATAAATTCAAATTCAGGCTTTGTCCTGGTTCGTTTTTAACAAATGCACATCAAAGGGCCAAGGATATGAAGTCGAAAAATGAAAGGAAAAAGTTCCCTAACTTCAAAAAGGCTTCATTCTATTGGTTGAAGGTTTAGACTTTTCTAGTATCTTATCACCCAATTTGAGCTCATCCTCTTTCTTTTTATCTCTCTGTAGAGAGTGTTACCTAGCTTGGTTATCTCTAACCAGAGTGTCATCACAGATTCCAGCATCCTTCCAATAAGTCTCAGTGAGGGGAGACAGAACAAGAGAGAATTTTCATTTGGAACATAGTTTAATCCTGGAGCAAGGGAATCTTTGTTCTTTGCTAAATGATAGAGAAGAGAGCACTTGTGGGTGTAAGCTTTCTCTATAATTGCTTCACACAAAATTTCAAGTAAGGGAAGGATTATTGTTTGCCAGAGTCATTTTGGCAGTTTTTGAAAACAAGTTTAAAGATGATTAACACCTGGCTTTTTATACACAGTAAAGAACGGATAAATGTTTGTTGAATGATCATTGGGAGTTAGAAGAGACTTTCCTTAAAAGTCATCTTGGCCAACTCACTTATAAAGTGAGGAGACTGAGGCTCAGAAAATTAAATGGCTTACCCAAGGTCACACACACACAGTAGTGAAGCCAGAATTTGAACCCAGGTTCTAAAATCCCAATAAAATACTTTTAGCCCTGCCTTATGGTACATCTATTGAATGAAGGAAGGAAGGTCCCTCTATTCCAAATCATGTCACTTTGCAGTGGCATATGATAAAATGACCCCCCAGGTTGTGACCAATAAGATTGTAAATTTTAGGCCCAGCTGTGTGAGCTTGGGAAAGTCATCTTCCCTGGGCCTTAATTTTCTGATCTATAAAATGAAGAGGTTAAGCTGAATTATCAGATCATAGATTTAGGACTGGATAGGACCTTAGAGACCAAATCTGGCCCTTTCACTTTATATATGAGGAAAATAAAGACCCACAGTGTAAAGAGAGCTAGAATTTAAACCCAGATATTTATTTTTTAATTTTTTTTTGAGGGGCAATGAGGGTCAAGTGACTTTCCCAGGGTCACCCAGCTAGTAAGTGTCAAGTGTTTGAGGCCAGATTTGAATTCAGGTCCTCTTGAATCCAGGGCAGGTGTTTTATCCATTGTGCCACCTAGCTGCACTAAACCCAGACTTTCTGACTCCAAATCTATTGTATTTTCCCCTGACAAAATTCCCTTCTAACTTTGACATTTTGTGCTTTTGGATTCATATGGGGCAGCCAGGTGGTGCAGTGTGGTTAGAGTGCCACATTTGGAATCAGGAAGATGCGAATTAAATTCAGCCTCATGACTAAGTCACTTAACACCTGTTTGCCTCAGTTTCCTCATCTACAAAATGGGGATAATAATAGCACCTACCTTGTAGGGTTGTTGTGAGGATCAGGGAGGCCAATTGTAAAGTACTTAGCACAGTGCCTGGAACATAGTATATGCATGTTGGCTAATATTGTTATTATAGCAGTTTTTCAAAGATACAGAAAGCCGTGACCCACTAAATACTGACTTCTGCATTCAGGTTCATTGAGGTGTTAAGGGCTAAAATTCTAGCTAGTCTGTCTAAAATATCTAATGAGTGGTCACCAATAAATTATAAGCTTTAGCAAGAGTTAGGCTTTTAAGCATTTATTAAGGAAAACAAGAATTTGGTGTAGAGAGAGAGAAAGGCCTAGATTCCTATCTATTAAAGGGAGAGCACATTTCTCGCTCCACTCTCCACCAGAGTCCAGAGGAAAGAGCGTCAGACTGAGCGCCAGGCTCCCCCCTTCTTCCTCCCACTAGCCTGCGTCACTTCCTGACGCCAAAGAAAAGACTCCTGGTCTTGCCCTCAAAGACCTTCCCTTCATGGGAAGAACTCTTCTACAGTAAGTCTCCAGCAGGTGGCGTCATTCCAATCATTACAGAGGCTTTTCATTAGCCACATACATCTATAGAGATTTGTTGACTGCCCTAAACAATAAGTTCTAGCCTTTATACAGTGCTTTAAGGTTTGCATAGTATTTACACAAATTATCTTGTTTTATTCCACAACCTTAGGCACTAATTATCCCCGTTTTACAGGTAAGAAAATTGAGAGAAGTTAAGAGAGTTGCCCAGGGTCACACAGCGAATATTTGAACTTGGGTCTTCCTGATTTCTAAATTTAGCAGTTAGCCACCTAGCTGCTTCATGTAAGAGTGAAAAGGGGGCTATGGTTCACTAACTAAAAAGTTAGTAAAACTTTGGCTCCAAATGCCAAGTGATAAATCTTATTTCTATCATCTTCACTGTTTTTTAACCTTACTTATGTTAGCTCCTCGCTTCCTCCCTCCCTTCTTTCCTTCCTTCCTTCCTCCCTATTACTCTGCTTGTTTGTTTCACTGTATTCTCCCATTGTTGGCCAACTCGATGTATTGGTTCATCTGGAGCACAGATGATTTATACTTATGTTTTGGGGAAGGTTGAAAACCCAGATCAGTTTTCTTTTTCAAGAGGCTGGCTTTATGGATCTCAGTAATTGTTTCTACAGAGCTGTAGGTGGAATTTTGTGTCCCCTGAGTAGAGCCTTTCTCAGTAACAGGCTGATATCTCTTGGAGCTATTTAAAAGTGGAGATGATTATCATTTCATTCTAATTGTTTTGCAAATAAACAATGCCCAAGGCTAGAATTTTATTTCCATTATCTTAGGAAGAGTCCTTAGGAGTTTACTGAAACTAGATTCCCATTTATCCTATGGCTAAGGTACCTGGGTAGTTAAGGAAAACATTCAAATCTGGTCTGACATCTTTGTATAAACACTAGTGATCTAACTAAGGAAAAATGATTAGAATAATGTTGCTTGCATAATCTTCATCAAGAAAGCATTGGGTGCTCATCAGGCTCTCACTAGGTGCAGTTTTAGGCTTCTTGGAAGAATTTTTTTTTAAGTATATGACCTGGCTTCTACCCTCAATGAGCCAAAAACCTAGTTCAGAAGATTAATCAATTTAATTTAACAAATATTTATTAAACATTTGTTGCATACCAGGCAGAACCATATGCAATAGGTGTTACATGCATGGTGGATAAAAGAGCTCTGAGTCAGAAAGTCTTACCTCAGACACATTAGCTGTGTGACCCTAAGTAAGTCACTTATCTTTTCAGTGCTTCAAGGAAGTCTTAGTCTAAGACTTAATTTCCAAGCAGGACCCAATCTGCACTGATAAGAGGGAGTTTTGTCTTCAGCAGTTCTCTAAAGAAATGATGTCACAAGTTAACTCCAAAGGAAATAAAAAAGTTCTAGCCAAAATGTTGAATTATGGGGACTTGCAAACACAAAAATGAAAGTTGTTGTCCTCAAAAAGTTTGTTTTTCTGAGGAAATTCAATATGGATGTGGGTAAATAAGTGCAAAATACGTCCAATATAAATACAAAATTATGGGGTGGGAAGAGGATTCATAGTTATGGAGAAGCAGGAGAGACCTTTCAGAAGTGGCACTTGGACTGAGTCTGGAAAAAAACCTGGAGATTTCCAAGGGGCAGAAAAGGCAGGAGGGCAAGGGCTGAAATACTAAATGAGTCACATGGACTGGGATGTGGAGTGTTCCATGTATTGTGGAGGTAGAAATGCCAAGACTTGACAATTGATGGGGATGGGCAGGAGGGAATGAGAGAGAGAGAAGAGATAAGAATGGTTCCAAGGTTGCAGATCTTTGTAACTGGAAGGATTATGATGTCTTTTGCAGATATAGGGCAGTTAGGAAGAGGGATGAGTTTAGGCAAGGGGTTCTGAACCTTTTTTGGACCCCTTTGATTGTCTAGAGAAGCCTACAGATCACTGCTCATAATAATGTTTTTAAATGTATGCAATACACAAGGTTAGAAAGGAGACCAATTATATTAAAAATATGGTTATCTATATCTACTTCCACATCTATCTATATCAATATATACTATCTATATCAATATATATACATTTATCTATCTACATTTCTATTTCTACCTCTCTCTCTGTCTCTCTCTTTCTCCTCTCTACCAAGTTCACAGACTCTAGTTTAAGAACTTCTGGAAAAAGATGAATACTGATAGTAATATATAATAATATAATATTATTATAATAAAATATAATATTTAATTAATAAAATATAATATTTAATTAATAATTCAGGGCAAAAATAGTGATCATTCAAAGGGAGCACATAATTAATAACCTAAATGGTTTAAGAAAAGCAACAACTACTAACAACCTCTAGGAGTTCAGAGAACATGAGTCATTTTGGCCCCCCCAATTTTTTTTTAGTGCCTAATGGCCAGTCTACTTAAGTTACATAGCCAGTATGCAAGAGGACATGGATTCACAACCCATACTCTCTACTACCCCAAAGATGTTCCTTATTAAAAACTTCCTCTCCATCTCCTACTGTAATTAAAGAGGTAGGATTTTAGTCAGGTGCTATAAAACTGGTGGGCAGCTAGGTGGCACAGTTGATAGAGTGCTGGCCCTAGAGTCAGGAGGACCTGAGTTCAAATCCAGCCTCAGACACTTACTAGCTGTGTGACCCTAGGCAAGTCACTTAACTCCAAATTACCTTAAACATCCAGGGCCATCTCCAGTCTTCTTGATGTATATCTTGCAACTGAACCCAGATGGCTCTGGAGGAGAGAGTGAGGTTGGTGACTTTGCAAAGCCCTCCATCACTTAAATCCAATTTACTGCAAGTCATGACATCATCCCAGTGTCATGGTCCTCTTCTAGAACAAAGAATAAAGAAACAGCAGCAACAATAAAATGGGTAGGGCTGCAGTAAAAGGAAATATTCCAGGGGATCAGGATTCACATTCTGCTTCTGCCATTCACTACCTCTATAACATTGGGTAAATCACTTAACCTATTTAGGGCTCAGATTCTTCATCTTAAAAAAAAAAAGTGTACTGGTTGATCTCTGAGGTCCCTTCTGGTTCTAAATCTATGATTCTATGATTACAGCAAAGAGAACAACAGATATTGGGACATGGAAATCCAAGCTTATAAACCAATTTGGCTAGAACAGAGAGGGCTCTTGAGAATAAGTAGTTTTTGCATTTTGCATTTTTTGATGTGTTGCCATGGTCAAAAAACATCATTACCAAACTAAGTGATCTTTTACCTCTAAATACTTAGCTAGGTTGGCACTTGGGATAGTGACTTAGTCTGTTCCCAGGACCATACTACATATTCTAGCAAAAACTAGCAAGCAATTCCTTCAACTCTTTCACCTATACTCTTTCATTAAGCAAAGGGACTAATCATTACTATTAGTTGTTGTACCCCACTGCCTAATGTGGATTATCAAAGAAAATGCAGTTGGGACTGCTGCTCCACTGTGTTGAGTATAAGGCCACTGAAAAAAAGAAATGTCTCTAATATTTGCTTCCATTTTGTGAAATGGTAGCTTAGTTGGGAAAAGGATTTAATCCAGGGCCCCATGAGTATTTGAGCATTGCATTGTAAATAAATGCCTGAAATTCAATTATAATTGTTTTATTCCTCACTGAAGCATGATGAAAAATACTAACATGAAGCAACGAAGCCACTTTCTTCATGAATAAGTACCAGCTCATAAATCTAAATTAGTGGAATATTATCCAAGTCAGTACTTCAGAAGAACTGTGTGTGATTCCCTGCCATGCCGTAATAGAGAGTCTTTATGAGTTGATGTGGTTAAAAAAAATCATAACATCATAGACAACTTTCTGGGGATGGGCCTCTTAAAAGCTGGTGAGACTTGTCCTCATTTGCTAGATGTCTCTGGGACTATATTAGAAGATATTCCAGCTAGTTGGAACCTCTCAGATCTTGTAAGCCTCAAACATAACTCTGTAGAGTCCAGGGTCACCATAGGTGACCTAATGAGATAGCAGAGTAAGGTTTAACTTACACTCAAGTAATACGATAAATTAATTGGCAATGCTAGTGGAATGAATGACATTTTCCATAGAAGGGGTTGTATCTAGGACTTTAAAAAATAGAAGCAAATTATTCTTTGATTTGCAGTGATAAATACTGTAATTTCATGTAATTTTTTTTGACAGTCATTTTCTCTGACTGTAATAAGTCTCTCATTTATCTTATGGACAAAGTAAAAATTACTATATCATGTTCAAAAGATATTAGGTTATTACCATGTTAAGATGTATGAAGGATAGAGCTGTTAATGGCTTATTGACTTTAAGCTGAAATGTCTTTAATACTTCAGACTTGTGAAGTACTAATAATATAGCTCTGACACCTTTTGTTCAAGGATCGAGTTTCACACCATAATTTTGGTCCATTCATCCTCATGCTGAGGGAGGAAAGTGTGAAAGGTCTCCTTTTTGTCAGCAAATTTAAGAAACGTTAAAAGGTGGTCCAATTACTATACATAAATTCCAGTTGTCAAGTAAGTCAATGTATACCTGATACCAAATATCTACATAACAAATTGGAAAATTCAGTCAATGATGCTGCTGTTTCCAAGTGTCCAAAAGCTGGGCATCATATAAACTAATTACCTAGGACATCTGACTTTTTCAGTTTTCATCTGGATTTTTTTTAGCATCACATAGCCACAGATGGAGGAAGAGTCATGTCTGACATTGTATTAAGCTCCCCTCCAGGCAGGTCCTAACATCTCTCTCATAAACAGAAGCTTTCTGGAAATCCACAGACAAAAGTTATCATGTCTTTTTGATGTAGGTGGTTGACTGGGTGAACCCGCCATTCTAGGAGCTACCATGTGTTGTTAGTGTGTCGCAGGTAGCAGAGTAGGACAATTCAAGTGTTTGCCGGAGACCTGGATTCATGAAGACCAGAATTCAAATCCAACTTCAGACTGGGTGCCCCTGGGCAAGTCACTTAACCTGCCTCTGTTTCATTAACTGTAAAATGGGGATAATAGCACCCACCTCCTAGGGTGGTTGTGAAGATCAAATGAGATAATATTTGTAAAAGGGCCTGGAACATTGTTGGTGCTTGTAAATGCTTGTTTCCTTTCTTCCTTCAACACATGCCTCCTTTTATTCCCATGTTAAAAGAGTGGATACAAATGTATGTATACATGTATGTGTGTCCAAACCTGTGGTTTCCTTGGTATAGGGAACTCTGGGGTGAGGAAACCTTTTCTACCAATGCAGATAAACAATTGTTCTACAATGTATAGTCAAGTCAAGTTACCTGGGCAGCAAGGTGACACAGTGAATAAAGTACGAGGCCTGGAGTCAGAAAGACACATCTTCCTGAGTTCAAACCCGTCCTTAGACACTTACTAGCTATGTGACCCTGGGCAAGTCACTTAACCCTGTTTGCCTCAATTTATTCATCTGTAAAATGAGCTGGAGAAGAAAATGGCAGGCACTCCAGTATCTGCCAAGAAAAGCCTAAATGGGGTCATGAAGAGTCAGACAGAACATGATTGAAGTGACTAGACAACAACAAAAAAGTTAGCTGGGTCACTAAGAGTCCAAGTGATTTGCCCAGGCCTATACAACTAACATGTCAAAGATAGGACTCAAACTCAGAACTTCCCTCCTCTAAGGTCAGGGAGAACTCCCCCCCCCCCAAGGAGTAACCCTGAGGGGTCTTTATCATCTCAAATCCCTAATCTGGGTCTGTTCCCCCCTCCCCCACTCAGACACTGTCATCCTCCAGTGAGTAGCATCCTAGGTCCTTTTAACATCCATTAGCTTTTGCAAAGTGATACTTACTTTGAAGTTAAAACAAGAATAAGTTACAAACATCTCGTTTCCCACCCTCAAACACTTCACCATATACTTTTGGGAGAATGGACTCAGAATGAACACAATTTCTACATAGCATTGGTCCCACAAAATTCATATCCAAAATTGGTGCCCCTGCTGGATGAGTCGTCTTCTCTATGATCGCTGGCCTAGGTCCTGAAGGTTGCTCCTTGCTGCTTGAGGCATGGATACTGGGCTGGTTGCAAAACCCTCAAATCTTGATTACTAGACTTTTAGTGTCTTCATGTCCTGACCTTTCAAAATTCAAGAGGTCATAGTCTCTAAATTAATCCACTTAACTTAAAATGAAAGAGCAAATGATGAGGCCAAAATCTGATGTGCATTTTCACAAGTCACATGTCAGTCTCAAAGGGAGAGGTCCCAATACCTCCAAGTATCTAAAGACTATCATTGTCTCTCCCTTACTGTGTCTGTCAGTCAGGAAGAAGTCACAAGAAGAAAAGAGTCAAACCAAGAGAGAAGAAGCTAACACTCTGCTCAATGTGTTTTGAACACACACACCCTGCCAAAGGGGCTCCTCCTCCCAGATGGTTGGGAGACAGAAACCAATTACAGAATGTCTACCTAATCTCCAAGTTGCAAGCTCATTCATTGTCTTGGCAAGCCCATATCTGCAACAGGACTGCCTCTTGTTTATGTCTTCTGTTTTTTAATGCAGTGCCTTGTGGAATCTTAAAAGGTACTGGCATCTTTGCCCCTTCCTGGGCATCTAAGAGTGGGTTGTTGAGAGACTGGCTGAGAGGGAAAGAGACACCTACAGGGAGAGAAATGACTGGAACTAAAGAGCCTTTTGGTGTTTGTTGGGCTGTTCTCCGGTGGAGGTAAAATGCAGAATAGGTAATAAGCAGTCCTGCTACAAAGCCTCCCAATTATAATCATTCCATGATAATTTACTGCTTAGAATTCCTTTTCCTTTCATATGAGTATAAAGCTAACTTTTCTAAACCTGATTTTTGCTTGTACTCTTACTTTTCCTCCCTATCCCCTGCTGGAAAGAACCCCATAGACTAAAGCAAAAATTAAAATTGTTCCTCAGGAATCTGAGGTGGGATTGGAATTGAAAAACTGGGAGCTTGGTTCCCCAAAGTGAGGAGATGGGCAACCCCAAAGAACCCCTGAGAAGCCCTGAAGGACAGGATTGATTGGTAAAAGTCACCAGCCCCTGTGGCCTCAGACTAACTTCTTAGAATCCTTAGCCTTCTTTGAAGCTTAGCACATGTCACTTTCTACAGGAAACATGTCTTGATTCCCTTAATTGCTAGTGCCTTCCCCTGCCCCAAATTACTTTGTTTAGCATACCCATTGTTTCTCCTAATAGAACAAAAGCTCCTTGAGGGCAGGGACATCTTCATAACCCTTGGACCTATAACAATGTTTGGCACATGATAGAAGCTTTAAAAATTATTGTGGAATAAATGAATACATGAGCCTCAGTTTCTTCATCTGTAACAAGATGATCATAATATGTATATTGCTTACCTCATAAGGCTGTTATAAGTATAGCACTTTGTATTCCTTAAAGTATTTTATGAATGTAATTTATTACTAAAAACATTTTGCATTGTAGGTTTCAGGTCTATCAGGAGTTGTGAGCAAAGTATGTTGTAAACCTAATGCAAGCTACTATTACTTTTTAAAAAAGGTTTATGGAAGATGTAAAGTGAACAGCATTAAAATATTAATAGAATTTTCTTTTTTTCCAGTTACATGTAAAGATAGTTTTCAACATTTGGTTTTGGGGGGGGGTTGGGGGTTTTGTTTTTGTTTTGTTGTTGTTGTTGTTGTTGAAGCAATTGGGGTTAAGTGACTTGCCTAGGGTCACACAGCTAGTTAAGTGTTAAGTGTCTGAAGATGCATTTGAACTCAGGTCCTCCTGACTCCAGGGCCGGTGCTCTATCCACTGCGCCACCTAGCTGCCCCTCAACATTTGTTTTTATAAGATTTTGAGTTCCAGATTTTTCTCCCTCCCTCCCTCCCTCCCTTCCCTTTCCCCTCCCCAAGACAGAAAGCAATCTGATATAGGTTATATATGTACAATCACATTAAACATACAACAGCATTAAAATAAAAGAGAGGAAGAATGAAATATGTTCCATGAAAAGGGTGTTTTGCAGTCAAAGGTTCTGCCTTGATTCTAACTGATAATATCCCATAGACCAGTTAAGAGATGCTAGGTAGTTAAGTGGCAAGGGTGTCTTCTGATGGCACGGATTTAAGAAAATCATTGCAAAGGTGTGCATGCCTGGGTTAAATAGAGACAGAGAGACACAGACACAGACACAGAGACACTCAGATAGTCTTTCTTCTGTAGAATCCAAACTGCTTCTGGGCTCTCCAGCATCATTTAATACTTTCTAAGTGGCTCTAATGGGTTAGCTGGTAAAGGCTGCATTTTCCTTCAGTTCAATTCTCCTCTTTCCTTTGCTTCTTTAGAATAATACTGTTTGCCTTTTTCCTGTAATTTCTTGATGCTGTGATAACACTTGTTAAAAATACTTCATTTTCCCACATACCCTACTTTTCATGCCTCACTGGTACAAGGGGGAGCAGGGCATTTTCATTAACTGTGTCTGCTTCTCACAGGAGGAAAAATGTTTTCCAGCAGCCTCAGCGTTGCAGATCTCTGTGGGAAGCTGGAGATTCAGCTGAGCAGAGCAGAGAGCAAGTCACACAGATGAAAGGGAGCAAAATTTGGTTCAAGGGAAAGGTTGAATGAAGAATGGTGTTCTCTTTTAAAAAGAGTCAGGCAGAAAAAAATATCCTTGAGCCACTAAGGAAAAAAAAATAGGGTAGTTACAATAGAGTTTGTAAAGTACTTGGAGGATGAATAGACTTATAAGTATATGTGCATATTCCTGACCTAAATGAAGCTCTTTTTACAACAATCATTATGGAGAAACCCCATCTCTGCTTTGACATGCACTAGCTGTTATCTTGGAAGAGCTTGTTGCCAGTCCCTCTTTGCCTAGGGTCCCTAGCTAATGTTCCCTGGAAACATCAGACATCAGAATAGAGAGATCATATGTAGGTCTCTATAGATGTGAGTTAAAAGCTCGTGTATAAACAGTCAAGCTAACAATATGGTTGTGTAGGGGACTGGTGAGAAATCAGGTTAGAAAGATAGACTGGGGCAACTTGTTGAGGACCTTAACTGCTCTTTTTTTTTTTTTTAAGTGAGGCAATTGGGGTTAAGTGACTTGCCTAGGGTCACACAGCTAGTAAGTGTTAAGTGTCTGAGGCCGGATTTGAACTCAGGTCCTCCTGAATCTAGGGCCGGTGCTCTATCCACTGTGCCATCTAGCTGCCCCCTTAACTGCTCTTTAAAGAGATTTGGATTTGGTAGTCACTGAAGAACTACTAAGTGCCTATGAACAAGGGAGTGACATCAAAGCAATGTTCTAGGAAAATGAATGTGGTGGCACTGGGCAAGATGCATGGGAAAAGAAAGAAACTGGAAGGAGGGCCACCATTTATTTAGGGATGCATTATAATAATCCGCACTTGTGATAATGGGGGGGTCTCATCTAGGGTAATAATGGATTGATGAGACCCTATCCTTCATTCAGTCAATGAACATTTATTAACTACCTAATATGTTCCAGGCATTGTGCTAAGTGCTGGGGATACAAATAGACATTAAAAACAAAGACAGCTCCTGCCCTCAAGGAGCTTATAATCTAAGGGGGAACACAACACACAAAAAGAAGCTGAAAAGGGGGTGGGGGAGGAAGAAGGTACCTGATTTGGGGCATGATGTAGAGTTCCAAAGATGTCCAAAAACTAGTGTAGTTGGTGGGAAATATGGAGAAAAACTGCTGAGCTCCCTTCTTAAACAGGGGTCCTGGAGCCCACAGCCTTGCCCTCCAGTAGAGGGTCTAATTGGAGGGTCAGAGGGTACTGAGGAGATACCAGGTATTTAATCTTGAAGGATGATGAGATTTCCCAGTGATGCATTTCCTGGGGAAGGAAAGTATGTTGGAGAGGGACAAAAGTCCAAAAGAAGTAGCTGGTAGGAAATGTGAAAGACAAATTGAGAAGACTTTGTATTTGACTGGATATGGGAAGCTTGAAACAGGAGCCTGGGTAACTGCTGATACCTTTAATTTGTTTTTCTTAATCTTTTTTTTTTTTTTTTTTGAATGTGTCATGGACCCTTTTGGCAGTCTGAAGGAGCCTTTAAATGCATAACAAAATAAATAGGATTACAAAGGATGCCAAAGATTAGTGAAAATAAAGACATAATTTTCCCATCCAAGTTCATAGAGCCCCTGAAATCTATCCATGGATCCCTGTGAAGCAATCTGTGGTCCCTAAGTTTTAATTTAATTTAAATTTTTTTCAGTCAACAAAAATATTTTTTTCTCCATTCCACCTCTCCTCTCCCCCACTGAGAAAGAAAGAAAAATAAAATCCCTTGCAATAAATGACCATAGTCAAGGAAAACAATTTCCCTCATGGGTTATGTACAAATAAGAAAAAAAAAATATGTCTCAATCTGCATCCTGGACCCATCACTTCTCTGTCAGGATGTACATAGCATATTTTATCAAGAGACCTGTGGAATCATGGACTGAAGTCAAGAACCCCTGCTGTGAGGAAGAATATTTGGAAGGAAGTTAAAGAAGAGAAATTTGGATTTGTAAATGTTGAACTTAAGGTCACATCTAGCTCACAAGGTACCCTACCCAGTTGGATATGTAGACCTGAAGCCTAAGAGAGAGGTCAGAGTAACCAGCTTTTCCCAAACAGATGGGTTTTAGTTTGGGGGGGAGGTTTTTGGGGGGTTTTTTTGGCTATAAATCTTAAAAAGAATAACATTTTTTCAAAGTTTTAGAGAGAAAAAAGGAGATGAAATTACTATGGATTTATACTTTCATAATATGAGATTGAGTTTCTTTCTATACAGAACCTGAAATGCTGTTATTATTTTCAACGAGCATTTAAGATCTTTCAGTGAATACTGAGAGAGCCCAGTCCCCATAACAACAGTGCTACACACTGGTCTGTAGCCAGCTTATTTGTCCTCTGCTTGGTATCACACATTACATTTAGCATTCATTTCTTTCCTTCTGGGAAAAAAACCCATACCAACAAGCAAACAAAACATCCCTCCCTCCACCTGCTTTCTGTCTCTCCTTCAGCCCCTGGCCAAAGGGAAAATCTGCTCTTTATCTATTGTTAGCAGACTATGTGTTTATATAAAAGCCCCCCAAAATTCCATAAGCACAAACCCTCTGGCTCCTCTCTGACCCTGTACTATGCCTTTAAAAAAATGTATACTGGGTGTTATGGACTGGAGGATACCACACTAGTGGTGTGTGTGTGTGTGTGTATGTGATTCTATACTTCCCCATTACCTTTCCTCTTCATTCCTTCCCCACAAAAACTCAGGCCAGCTTCAAGGCCAAGGCACAATTCTCCTACCTGCCCCATTCTCCCTCCTCACTTCAGGAGAGAGTAGTGATGGAAAACAGCAAAGTGGAGTTTCATATTATTTCTCTACTGCATTTGAAAGTAGGGAGGAACAGTGAAACAAGGACTTACAGAAACCCCTTAAGAGCTGTGTGACCTTCAGCCACTCACAACTTCTCTGACCCTCAGGGTTTTTTTAATTTGTAAAACAGGGATGATAATACTGACCTCACAGTGTTTGTGGTGAGAATCAAAGGTGATACTGTTTGTGAAAAGACTTTAACAATTATAGAGGATTATAAAAATGTAAAACATATTGATTGTGACCATTTAAGTCACTAGATGGCTATGATATAGTTTATCAATCACTTACGCCAGAAGATTAAAAAAAAATCTGAACCTATGATTTCATAAATGTAGTGTAAAGAATTAATTGTTATTTGAGGTTTTTATGACCCCATCTTTTGGCTAGAATTTTTTTAAAAAACCTCGGCGCCCATTGGCCTCTGGGGCTCTGCAAACCGCAGGGTGCTCCACCCACTGGTTATAGCTGTCGCCATGGCGCTGGCACCTCATATCATCACCACTCACCGACGCCTACCTGGCCCTGGCAAAATTATAATGATTAGAAGCCTAGTGAGGGCAGTCATGTGACTGTCAGAGCGGCCAGCCAATTGGCTGAGGGCTGTCTGGGGTCTGCTGGGAAGAAGCAGGGAGGAGATTTGCCATTCTAGCTGGAAACTGGAAGGCGACAGGATGCTGCTGTGTATTCTCAGCTGATTCCTGGGTGGTGGTGTTATTCAGGTTGTATAATTTCCCTTTCCCCATTTTATTTCCTTTCCCATGACCCTACTGATCCTGTTTGTGCTTTTTTTTTTTTTAAGTTCATTCTTGTTAAATAAATCCTGCTCTGTTTTGAGGGAGGCTGCCGGTCTCCTTCCTTGCCCCAATATTGTGGTGAGCCACTTAGCTAACACTCCCCAATTAAAAATTGGTCCCAACAGTAGGGAACTCAATTTGGAAACTCTCTACAATGGAGAAGGACAAGTCTTCAATACCCAAGGGCTATGAATATTTTAAAGAAAAAACTGATAAATAGAAGTATGTACAAATGTATATATATGTAAAAGTATTCTATACATACTTCTAATTATCAGTTCTTTCTTTAAAAAATTCGTGGCCTTTCGGTTAAGAATATATACAGGCAGCTAGGTGGCACAGTGAATAAAGCACTGGCCCTGGATTCAGGAGGACCTGAGTTCAAATGTGGCCTCAGACACTTGACACTTACTAGCTATGTGACCCTGGGCAAGTCTTTGCCCTGTAAAAAAAAAAAAAGAAAGAAAAAGAATATATATACATATACACACGCACACATATACATATTTGTTTCTAATGGTAGCCATCTCTAGGGCAGGGTGTGGAGAGGAGGAAAGGAAAAAAAAGAAACTTACAGGACAAGTTTATTATATATTTAAAAGGAATAATAAGTTGTATATAATAGATATGCAGTTTCATGTACAATCATATTTTTCCCTATTCTACTAGGGTATTGATTATTATTATTTCTATTACTGCCATTCCATAAATTAAAAATAAAATAAATAAATGTGAAAAAATATTGTGCTATAATGGCATTTCAATATAATTAGTTTCAGCTGTGACTTCATAAAGTCAGTCAGTCAATGAACATTTACTAAGCACCTACTATGTGCTGGGCACTGTTTAATCCCTGGGGATACAAAGAAAGGTTGAAAACAGTTACTGCTGCAAGGAGCTCACAAATATGGGAGAGACAACATATAAAGAGTTACATACAATCAAGCTACATAGAGGATAAATTGGAAATAATCAATGGAAGGGAGGATACCAGACTTAAGGGAGAAAGTATATATTTATGCCTTTAAAAACATTTCCCCGCCCCCAAGCAATGAGGGTTAAGTGACTTGCCCAGGATCACACAGCTAGTAAGTGTCAAGTGTCTGAGGCCAGATTTGAACTCAGGTCCTCCTGAATCCAGGGCCAGTGCTTTATCCACTGTACTACCTAGCTACCCCCTAAAAACATCTTTTTGAGAAGGGGTCATACATAGGCTTCACCAGACTGCCAAAGAGGTCTACGACACAAAAACCTTAAAGAAGTTGACTCAAAATCTTGGAAAGTTGCCTGGGGCACAGAGGGGCTAACTGACTTCTTGAGAGTTACATGAGTAGTATCTATCAGGAGTAGGATTTGAACCCAGACCTTCGGGACTCCAAGGCCAGCTTTCCCTCTGTTACACTGTCCTGCTGTTCTACAACACACACCAGGTTGTGTATGAATGTTCTATCAGACTGTTGGAGGAATATATGCACTCTGTCTCCATACTCAGTACTTTGATTATTTCATTGAGGTGAACCGTGACCTTCCTGACTCTCCAATCAGAACTCTGTGCTCATGCCATTGTATGAGCCTGCCATTCAGATGACTCACTCCAACCCTAACCCTAGGAAGGTTGCAGGATTCTTGGGGTCTCTACCCGGGAACCTGCCAGCTTGTGTCCATGAAGCAGCCATTCCACCAACAACCCGGAAACAACTATTACAAACAAGGCACTCTTCGGTCTCTGCTCCACTTCGAGTTTCCTCCTGGCACATATCCTTGCTTTGAATTTACCCAGCCTTTTTCCTCTCCCACACACCATAATAGAATGTGTCATTCTGACACAATTTCATCTCTGCTCCAGAACGATGTAAAGGAGCTGTCAGAGAGGGATGATCATGTTGTCGCATGTTTGTCTCGCTCTGTCTTTCTTTTCCTCAGCTGCCTGTGCCTGGTGGCAGACCAGCCCCTCTGCTACTGGAATACTTTTATCTGATTACACACTACTTGGAAATATGGATCCCAAAGACCTTGGGGCAGTGTCAGTTACTGTTATCTAGGCCTAGACTGTTTCAAAGACTGTGCGTGTTCTGATTAAGATAGTTGGCGACTGGCACCACAGGCTTGGCATTTAGAGCTCAGTGATTTTCTGGAAGCCTCACTTAGGCCTCTGTGTGTCTTGATGAGAGCATGGAGACATGGCCTTGTCTCAAACAGCCAAAACCTTACACTGCCCAGTGGCAAGAGTTTTAGCTTCAGTGTGAGAGGACCTGATTTGAATTCTGTTCCTGTTCCTTGACCCCTGTGTGATTTTTGAGTTTTAAAAGCCTGAATTTTGTTGAAACTTTAACATTTCTAAAGGTTTTTTAAAAAAGAAGAGATGAAACCATTACAGTTATCATCCTAGGACCTCGAGGGTCATTCACTTGTATGGATCTTTTCTTTTTTTTTTTTTTTTCTGGTGAGGCAATTGGGATTTAGTGACTTGCCTAGGGTCACACAGCTAGTGAGTGTTAAGTGTCTGAGGTCAGATTTGAACCCAGGTCCTCCTGACTCCAGGACCAGTACTCTATCCACTGTGCCACCTAGCTGTCCCGAGGGTCATTCACTTAACCTCTCTTAGGCCTCAGTTCCTTATCTATAAAATAAGGAGGTCAAACTACATGGCTCCTAAGGTCGCTTTCAGTCCCCAGTCTATGAATGAATACAAACATAGTGACTTTCCGAGGAGAAGACCTGAAGTGGAAGCAATGAAGTCCTAAACCTAGGCTTAATACAGCACCCCACAACATTGGCCCTACTTCCAGCCCCCTATTAGCAGTCACTATTTGGGAACCCCTTGGATTCCCAACAACGACCACCCAAGCAGCAGTCTTGATGGATTAGCTTAAAGCAGGGCAGATAAGTGGTACAGTGGATAGAGTGCCAGGCCTGAAGTCAGGAAGACTCACTTCCTGAGATCAAATCTGGCTTCAAACACTTACTAGTTGTGTGACCCTGGGCAAGTCACTTAACCCTGTTTGCCTCAGTTTCCTCTGCTGGAGAAGGAAATGGGAAACCACTCTAGTATCTTTGCCAAGAAAACCCCAGTTGGGGTCATGAAGAGTCAGACAGGACTCAACAACAACAACAAAAAAAGTCAGGAAACTTGAGGGAGGGACAAAAGGTGACATGCACCAGACAAGTCCAATCACTGCGATGTTATTAACTACCACCTCCCTCAGACTCCAATGGAGACAGTCTAGCACCCTGAGTCAAAACACATGAGGATAGCAGTGCCCTTCCCTCCCTCCAGGGAGGGAGAGAGAGATGATTTGTTCTCAGGAAGTGAATCTTCCTAAATTCAAGCCAGAAACTCTATCCACTACACCACTCCCCCAGGGGAGGGAGAGGGAGAGAGAGGTACAAGAGTAGAGAGGGGAAAGATGAGAGAGGAAAAAGAGAGGGGAATAAGGAGGGAGGGAGGGAAGGGAAAAGAGAGGAAGAAAAAAAGGGAGGAGTACAGTAAGGTGGGGAAAGAAGGGGGAAGGGAAGGAAGAAAGACAAGGGCAGGAGAGGGAGGGGGAGAGAGAGAGAGAGAGAGAGAGAGAGAGAGAGAGAGAGAGAGAGAGAGGAGAGAGAGGAGAGAGAGGGAGAGAGAGGGAGAGAGAGGGAGAGAGAGGGAGAGAGAGGGAGAGAGAGGGAGAGAGAGGGAGGGAGAGAGAGATCTGTTGCTTGAGTACTTTAAGTCTATGATTTTATGGTTATAGGTATTCCTTCCACTGACATAAACTTGGTATGCCTTGGACATTCTTTATGAATTGTTGGGGGCGGGGCAGCTAGGTGGCACAGTGGATAGAGCACCAGCCCTGGAGTCAGGAGGACCTGAGTTCAAATCTGCCTTCAGACACTTAACACTTACTAGCTGGGTGACCCTGGGCAAGTCACTTAACCCCAATTGCCTCACTAAAAAAAAAAAATAGAATTGTTGGGGATGGGAGATGAGAAAGCATCATTGGATAGCCATGCTTCTGGTGATGTTTCCTATCATTTAGCAAGGCTGATCTTTGGATGAAGGACACACAGTCCTGTTTGGATAGGACCTGATAGTATTTGTGTTTCAGTGATGTAGCCTTTGGAGGGTATTCTCCATGCTCTGATGAGGCATCAGAATCGGACTGGGGAAGAGGACAGTGATTGTTACCAAGAGTATTATGGAATTGCAGCCTTTTTATAAGCCATTAAACAAAGGCTGACATCTTTTTCCCCCACAAAAATATCCTTCTCTTGATTCTATATAGTCGAAAGTCATAGAAAACTACAGTCATTGAACAAATATAGTTGAGGATCAGGAAAAGGACAAAGGAGATGCATGTGGTATGCATGATCAGGCTGTGCCATGGAACAAGAGAGGGAGAATTACATAAGAAGTAGCAGAATGGATGGCATCAGACAGCTGTTTGCCCAGAATAAATGAGTGGCCAACCAGGTGGTAGGAGTGAAACCTGTGAGCAATCCACAAGCTCCTTTGGTATTCATATAATGTCAAAAGCACTAGGTAGGGGTCCTTAATTTGGGGTCTACAGATCCTGCCCCCAAGACATCCTTAGGTAGATTTCAAAGGTGTTGGTTTTTTGGTTGTTTTTTTTTTTTTGATAACTGTTCCTCAACATAATTTCCTTTGTAATCTCATGTTTTATATTTCATGTGTTTAAGGCAATGGAGCAACAAGAATTGGTTAAACATTTACTGTGTTCCAGGCACTTGCTGGTGAAACAAATACAAATAAAAAGACTGTGTCTGCCCTAGATGAACCTATATTCTCCTTCCCAGATGAACCTATATTCTTTTGGGGGGAGGGCAATGAGGATTAAATCTCTTGCCCAGGGTCACACAGCTGGTAATTGTCAAGTGTCTGAGGTCAGACTTGAACTCAGGTCATCCTGAATCCAGGGCCTGTGCTTTATCCACTGCACCACCTAGCTGCCCCTAAATTTATATTCTAACGAGGGAAGATAATGCACAAAAGGGAGCTGAAAAGGAGATGGGTGATGAAGATACCCATGCAGAGGCATGGTTTAGAAAGACAAGAAAGTCAAGAGCAGAGCAGGGATAGATAAGAATGAAGGCAGCTTATCCTGGAGCCCTCCACAAAATGGAATCCAAGCCCTTGCCAGTGGGAGAAAGGAGTTGGCCTAGCAGAGAGATATTCCAGAGAAGAGGCCTCAGGTGCACAGGTTGAGACAACAGCTGAATCATGGGTTGAAGTTCAGAAAATCAGGAGTAGAGCCAGTGAGAACTTTTGAAACATCATTCTGAGAAAGAAAACACTGGAATCATCGGTCTGTCAAAGGGGTCCATGATACAAAAATGGTAAAGTACCTGTGACTTAGAGGAGCTCCCCCACCCTCCACCAAGCTAGGACAGGTCATGAACAGTCTATAGAAGCAGGCATGGGTTGCAGTCTTCACCAGGGTAGGAAGCACCCCAGGTCTATTGAAGGAAGCTCATAGGTCTATTGAAGGACTCAAGGAATCCACCATTTCTGCAGGTGTGCTGCATCTTGTAACAGGTATGGGAGGCAGCTTGTGGGTGTAGGCTGGCTTCCCTCCAATTCTTGCCCTCTTACTCTCTTCTCGTGCTCTTCCACTCAGAGCTTCTCCTGGATACCACTGCAGGACTCCCCTGTATTCCTCTGCTGATTTAGCTGAATTTCCAATTGTGGTGGGAAAGGAGTTGTTTGCTAAGCAGCATTCAGAGATCCTTCTGAATGAAAAGGCTTCACTCTACAACCAGCTCCAACGGTGGCTGTGGAAACAAATTCACTTCTCTGCCTAACTTTAAAGGTCAGAGGGATGGCATCAGAACAACATTGGCAGAAGTCCAAGAGGGGTGGCTGAGAAAGGACTTCAAGCTGGGGAATGAGGTTCACACTGTGATAATAAAGAGCTTAATCAGAGCCACTAATTTTGTATGATAAGGAAAAGGCTTTTTTATACGTATGCTGCTAAACAAGAGAGCATGGAGCCAAACCCTCTACCCCCTTTTTAGGGAGTGAGTGCCTGTGCTCTTGTCCTTTCCAACCTTTTTAATCCCATCACAATTTACCTGTCCAGTGACCCTCAGGGACCTGTTTCATATGAAGGAATTTGAACAAGGCTTTGAAAATGGCAGGCCAGTCAGTAATGGTGGCACATCCTTGCTATCAGGAAGACTATGGCTGGTGGACTGCTTGAGCTTCGGAGTTCTGAATTGTAGTGGGGTTAAGCCAATCACCTGTTCTGTACTAAGTCTGAGTCCAATATGATGAGCCCTTGGGAATGGGTTGTGGAGGACACCAGGCTGCTTAAGGGATAAACCAACCCAGGCTCCATACTGATCAATAGTGGCATCAGGACTAGAAGTGTCCCCTGGGGACAGCTAGGTGGTGCAATGGATAGAGCACTGGCCCTGGAGTCAGGAGGACCTGAGTTCAAATCCGGCCTCAGACACTTAACACCAGCTGTGTGACCCTGGGCAAGTCACTTAACACCAATTGCCTCACTAAAAAAAAAAAAAGTGTCCTCTGAATTTCTAGCCTGGGTGAGAAAGAGAAACTGAGGGGGCAGCTAGGTGATGCAGTGGATAGAGCACCGGCCCTGGAGTCAGGAGGACCTGAGTTCAAATCCGGACTCAGACACTTAATACTTACTAGCTGTGTGACCCTGGGCAAGTCACTTAACCCCAATTGCCTCACAAAAAAAAAATAAGAGAAAGGGAAACTGAGTCTCTCCTACTCCCATTGCCCTCAAAAACAAAACAAAACAAAAGAATGTCTTGTGTCTCTCCCAAGTCACGTATCTGAATTTTATTTAATAGAGCCTTAACCCAAAGAAATTACCTATAATGGTGATTTCAGGTATAACACCAGGTCTGTTGGGGACAGTGGTTTTGGGCAGGAGGGATTTTCACCTTGCCTCATCCCTTACTAGGTGGCTACATAGAATAAAGGAATGGTTTTATATAGAGGAAACAACATGGTAGAGTGAAAAGAGGCTTTGGTGTCAGAAGACAGGATTCAAATCTTGCCTCTGATGTGTATTACCTTTGTACCCTTAGACAAATCATGCACTTTCCATGGGCTTGAGTTTCCTCACCTGGAAAATGAAAGGGTTGTGCTAAATGGTTCCACCTCCCATGCCTTCCAGATTCCAATGGAGAGAAGTCCATTGTCCAATCATCAGTCTTTCTTAAAGAATGTTTTCCTTTCTATCTTACCTGAAGCTCTTTTACTTAAGTTCAAGCTGATATCTGATATCTATGTTCTTTGTAACAATAAGGATTGGCGAATCAACCACAAAATTACCTTTAGAATGCAGTCCTCAATTTAACAGATATTTATTAAGTGGCTAGGATGCGTAAAGTGCTATGCTAGCGGCTGGGGTGGGGAGGTGGGGGCTAGAAAGAAGTTTAGGACCCAAGACTCTGCTGCCAAGGAGCATGGCTGGAGGTGGAGGGGAATGAGTCATATGAACAAAAATTATACTAAAAATTAGAATATGATTAAGCACACAAGAAAGATCATTATATTATATACCAGGGAGAAAGGAAGGGATCACTTTTAGTTGGAAAGATTGAGGAAACCTTCATGAAGGAGGTGACACTTTAGCTAGACCTTGAAGAAAGGATTTGAACTGACAGACATGGGGGGGGGGGCACATGTGTTTCAGGAATATGGATTGACATATGCAAGTGGGTGAAGGTGGGAGAGAGCAAGAATAAGATCTATCTTTTGATTTTGTGGAATCACCTGTAATTATATCTGGTGTGTAATTCCTTTTTATTTTAGGAATTGAAAAGGTTTTTTATTTTATTTTAGGGGTTGAAAAAGTTTGCAAAAAAGTGATTCTCTCTTACCCCTCAGAATGAGATCCAGAACTAATGTTAGCTAGGTGGCGCAGTGGATAGAGCACCGGCCCTGGAGTCAGGAGTACCTGAGTTCAAATCCAGCCTCAGACACTTAACACTTACTAGCTGTGTGACCCTGGGCAAGTCACTTAACCCCAATTGTCTCAGTAAACAAAAAAAAAAAGAATGGGGGCAGAATTAACGTTAACTGAATAAAGCACTGACTGTTTGTATTTAAGAGACTGATTGATTCAGTCTCACAACTGGCTTGACACCATTTTTCTGTGGTCATCATTGCACTGAATTCCTGAGTATTTACTAAACTGAATATTTGTTTTGGTACTATAGTATAGTTTATTTTTCCTTCCAGCTTTCTTTCCCAGCTGCTCTGTATTTTACCAGTCATGGTATAGTGGCCAGATCACTGGAGTCAGAATCAAGAGAACCTGGGTTCAAACCCCAGCTCTCTGTTCTTAGTGGTTTGACCTTAGGCAAGTCACTTAACACATCGGAGCCTCAGTTTCTTTCTCTCTAATATGAGAGGTTCGTTAGACCAGGTCCCTTAAAATGGCATGCTTTCTTGACAGAACTTCCTTGACAGGTTCCTCCTGGAACCTATTTTTCATTCCTTTTTCAACTTAAAGAAAGTTCTTTTCTAGATGTTCTGCTTTTTCTGCACCTCTCATAAAATAAGGAGATAGAAATTAGACACAAAACTCTAATTAAGGCTTGACTAATGGTCTTTTTTGGTCTTCACATTTAACAGGGGATTTGGAAAAATTGAAGGGAGGCCAGCAAAGAACAGTAGAAATGATTAAAGAGAAAGGAAATAGACCCTTTGAGGAAAAGTTATGTACCTTTGAAAGAAGAAAGCTGATGAGCAACTTTAAGTCATCTTTAAGTATTTGAAAGATTATTATAAGGAAGGCATCAATGAGCAATTCTCCCTTTCCCCAGATAATGGAACTGAAGGAAATGGATTTAAATTGCAATAAGAGAAAGTTGGGTTAGACCAAAGGAAAGATTTCCTGATAAGATTTTTGCCTTATAGTTTTAGGAGTGGGGGAAAAGGCAGCATATCTGAACCCCAAAGGTAATGAATAGAGGCAACATTTCCCAGAAGAGGTTATGTAAGCTTCCAAACATAACTAAACTCAGAAAGGCTTTATATAAATTCAGGGATGTCAGATTTAGCCAGACTATTTGGTAGCGTGCTTGTAATAGTAGGTACTTAATGATTATTTGTTGACTGATGGATTGAAGTATCCATAGTGCAAATGGTGGGCACTAAGAGACTGTTCATCTTTCCCAGCATAAATAGGCATCTCTATTCCTTGGGGATTAAATCAATCCAAGTGTCTGTTGCTACTATACTGCACACTCTCCAGCTTGAAAACTCTGATGGCTGATGGCTGGTAGAATCCTGTCTTTGGAACTACCCAATGGTTAATTTGTCTGGGTTGATTGCTCACCTGATCCGACCCCTGACTGCTTCTTCTGGCTTTCATCTATACTTCTGCAGATAAATTGCTTCTATTCACTGACCAGGTCGTGCTGGGCCTCTTAACCCTGATCTCACAGACTGGAACAGGACATTCTTGATTGACTTCTTCTGCCCTCTCTCTGTTAGTCCCCCTGTCCAGGCAGTTCTGGTGAAGAGAAGGGGAAATTGAACCAAAGCTGGGGTCATACTATCCCTGAAGCAAGGGCTGGATGTCCAGAAAGCCCTAATGATTGCCCTCCAGTATCAGCTGGCTCACCCATGAGTAAGAATGCCTGGCTGGCAACTGAGGATGCCATGCCCTGGGGCATGATCATCTCTGTGAAATCAAAGTACAGCTGGCACAGGGGCCATGTGGAGACAGAATTGTTTCATGCAGACAGCATAAAGTCTGCTGGAAAAAAACAAAAGCAAAACCAAAAGAACTGTCCAGCCAGTTGACTGAATCTCCTAATTTCCTGACTTAAATGAACCTCTTTTTCTACATTCATGATGACCAGAGTGACCTTCATGGCTCCTTGACTAGCAAGGTCCTCTGCCTGCTAAGCAACCTTCTTCCTAATGGAAATCTGCAGGAATGAATTTGTGTAAAAGCTGCAGTAGATTTTTTTTTTAACAGATAAGGTATTTTATTTTTTCCGTTACATGTAAAGACAGTTCTCAACTTTTGTTTACACAAGCTTTACAATTTCAGATTTTTCTCCCTCCCTCCCCCCTCCCCCAGACAGCAGGCAATCCGACATAGGTTATATCTATATATCTATATACATATACATATAGATAGATAGATATATCTATACACTCATATATATACACATAATAACATTAATCCTATTTCTGCATTAATCCTGTTATAAGAGAAAAAATCAGAGCAGTAATGCAAAACCTCAAAATAGAAAAAAAAAAAACAACAGCACCCAAAACAAAATAAATAGTATGGTTCAATCAGCATCTATACTCCACAGGTCTTTTTTTTTTTCTTGGATTTGGAGATCCTCTTCTATCACGAGTTCCCTGGAACTCTTCTGTGCCATTGCATTGGTGAGAAGAATATAGTCCATCACAGTAGGTCAACACTCAATGTTGATGGTACTGTGTACAATGTTCTTCTGGTTCTGCTCATCTCACTCATCATCAGCTCACGTAAGACCCTCCAGGTTTCTCTGAACTCCTCCTGCTCATCATTTCTTACAGCACAATAGTATTCCATTGTATTCATATACCACAACTTGTCCAGCCATTCCCCAATTGATGGGCACCCCCTCAACTTCCAATTCCTTGCTACCATGTAAAGAGCAGCTATAAATATTTTTGTACATGTGGGTCCCTTTCCCTTTTCCATGATTTCTTTGGGAAAAAGACCTAAAAGTGGAATTGCTGGGTCAAAGGGTATGCACAGCTTTATCGCCCTTTGGGCATAATTCCAAATTGCTCTCCAGAATGGTTGGATCAGCTCGCAGCTCCACCAACAATGCATTAGTGTTCCAATTTTCCCACAGCTTCTCCAACATTTATTATCTTCCTTTTTTGTCATTTTAGCCAATCTGATAGGTGTCAGGTGGTACCTCAGAGTTGTTTTAATTTGCATCTCTCTAATCATTAGAGATTTAGAGCATTTTTTCATATGGGAATAGATAGCTTTGGTTTCTTCATCAGAAAACTGCCTGTTTATATCCTTTGACCATTTCTCAATTGGGGAATGACTTGGATTCTTATAAATTTGATTTAGTTCCCTATATATTTTAGAGATGAGGCCTTTATCAGAAGTACTGGCCTCAAAAATTGTTTCCCAGCTTTCTGCCTCCCTTCTAATTTTGGATGCATTGCTTCTGTTTGTACAAAAGTTTTTTAATTTAATATAATCAAAATCATCCATTTTGCATTTTATAATATACTCTATCTCTTGTTTGGTCAAAAACTGTTTTCCTTTCCAAAGATCTGATAGGTAGACTATTCCTTTCTCTCCTAATTTACCTATGGTATCACCTCTTATGTCTAAATCATGTATCCATTTTGACCTTATTTTAGTATAAGGTGTAAGATGTTGGTCTATGCCTAATTTCTGCCATACTATTTTCCAGTTTTCCCAGCAGTTTTTGTCAAATACTGAGTTCCTATCCCAGAAGCTGGAGTCTTTGGGTTTATCAAACACTATATTACTAGTGTCATTTACTACTGCATTTCCTGAGCCTAGCCTATTCCATTGATCTACCACTCTATTTTTTAGCCAGTACCAGATAGTTTTGATGACTGCCACTTTATAGTAAAGCTCCAGGTTTGGTACCGTGCAGTAGATTTTTAAAAAAAAATCTCTTACAGGTAGAAAGCTAACTTTTGGAATCATTAATGAATGATCAGAAGGAAGGGGATGAGTGCATGATTATCTAGTTCCTTCCATAGGGTAGCCCAGGACCTCTCTTGGGATCGTCTTCCTTTCACTTAAAAGTTATTATTTACCTAGAAGAGGGATTGACTGATATATTTGAGACAAATTAGCCTTTGAGCGTTCATTAATGCACCAGGATTGAGATACAACTCATCTCCTATGCTCCGTTTATGGAAGGAGGCATTCTCCTTGGTCCCTTGCCAAATACTCTTATAGGCTAGGCACCATGGACCTCAGACATCCTAATAGCTGGTCTTCCAATTGTGCCAAAGAAGCTCTGACTTGCAGTGTAGTGTGCTTTTGAAGACCCTGAGGACTTCTGCTTAAGAGGACATTGTAAAAAGTCACAGAGAAGCTGAGCTAACTCACACAAACATCAGAAAAACTTTAAAATGCCCCAGAAAGACCAATGGTAAAGAAATATGAAATCAGCAGAGGGTAAGCACCTTCATCTAGTACAGAACTATAGAAAAAATAGTTAGAAGAGGGCAGAGTCTGGTAAAGGGATCAAACCGGTGAAGCTAGTGGGAACTCAGGTTAACTTGGAAACAAGGGGCATCAGGAGAGAATCCTGCTTGGGGGGGGGGGGACCCAAACCTTGATTTCTGAGGGGAAAAAGTCTGATTTCAGAAAAAGTTTGTTGATGACAGTGCTGTCATTTGTTAAAACTCTCTTGTCTGCACATTGAAAAACTTGGAAATGATTTCTGACCTGGTTAAACAATTTTCAAATTTGAATCTAATTAATTAAAATATAAAAATGCAAGACCTATTTATTTTGTCAAAACACAGATATCAGCAAAGATGGAAATTTACTAGCCAATAATTGGTGGATGGGATTGGAAAATGATTATATTGATTTAGTAGTGTAGCCAGTGATTTACTTCTTCCATTTGGATCTACATATCTTTGCAAGGTATTTTTTTTAATGTATGAGGTATTTTATTTTTTCTATTACATGTAAAGATAGTTCTCAACTTTTGTTTATACATGCTTTACAATTTCAGATTTTTCTCCCTCCCACCCCTCCCTCCCCCCTCCCCTAGACAGCAGGTAATCTGATATAGGTTATATCTATATATCTCTATACATATACATATAGATTTATATATATATACACACACACATATATATACACATAATAACATTAATCCTATTTCTGCATTAATCCTGTTACAAGAGAAAGAATCAGAGCAGTGATGCAAAACCTCAAAATAGAAAGAAAAAAAAAACCAACAGCACCCAAAACAAAAGAAATAATATGGTTCAATCAGCATCTATACTCCACAGTTCTTTCTTTCTTTTTTTTTCTTGGATTTGGAGATCCTCTTTTATCATAGTTCCCTGGAACTCTTCTGTACCACTGCATTGGTGAGAAGAATATAGTCCATCACAGTAGGTCAACACTCAATGTTGATGGTACTGTGTACAATGTTCTTCTGGTTCTGCTCATCTCACTCATCATCAGCTCACGTAAGATCCTCCAGGTTTCTTTGAACTCTTCCTGCTCATCATTCTTACAGCACAATAGTATTCCATTGTATTCATATACCACAATTTGTCCAGCCATTCCCCAATTGATGGGCACCCCCTCAACTTCCAATTCCTTGCTACCACGTAAAGAGCAGCTATAAATATTTTTGTACATGTGGGTCCCTTTCCCCCTTCCATGATTTCTTTGGGCAAAAGACCTAAAAGTGGGATTGCTGGGTCAAAGGGTATTTGCAAGGTATTTTTAAAAAAACATGATAATCATTAAAATAAAACATGAAAATAAACTGAACTTAGAGCCAGACCTTCAAATTGTTGTATCACAAATTGTTAAACAAAGATTTTAAAAAAACAATGAAGGGGCAGCTAGGTGGCACAGTGGATAGAGTACTGGCCCTGGATTCAGGAGGACCTGAGTTCAAATCTGACCTCAGACACTTGACACTAGCTATGTGAACCCTGGGCAAGTCACTTAACCCCAATTGCCTCACCAAAAAAAACCCCAAACAAACAAAAACCAAAAACCAAACACAATGAAGCATAATAATTTAATCACATTTTTCACTAAAATATTAGTAATTTTTAAATGAGTGAAAAAGTTTTTGTACTGCTAAGTACACTTAAAATGCTTATTTCATCTCTACCTCATCCTTTTTAATTAATCTTTTCTTTTCTTTTTTTCTTTTTTAAAATTTTTTTTAGTGAGGCAATTGGGGTTAAGTGACTTGCCCAGGGTCACATAGCTAGTAAGTGTCAAGTGTCTGAGGCTGGTTTTGAACTCAGTTACTCCTGACTCCAGGGCCAGTGCTGTATCCCCTGCACCGCCTAGCTGCCCCTAATCTTTTCATATATGTATCTTTTGCATTTTAAAAGTATCCATTAAGTACAAAAGCACACGCGCGCGCACACACACGCACACACATATATCAGGGGGATTTATGAGAGGCAGCAAGGTACTGTGCATAGGGTTGGGCTTTGAACCAAGAAAACCTGAGTTTACGACTCATTCTGGCTCTGTGATCCTGAATTGGTAGAGGGAGTTTTATCACCCTGGTATTACCTCTCGCAATGAAATAAGTGTTGGGCTTTCATCTGCTCCAAGACTATCTCTAACACTACTGATAGGGAATTGTTCCTGATCCAGCTTCAGAAGGACCCTACCCCAGGACCATCTCAAACTCCAGGTTGTTCTTGGAGACAAGAGGTCTTCAACCTCCTGTCTCCTAGGGCCTTCTCTAGGATAGTCAAGGCACCTTAGCTCTTGACTGGGCTCCTACAATTCTGCCTGTTCCTGTTTGCTGTGAGGTAGATTTCCTGGGGCCTCACAGGACATTTTTAAGCATAATCAGTTTCTGGAAAGGTTAGACTGATTCATAGCTCTGCTTATACATACATTTCTAGATAGATAGATAGATGTGGAGATGAAGATAGTCACACACACATTAGACCAATTCATAGTTCTGCCTAAACACACACATAATATGTAAATATGTGCGTGTGTGTGTGTGCGCGCGCGCGCGCATTTGGTGTCTCCTCCCCTTCCCTCTATGTATATAGAATGTACTGCCTCCTTACCTCTGCCTCATAGACATCATGTCTTCTTTAAACATCGGCTTCTATATGCCGCCAGCCTTTCCTGGTCCCCTCAAATGTTAGTTCTTTCCCATTCAAACTACTTTGTATTTAGTTTCCTTACATTTAATTTAATTTAATTATACATACATACATACCTTTCCCATTAAAATCCCATAGCAAATCATAGAAAAACAGAATTGCAGCAGCTCAAAAGAAAAGTGAGGTGCATAAATTTAGAGACATCTCCATCCCAAATGTTCATGTGCTACTTGAGCCTTCTGAGCTTCTGATGAGTCACAATTGGACACACCGGACATTGACCCTAACATAGTGATGTCATTTTGGTCCTCTTTGAATGTGAAGGACAACAACCAACAAAGATCTTTGATGATAATAGGCATCATTTCACTCTTTGTATTTGTGCCTGGTACACAATAGGTGCCTATTAGATGTCTGGTTATTTGTTGTCTTCCTACAGTCCCTCCAAAATTGACTTCCCTTCTTTTGTCATCCCTACCCATTTCCTGGGTATGAGGTAAAAACCTTAGTTTGCTTTTTAATTTGAAACTAAATCAAACCTGTTGGCCTCTTTTGTTTTTAGATAATACTCATCATCCAAGTGTTTTAAGATTTACAAAGTGATTTAAATATATTATCTCCTGTGTTTCTCATGATGACCCAATAAGGTAGGTCCTATTCTTTTCCCTGAGAAAAGGTTAAGTAACCTGTCCAATGTCGAGTGGAGAGGAGGAGTCTGGGGAAGGATTCCAACTCATCCTAACAAGTATAGAAATTTATTTTGATTTGGGGACCCTACTTTTGGGCTGAGATTAGAAAACTTTAGGTCCTCAGGGTCTCTTCTGTGTGGGAGGGGCTGGTGCCCCTCCCCCTCCACTTCAGCTGAGTCAAAAAGCCCCATGGGCTGTATGAGACTCCAGGTCAGATAGCTGGAGGGGAAAAGACCCCAGCTCCCTCCAACCTGAGTGGATCTATCCGAGAGATCCCGGGCTTGTCCAGGTCAGACTCTGGCATAGCCTGGGCTGAGGCATATGATGCTTGAGTGTCCTCGTCGCCCTGGCTGGTGGATTAGCTTGGGGTCTGTGGGGGCGAAAAAAAGCCCCGAGATTTGAGGGGAGAGAAGAAGGATATATATATGGACCTGGGAATGAGACTTCGCGGGGCTGGTGGACAAGATTAGGAGGCCAGACTGATAGAGCTTGGGAGAGGCTGACAAGATTAGAGGGGCGGCAAAGGTTGGAGAAAACAGGGAGGCTGCTACAAGAATGCTAGAGAAAGTGAGAAAGGGCTTTCCAGTTAGAAGAAGGTCCCTTGGTACACAGGGAGAGGCCGAAGGACTAGGAAGAAGAGAGGACTGACAAGATTAGAAGAACAGAGAGGAGGACTGACAAGATTTTAAGGGAACTGAGAAGGACGCAGGAGAAGGCTAAAGGACTAGGACTAGAGGCAGATGTACGGAGCTTGGGGGAGGCCAGTGGACTAGATTAAGAGAGGCTGACAAGATTAGAGGGGCGGAAAAGGTGGCAGAGGGCAGACTGATGGAGCAGACAGACAGAACAGGAGGCAGCAGAGAGCACAGAAGCGGTCAGCACAGGGTACAGGTTGGAGAAAGCGAAGATTAAGAGAGCAGAAAGACTGGAGCACTGGGAGAATGGAAGGAGAGGTTGGTGAGAGAGAAACACAGGGGTTCAGTGGTTCAGTAAGGAGAGGAAAGTTAGAAACAGAGGGATTTACAAAGTGAAAGGGGCTGGGAGTTAGAAAGAAAGTAGTTGAGCATAGAAAGTGGAACATACTCTAAGGCAAGAGGCAGCTAAGGCCCTTATTGTATTAAAAAAAGTTCCAGGCCCAGCAGGTGGAAAGAGACCGCAGGAATGTAGTCAGGTTGTACATTTTATTTCCCTGATTCTTAATTTTAAATTGTATCTCATAAATAAACTCTGCTTTGATTAGTTAAGAGGCTTCTTAATCTTTAGCTTGTCAATTTGGGAGCAGTGTGGTGGAACTTTATAAACGGCCCATATTAAATTAAATGCAGTCAGAGAGCCAGTTAGTCAAAAGTCCCAGATTAAGTAGTACCCCAGTCATGTTAGCCCCCAAATTAGGCAAGCTTACTCAAAATATTTCCACATTTGAATGGTGACTGTGGCAGGATTTACGGCCCAATTATAATTTTTCTAAGCTTATAACTTTTTATAAAGTTATAATTTTTCATAAGTCCAGTTCAGTCAAGATTGAATAGTAATAATTAATTTTTTTACACAAGTCTGGTGCTCTCTCTGCTAGGCTACCAGCTTTTCCAAATGTCTCCCTCCTTCTCCCAAAGAACTACCTCTTATAACAAAGAATACTTCTAGTCCCTTCTCCCTATTGATTATTTCAAATTCATCCTCTACACATCTTGGTTGTACATAGTTGTTTGAATGTTGGTTTCTCCATTATACTGTAAGCTACTTGGGAGTAGGGACTGTCTTTTATCTTTATTTGTATTCCCTAGTGCTTAGCACATAGTAGGTGCTTAATAAATACAAAATGGCAAAATAAAAAAAGAAGCAAAACACCCTTTTCCAGCATGCTTTTGCTCACTTCATGGAAGGGGCAGAATTGAACACCTGATAGACTTCTCAGTCACCATCTCTTTGTCTGCCTTGAAGTGAGGTTTTCTTTTTACTTCCCTTTCAAACTCCCTTCCCTTCCCTTTTTCTCCCCATCTCTCTTTCCTGAGACTGGGGAGAAGGCAAGTACTCAGCAGGAACACACAGGATCTGTCTAGAAAGAACAAAAGTGCTCAGACGCCATTTGAAAATTCTGTCTTTTTTTTTTTTAATGAGATATATTGTTAGTAAAATAAAATTAAATCAATGTTGGCTTGATATTGCCCCCCCTCCCCAAGTGATTCTTATGATGCCGATATAGGAGAAAGAAGGATTCTAACATTTTCTCCCTAAGGAGGATTCCCCCCCCCCCACCAATGCATTTGAAATTATACATAACTAAATCCACTTGTCTGATATCAGATATCAATCACAAATGTTTACATGAAGTGACAATCAGGATTTAAAAAACACCAGAGAAAACATCACCAGGGAACAGATCACAAAGGTTTGCTTGACACAGCAAATAGGTAGGTAGAAAGGGGATGGTGATTGAAAAAACTAATCTGCATTAAGCTTCTCCAGGAAGGAAGAGCAAACACAATCAGTATTCCTTTGTTATATAATGGGAGAGTGATGTTGGCAGGGCAGCCTCTATCCTTACTTTACAAAACCAAATGCCAGCATCTTCTGGTAATTTCAGGATCAACCTGGTCTCTGTCTCTCCCTCCTTCCCTACCACACCAAGTTGAGTATCCCTTCCACAGACTCATGATCTTGACTAAGAAATTCATCAAAAACTTCAAGTCTCCTATAGTTTAGATATGGGTCTGCCCACTCCTTCCCACCTAGGGTAGGGGAAGTGATCTGCACCCCAGAGCTCGTTATACAAGATCAAAAACAGTTCAGCTAAATTAACCAATACAGTGTATTTCACACCCATTATAGTGCCCCACCTCTACAAAGAAAGATAAGGAAAATTCCCTGTTATGTCTCTTTGGTACCAGGCTCAGTCATTACAATTCTACAGACTTCCATTTTGATTGATTTGTTATTGTTTCCATTTTTAGAGCTGTATTTTTTGTGTATATTGTTTTCTTGGTTTAGCTTCACTTTGTTCATATAAATCTTACTCTGTTTCTCTCTATGCATTTCTTACCACCCTTTATTATTCCACAATATTCATTTAGCACAACTCATTTAGATATTCCACAATTTGTGGGCATCTATTTTGTTTCTATTTCTTTGGTACTACAAAAGGTGCTAATATAAGTATTTTGGGGTACATGGCATCTTTCATCCTTGATCTCCTTGGGACAGATACCTAACACAGTGCCTGGTATGCAGTAAGCATTCAATAAATGTTTGTTGATAGAACAGTGGAATATCTGGCTAAAATGGTATGGACATTTTAGTCTTTTTTTTTTTAAGCATACTGAAATTCCAAATTGTTTTCCAGAATGGATAGACCAAATCAAAACTCCAATCACATATAGGTGTTTCTGTTTTTCCATCACTCCTTCCAGAATTGACTCTTCCTTTCTTTTGTCACCTCTGCCAATTTCCTGGGAGTGCTGGCAAATCTTAATGTTCTTTTGATTTGCATGTTTCTTTCTTTTTTTTTTTTTTTTGTGGGGCAGTGGGGGTTAAGTGACTTGCCCAGGGTCACACAGCTAGTAAGTGTTAAGTGTCTGAGGCCAGATTTGAACTCAGGTACTCCTGACACCAGGGCCGGTGCTCTATCCACTGCGCCATCTAGCTGCCCCTGCATGTTTCTTATTAGTTATCTGGATCCTTCTTTCATCTGATTTTTAATAGTTTGGAATTCTTTTTTTGTTTTGTTTTGTTTTTTTGTTTTGTGGGGCAATGAGGGTTAAGTGACTTGCCCAGGGCCACACAGCTAATAAATGTCAAGTGTCTGATAACGGATTTGAACTCAGGTCCTCCTGAATCCAGGGCCAGTGCTGTATCCACTGTGCCACCTAGCTGCCCCCAATAGTTTGGAATTGTTTTGAGAACTGTTTGTATCCTCTGACCACCTATCTATTGAGAAATGACTTTCCACAATTTATTTCTGTTGTCTATGTATCTTGTATATTCATGTTTGCTTTTTAGAAACAGTATCACTTCCCCAAATTTTTCTGCTATATTCATGTATTTTCAGCAATATTTTATCTTGTCCTTTGTACTAGAGTCCATATCTACACAAAGTGCATAGCTGAGCAGTTTTTCAGATAATCTGATCAATGTAAATGATTCGTCAGAATATTTCAGGTACCAATATCCCAAATTCTCTTTTCCCTTAATAACAGTTTGTTTGTTTGTTCACTTTAGTTATTTAGATATTTCCCCAACAATCTACTTTATTTCATTTCTGGTTTTTCTCTTGAATCAGGACATGTTAAAGAACATGCTGCTTTCGAGAAATACTTTCCTTTTTCTGATTTATCCAGACCAGTTTTAGTCTTTGGTCTTTGAACATGACCAGAAACTAAGTGGCTAGACCTAATAGGGAAAACATAAAGCATAAAAACTCTTTTTTCTCTCACTCTCTCTCTCTCTCTCTGTATACAAACATACACACACACATACGTACACATATAGAAAGAAAGAGCTTGTTGTGCTTTTTTTCTCCTTCTAGTCGACAGGCTGTAGGACTCTGGCCCACCTCCACCTCCCTCAAGTAAGATAGGCTTCCCATGGCTTCCAGACCACTCAATCACTTGATTAGAAGGAGCAGGCCTGGATAGTTCCACCTCCCACTTTTCCAAGTTATTGTGGGAACCACCAAGAAGCAGTACTCTCTTCTATCTTTGGACTTACAGGACAAAAGGTGAGTGTGGAGGAAAGGAGAGGAGAGTGGTTATCAGAACGATTGGAACTTCTAGAATAGAAGTTTGGTCTTTGAGAATATCACTCTCCTTTGGGTGACTGTGTATAGGCCTCTTCTCATTACTGCTTCATGCCTCTTGACCCTCCTTTTAGTCACCTAAACTCTGCCAGCCATTATCTCCTGCTCTTCTCTTGCTTTGAACTCAGCTTTTGAGGACCTCAAAGGACACAGCCACAATTCAAATGCTAAGCCCTCAGCTGCTAGTGCCTTTCCCTGTTAAGGGTTAAAATTCTAGCTAAACTGTCTAAAATATCTAATGAGTGGTCGCCAATCAATTACAAGCTTTAGCAAGAGTTAGACTTTTAAGCATTTATTGAGGAGAATAAGAATTTGGTAAAGAGAGAGAGAAAGGCCTAGATTCCTATCTATTAAAGGGAGAGCACATTTCTAGCTCCCTTCTCCGCCAGCGTCCTCAGGAAAGAGCCCCAGAGTCAGCGCCAGTCTCTTCCTTCCTCCTCCCACTAGTCCGCGTCACTTCCTCCCGCCAAAGAAAAGACTCCTGGTCTTGCCATTATGAGAAATTAAAAATGGAAACCTGTCTGGTCTGTAGATCTCTTGTATATACTCACTTATTTACATTTTGTTTGTTCCATGAGAAAGTAAGCCCCTTGAGGGTAGGGCCAGTTTTTATCCTTTTTGGAATCCCTATCATTTAATAAACAGTAAGTGCTTAATAAATGCTGATTGATTCTTTTTTGAAGAATCTGCCTAATTTGATATCAAAGACTTAGATGAAATTTTTCCTCATGTTTTGTAGAAAAGTCTGTGCTCCCAGACCCTAAATTATACAGATGAATGGGGGGTGGGGGGTGGGGAAACCAACTATTTGGAGGGAAGGAAATGATGTAACATGGCCCTCTTCTGAAGAGTCTTTGAGTTGTATCTTCAAGAACTCACTTTTACTGACATATCTTGTCTAACAGAGCTGTAGCAAGGAATTTGGGGGCTAGGAACAGTAGAAACTATGCTAGGGACAAGAGGCAAGAAATACACTTCTTGGTGGAAGATCAGTGTATACCCTGGGAAAATGTGGGCCATATGGTAGCTTCTTATTTTAATTAATTCTTCTTGCTATCTAGGTCATAGGATCATTGATTTGGGTCGAGAAGGGACCATAGAGGCCATGTGATCCCATTCCCCATTTTCTGTTTTTCTACTGCTCTACTTAGGTTTTTTTTTTTTTTTTTTTTAGCACCTTTTAAATATGATTCCCAGAAGCAAAGGCCCAATAGCACTGGTCTAGCTATGGAGGATCATAGTCAGTTTTCTCTTCTCCCTTTCCCTTTTCCTCCCTCTTCCTTTTTCTTTTCATTCCCCCTTCCCTTCCCTCTTCTCTCCCCTTTCCCTTCCTTTCCCTATCTCCTCCCCTCGTCTTCCCATCCCCTATTCCTTTCTCTTCTACCCTCCATATACTCTACATAACCATATCCCTCTCACAAAGAAGGGTATGTCAGAGAGGGATTTCAGGGAGAAGTGTTAGTTTTCAGCAATGACTGATGGAAATGGTACAAATATTCTTCCTCAACCTATCCCTGAAACTGCAAATATAAGAAATAATAGTAAACAGTTGGGTGAACAGATTATCACTTTGGAGAGTCAATGATTGTACCTTTGTTAGCCTTAGCAAAAGCAGATCAGAATTGAGTGGGATATATCAATACTAGTCTTCTATTGACATAGATCTCCATCTAGCATAGACTATTTCAAGAATAGCTGTAGTCCTTGAAATATCTATTTTTCTGTCTATCTGCCTCAAAGTCCCCAAGTGGGAGGGTTGAAATTTTTAAAAATGTGACAAAAGATGCTAATTGCAAGCTACTTTCCCTGGCTTTGAATCATTGTTCTCTGTGTGTCTTAGCTGAAAAGACTGTTCTTTGTTATTCTTAAATCTTTACACTTAACTAGTATGTTATAGCTTGATATATCTCCTTAAAAACTCAGCATGAGCAATTCAGTTTTTAGGCTTATTCACGTCTATGAATGAATATATCAAAAGCAAGAGCCAATGAATAGTGTCTAGCAAATTTCCCCAGACATGATAGGGTAAATTCGGCTTTGAGTTGTCACAGACTAGAAATGGTGTAAGGTATAATGTTTGTCTTGAGTGGTGTGTATTGAATGTAACCTCCTGGAATTGTTGAGGAGAAACAGATGCTGATCATTTGCTTGATTGTAGTCTCCTGGGCCAGTGATCTAGGGAATTGGCCTTAATTAAGGAAGAATCTTTGGGATCCTTTTTCCATCTTCCCCTCACAGTTGCTCCTCTCCTTAGGAAGAAACAATATGACCAGCCTTTTTTCAAAGGGGGTGAATCATTAATGAAATATCAGATTGGTTCTTCAGTGTTCTTTATGACTAAGCTTCTAGCTTTGTCACCAGGGTTTTGAACAAATGTATAAGGTGACTTCTGTAAAGAACACTGAGCTATTCAGATGAAAGGTACCTCAGAAGCACTCATTTAATTGCATATTCTGACTAGAAATTATTCCTCAGTTAACATTTTGAAACAGGTGAAACATCTGGAACGAGAGGTTAATGTTTATTACCAGTAATTGATGATCCTTGGGTTATTTTGCCAGGTTGTATTTCCTCCTGATCACATTTTGAAACTGTCAGCTTTTCCAAGGCTTTAAAAATGCAAGCCTGTCATCCCCCACCTCTACAAAAAACCCCAAACCCAAACCTTTCTCATCCTTCTTGGGCTCTGTTTTACTTGTCCTTACTATTTAAATCAGAGGTGATGGATATAAGCAAATGAACTATAATGATGATGAAAGGGTGTTACATTTTAACAGTCATATTTTCATGTCATCTTTCAGAACTGACCTTTGTTTCCATGTTGTCAGAACTCTGTCAGTAAGGAGAAAAGCGTAAGTGGGGGTGGAGTGGAAGAAGGGGACATTGATTGAAGCCTCTTCCTTACCTCCTTTCCCCACATTCCCTAAACATAGCAGAAGTACCGGGTTTCAAATGTTTTGTGAGCAAGTCTACAAACACTAAGTGAATTTAGTGTATATAGTTACACGATTCTGAATTGTATAGACAATCAGGATGAAGAAATGAAGTACTACATACATATACATAATACACACACACTACAACATAATACACACAACACAATCACATACATACTCTTATTTGTTACCCCTTTCCCTTTGGGGTTTTGCTCATTCCTTTTTTTTCCTGTTTAATTTGGTTATTTAATTCTTCCCCTCTTTTTTTCCTCTGTCAAGTAGATTCTTCTTTCCTAACCTTTCCTTCAACTAGTCCTGTTAATTAATTTGTAAAATTTCACTTCTGTGCCCCTTTCCAGAGAGGATTTCTCTTACTCTCTTCATTATCTATCTTCTTTCTGTCTATTCTAGACCCCCATTCTCTGGTTCATGCCTTCCACAATTATCTTTTTACTCTCTATTTTTTGTATTTCTCATGGAATTATTCCACTTTGTATCTGCTGCTCTGCCTGGTTTTAACTCATGGAACAAGCTATCCCTGGTGTACCATACCACCTTCCCCTCACCCCTGCCTTCCTGCCTCTTTTTGTGTGTTGTCTAGCCTTTTAGATTTTAAGCTTCTTGAGGCCAAGGACTGTCTTTATTAGCTATATCCACAGTATTTAGCAAAGTGCCTGGCAAATAGTAGGTACTTGATAAATGTTTACTGTATTAATTGGATTGGACTGGAATAAAAATTTCTGAGGGATCGATCCATTTTGGGATCTCCCCTTTAGGCAGCTTTCCTCATAGATTTCCCCCTTTGCACTGTACCTTACTCCCAGAACCATGCCAACTGCTTTAGATAACAGGACATCTCACTTTGGTACAACCCCTCCTCCTATTATGTACCTGCTTATGCAGGGGAGATCTATACCTCTCCCCTGCTCACCTTCTTTTCCCAAAATCTGCCCTGAAGGTCCATGCCCTCCTACTTCCTCAGATGTCAGTTGCCCCCAGGAGTTCCAACTCCTCCCCTCCTGAGGCAAGATGAACATTTTTTTCAGTCACCAAATCCCCTAGACAACTTCCAGCACAAGGTCCCCACGTCCCTACAACAGAACATCTCTTCATCCATAGGAGCATTCATCAATGAAACCCCCTCCTAACACCAAAGCAAGTCCTTCCTCTTTCCCCCTCTTTTTCCATCCTCCCCCCCCTTCACCCATTCCCTTGTAGGCTCTTTTCTTCCCGAGAAACCATAGGGATCACTTTCTCCTCATTGTTAGCCCTCACTTTGACCAGAGCACATCCCATACTCCCCTCTATAGCCTTGTTCTGCTCCTCCCTTTCATGCACTGCTCCCCCATTCTGTAATATAGTCCCTCAAAAAAACATTAATTCACCTGTAGGGAAAGCGTCACAAGATTCTTTCCATCATCCCCCTAAGCCTGCCTGTCAACCATTACTTCCACCTGACATGCATCTTTGCCCCCTCTCTCCTTGTGTTCAGTCAGAAAGAAATCCCTAACTGGTTTCTCTGCTGTCACTCTGTTGCTATTAGTAGTGGGTACAGCACTAGATCTAGAATAAGGAAGATGTGAGTTCACAATCTAGCATCAGATACTTACTAGTTGTATGACTCTGAGCTTAACCTCTTATTTTTAACCTATTCCTCCTCAGAGGTGTTTTAGTTCTGACTATGCTCTCCCCCACTCAGAACTCCCTTTTTTTCACCTTCCTTCCTTATCCTCCTCCCCTCCTACTTTCCTGCAGGGTTAAATAGATTACTCCTCCCAAATGGGTATGGATGCTATTCCCTCCATGAGCCCACTTGGATGAGATCAAGGTCCCTGAGCTAATTCTGTGTTCTAAATTTTTCTTCCTCCCTCCCTCCTCAACCCTCCCTATGAGATCAAGCAGTTCAATGTCATACTTATGCAGTAAATGCAGAACATCTTCATCTTCCTTGTTTTGCTTTTTACTGCTCTCTCCCCCAATCTGCCTTTCCCTCCTTCCCTTCTTCCCCCTTCCCTTATCTCCCTCCCTTCCCTCAGGGAAAAAATATATGACTATACCTACTTGAGTATGTATGTTAGTCCTTCTTTGAGTCAATTCTGATGATATTAAGGTTCACTCACTCCCCAACTCCTTCACCCTTTTCTACTCTCTTCCATAAGCTTTTTTCTTGTTTCCTTCATGTGAACTACCTCTTCCCAGACCATCTCCCCCCTTCTCCCTTCCCCAGTTTATTCCTCCTACACCACAACCCTATTTTAATGATGTCATCATGGTTAGTTAGGTGGCACAGTGGAGAAAGCACCAGCCCTGGACCCAGGAGGCCCCAAGCCCAAATCCGGCCCCAGACATAAGACACCCCACCCTGTCTGCCCCACAAAGAACAAAATATAAATGCTTTACAGATATCATCCCTTCATATTCAGTTCAGACCCGTGTCTTCTGTGAATTCCTTACAGAGATAGTTCTTGAGTTCAAAGTATTATCTTCCCATGTAGGAATGTAAACAGTTTGATCTTTTAATATCCCTCATGAAGTCTTTTTCCTGTTTAT
This sequence comes from Dromiciops gliroides, assembly GCF_019393635.1. Lineage (NCBI taxonomy): Eukaryota > Metazoa > Chordata > Mammalia > Microbiotheria > Microbiotheriidae > Dromiciops > Dromiciops gliroides. The sequence continues at coordinate 410,360,383 of NC_057864.1, read as the reverse complement.
CTTTTTATGCTTCTCCAAGGTCTTGTATTTGAAAGTCAAATTTTCTATTCAGTTCAGGTGTTTTCATCACAAATGCCTGAAAGACCTCTCTCTCATTGAAATCCCATTTTTTTCCTCTGAAAGATTATATTCAGTATTGCTGGGTATGTGATTTTTGGCTGTAGTCCCAGTTCCTTTGCCCTCTGGAATATCATATTCCATGCCCTTCGGTCCTTTAATGTAGAAGCTGCTAGATCTTGCTTTATCCTTATTGGAGCTCCAATATTTGAATTTGAATTCCTTTTTTCTAGCTGCTTGCAATATTTTCTCCTCGACTTAGGAGCTCTGGAATTTGTCTATAATATTCCTGGAGGTTTTCCTTTTGGGATCTCTTTCAGGAGGTGATTGGTGGATTCTTTCAATTTCTATTTTAGCTTCTGCTTCTACAATATCAGGGCAATTTTCCCTCACAATCTCTTGGAGGATGGTGTCTAAGCTTTTGTTTTGGTCATGGTTTTCAGGTAGTCCAATGATTTTCAAATTATCTCTCCTAGATTTATTTTCTAGGTCAGCTGTTTTCCCAAGGAGATATTTCATATTGCCCTCTATTTTTTCATTCAGTTGGATTTGCTTTACTGTGTCTTGGTTTCTCATAAGGTCACTAGCTTCCATTTGTTCAATCCTAATTCTTAAGCAGTTATTTTCATCAGACAGTTTTTTAATCTCCTTTTCCATTTGGCTTTTCAAACTGTTGACTTTGTTTTGTTTTTTTTTTAAGTGAGGCAATTGGGGTTAAGTGACTTGCCCAGGGTCACACAGCTAGTAAGTGTTAAGTGTCTGAGGCCAAATTTGAACTCAGGTACTCCTGACTCTAGGGCCGGTGCTTTATCCACTGCGACACCTAGCCGCCCCTATTGACTGTTTTCTTATGAATCTCCTGCATCGCTCTCATTTCCCTTTCCATTCTTTCCTCCTTTTCTCTGCATCTTCTTTCATTTCTCCTACTTTTTCTTCAAAGTCCCTTTTGAGAGCTTCCATGGCCCGAGACCAGTTCATATTGTTCTTGGAAGCTTTGGATGTTGGAGCTTTGACCCTATTATTATCTTCTTCTTCTGAGGTTGTATTGTGGTCTACCTTACCCCCAAAGAAGTTTTCGATGGTCTTCTGCTTTCTCTGCCTACTCATCCTGGCTTACTATTTCTTAGCTTTTAACTCCTTTTTTTTTTTTTTTTTGGTGAGGCAATTGGGGTTAAGTGACTTGCCCAGGGTCCCACAGCTAGTATGTGTTAAGTGTCTGAGGCCAGATTTGAACTCAGGTACTCCTGACTCCAGGGCTGGTGCTCTATCCACTGCACCACCTAGCTGCCCCCAGCTTTTAACTCCTTCTTAAAGTGTGGTGCTGCTTCCTAGGACACACTGTTCAAACTACAGCTTGACCCAGGGAATGATTGGGCTTCTTTTCAGCCTGCCTGACCTCAATTTTCTTTGATTTTAAACTCTCCACAGGGGGGTAGGGGAGGGGTAGGGGTGGGGCTGCTTCTCAGCTCTGCTTCAGAGGGTCCCAGGTGTTTTGGTTTGGGGTGGGGGACAGGTTTTAATCTCACCTGGCCTGTTCTCTGGTCTGGAGATAACCTCAAGACTACTTACTAAGCAATTAACCAGTAAAACTTTCTGTGGTGTGGTTCTTAGCTTCTGATGAGCCTGCTCTGCTTCTCCCCTCCCCCACTTGGGCCTCCTGTCACTTAGGATTTCCACTTGGTTCCCCACTGGGGTGGGACAGTCAAATCCTTCCCCACAGTCCACTGGTACCCCTGCACTTACCACCCCCCCATCCCCCCAGTCAGCCATTCAACCCAACCATGTGCTTGGTTCCAGAGACACCTGTGTTGCGGCCAATTCAGAGGCACTGGGGCAAATTCCTCGGGCAGGTGTCTGGTGTGTCTGCCTGATTGCGGGGTTAGGCTTTATTTGTGGCCCAGCACAGCCTCCTGAAATCTATCTATAGCTGGGGAAAACTCTCAGCCCATATTTTTGTGTGTTTTTCTGCTTCAAGGGTTCTTTTATTGCTATTTTTGGGGGTGATTATATCAGGAGCTCTATGCGTTTAATGTCTTTCCTCCACCATCTTGGCTCTGCCCCACCTATGAAAAAAGTGGACTTAACATCTTAACCTCTCTTGGACTCATTTTTCTCATCTGTAAAATGGGGATGTCTATCTCCCAGGGTTTTTGTGAGGTTCAAATGAAATAATATTTGTAAAGCACTTTGTCATTTAGGTAGGATTTTAAGTTTTGCATTGTCGTCATTGTTGTTATTGTTATTATTATTATTATAGTCTGATCCGAAGCTTTCTTTTCAGACCTAGAGATTGATAATACAAATTCAAACATAAATATTTTTTCCTAGAGAATTTAGCTCAGATGGAACCATTTAGACAATATTTCATGATACAAGAATAAACAAGTCTATATTTTCCCCAATCACTAATTTCTCAATTTTTCAAAATAACTTTTTGGACAGATGGTTCATTAAAATATGATAGAAAACCATTAATAGTGCTACAGCTACATATGGGATATATAAGGAATAATTAGAAACCATTGTTTAATTGTGTTTCTTTTAAAACAAAACACTGTATCAAAGTTCTAAAGTAGGTAGAAAGATGCAAGTATTTGCTCTTTATTAAAAGAAAAGAGATTTCATAAATACATTGTGGCTCCCAAGGTTGTGATCAGCTGTTCATTTTTAGATTGAGTTTGTATGAGGAGATTTTAAAAAGAGATTGTTGCTAGCCTTTCTTGCTAATATGCAAGCATCATTGTAAAGGTTGCGTTCTACAGCCAGTAGATATTATCATGTAAATGCCTAGGAGTGAATCATAATGACCCAGAATGTGAAAGAGTATAACTGTACCTTGTGTTTGAATTAGGAAACTAAATATATGCACAGATCAGTTAGCAAACTTTCAAGTCACAGTGGGGTCTTTCACAGAATATAAACACTTGTTAAAAAACAGATTACTCATAGAAATGTTGTTAGTCTTTAGTACACTATGAAGAAAAATGACTCATCTATCCTTAGCCTTTGAGCCATTGGCTCTTTGGATTTTGTCTTTGTATCTTCGTGACCTGGCACATAGTAGTTGTCTAATAAATGCCTGTTGATTGATTGATCCAAAAGGGTTATTGACTAAAAGAAAGACCCTAAGTAGACCAAAATATTCTTAACAGCTCTTTTTTTTCTAATCGAGAAAACGTTGGAAATAAATTATATGCTCAGCAATTGGAAAATGACCAAACAAATTGGAATTGTGATATGTGAATAGTGGAATATTCTTACACTTAAGGGAACATTATTAGGAAGAATTTAATGATATGTAGGAAGACTTGTATGAGGTTATAGAAACAAGAAAGAAGAACCAAAAGAACATTACACACAATGAGTAAAATAAAATAAATGAAGACAACACTAAAACACAAGAGGATTCAGATTAAATATAGCATGTGATGGTTCCAGGTGATTGATATTAAAACATCTTTTCTTCTTGTTTAGAAATGGAAAATGAGGAAAGTAGAAGTTTATTTACTCTGTCTCACTACATTAGATGGTTTGCTTGCTTTTTTCTTTAGTGGAAAGTTCATGTGTATGAGCTTGCATCTGTGTGTATGGAATGTAATTATTGTGTCAAAAGAAAATACATAAATATAAAAAGACAATTCACCAAGTAAAGAAGAAAAGGATCTTCCCCCCATCCCAGAGAGAGTGAGAGCGAGTGAGAGAGAGCGAGAGCGAGAGAGAGAGAGAGAGAGAGAGAGAGAGAGAGAGAGAGAGAGAGAATACTCGTGTTTTAGAAAATTTCACAATAAAGGAATAATGAAAATTCTGCTCATGGGATTCAGTTTTGATTTACAAAATAAAAGTTTAAACCTATCAAAATTGTTTGCAGAGACCAGTCCTATTTCAATTATATTACATTATGTTTATTATTATTATTTTTTGGGAGGGGGTATGAGGCAATTGGGGTTAAGTGACTTGCCCAGGGTCACACAGCTTTTGAGTTTTAAGTGTCTGAAGCCAGATTTGAACCCAGGTCCTCCTGACTCCAGGGCTGGTGCTTTATTCACTGTACCACATAGCTGACCCCAGCAGAAGAAGGTTGAATAGTACCCTGTGGTCCAATTCTAAGAACAGACATTCCTGAATACTACTAAATTATTTTTTCTCCTAATGACTGTATAACTTTGGGTAAATCACTTGTACTACTGATTTTCCTTTCTACATCTCTAAACATGTGGTGTTTATTAATTTTTTAAAGCAATATTTGAGAATAAAATGAATTAGTTAATGTTCATTTTCTATCTTGGAGAGAAAAAATATTATTATTATTATTTTTGGTGAGGCAATTGGGGTTAAGTGACTTGCCTAGGGTCACACAACTAGTAAGTGTTAAGTGTCTGAGACCGGATTTGAACTCAGGTCCTCTTGACTCCAGGGCTGGTGCTCTATATCCACTGAGCCACCTAGCTGCCCTGAAAAATATTATTGTTGAAGTACATTATTAGCTTAAGAGAGTAATAAATGTAATAACAATTATAGGGAAAGACAAAATGTACTTTGAGTGAATATATTTTTGTGACATATATAATTCTTCTGGTTTAGAAGTGGAAAAACAAGAGAAGCCAAAGGCTTATAAATTATTTAGAACCTAGAAACCTCTCTATTATGAAAACTTTCCTTAAGAGAGAAGACAGTAGACTTCCAGTCAATTCCAGTGAGATTAATATAAGCTTCATGGTTCAATTTAATTTATTTAGTGCCTACTAGATAGAAAGATGAGAAATGGCATAGTCCTCTCCTTCAGGGAGCTTATAGTCTAATATATGCAAGTAAAGGTGATATTAAGAATAATGTGATAAGTACAAAGGAGAGAGATGGACAAAATGCTATAAGAAATCTGAAAAAGGTGAGACCAATTAAGCCTTTATTACCTCTTGCCCAGTTCAATGCAGTGGCGTATCTTATTTGGTCTTTCCACCTCCACTCTCTTCCCACTCCAGTCCATCCTCCACACTGCCACCGAAGTTACTATCCACAAGTACAGATCTGACCATGTCACTCCCCTACTCAATAAACCCCAGTAGCTTCCTATTGCTTCTAGGAAAAAAATTAAATTCCTTTATTTGCCTTTAAAAACCCTTCCCAATTTGGGAATCCAAACCAAATTTCTCAATTTCTTTATAAGTTACTCCCCTGCCTCCCAACACTGTATCTCCCCAGCATCTATTCCTTTCCAGTGGCAATCCCCCATGCCTGCACATACTTCAAGGTTTTGGTCCCCTTTGTACAGTCCTACTGCCTGATAGATTGTTTGCATGACTGTAAACATGAATGAATTTAGGTCTGCTAAGGGTCTTACCAATTGCTAGTTTAAATCCTTCACTATGCATAAGTAGATATTAAATGACTTGTCCAAAGGCTATAGGTAGTAGGATTCAAATTCGAGTCTTAACTAAAAATCCAGTTCTCTTTTCATTATGTCTTATGTCATTAAAAAATAAAGAGAAAAAATGTTGGTGGGGGGAAATGATATTTTGGAGGTGTTGACTTTGCATACGTCTTGGGACATTCACAGGTGGATGTGAAGAATCATAGTTGGATATGGAGCTATCTGCTAAATAGTAATGATTGAAACCAGGGAAGTTCATAGTTAGGCAATGCAGTCCATAGGGCCTGGAGTCAGAGAGACCTGAGTTCAAATTTGCCCTAAGATATTTATTAGCTGTGTGACTTTGGGCAAGTCACTTCCTCTGCCTCCATTTCCTCTATTGCTGTTGTTGTTGTTGCTCCTTCCTACTAGAAGAGGACCCATGACATCATGAGGATGAAGTCTTGATTTATCCATGAATTGGATTTAAGTGAGTCATGAAGTTGCCAACATCACTCTCTCCTATAGAGGCACTGAAGCCCAGTTCCTTTACTGCAAAATGGGAATAATAATAGCACCTACTGGGGCAGCTAGGTGGCATAGTGGATAAATTACCGGCCCTGGATTCAGGAGTACCTGAGTTCAAATCCAGCCTCAGACACTTGATACTTACTAGCTGTGTGACCCTGGGCAAGTCACTTAACCCCCATTGCCCCGCAAAAAAAAAAAATTAATAAATAATAGCACCTACCTCTCAAGGCCAGCTGGGTGGCACAGTAGATAAGAGCACCAGGCCTGGCGTCAGGAAGGTTCATCTTCCTGAGTTCAAACCCAACCTCAGACACTTCCTAGCTGTGTAACCATGGGCAAGTCACTTAACCCTGTCTGTCTCAGTTTTCTCATCTCTAAAATGAGCTGGAGAAGGAAATGGTAAGCCATTCCAGCATCTCTGCCAAGAAAACCCCAAATGAGGTCATGAAGAGTCAGATGTGACTGGAACAGCAACAATAACTCCAGGTTGTTATGAGAATCAAAGGGCAATATTTGTAAAACACTTAGCATGATGCCCAGCACGTAGTAGGTTCTTTTTTTCTTTATTTATTTAGTGAGGCAATTGGGGTTAAGTGACTTGCCCAGGGTCACACAGCTAGTGTTAAGTGTCTGAGGCCAGATTTGAACTCAGGTACTCCTGACTCCAGGGCCTCTGCTCTATCCACTGTGCCACCTAGCTGCCCCACATAGTAGGTTCTTAATAAATGCTTGTTAATAATACAAACAATAATATATATGAACTCACCAAAGGAGAGTATACAAAGGGAAGGGAAGAGGGCTTAGGACAGAGAATTTGGGGATAGCTATACTTAGAGCATGTGAGAAAGAAATAAGCTTATTTCTATATCTATGGAGCTAGTGGTTGGATCACATTTGAAGTGTGTTCGGTTCTTCTAGGGATCATCTTTTAGGAAGACATTGATAATCCAATACAACCTAACAAGAAATTTATTAAGCAGCTATGGTGTATTAGGCACTCTACTTGTTGCTGCGGATATAGAGGGGAACAAGCCCTGCTCTCAAAGTGCTTACATTCTCTTAGGAGATACAGCATGTATAGGTGGGTAAAAGAAAAATTGTCTCAGGAAGAAGAGCACATTAACTCATCTTGTCTTCAGTCTTTGTGATGACTCTGAAGGAGAGAGTGAAGCTGATGACTGTGACTTTGCCTATTTCTATCCCATTCTTGTCCAATTCATGGGCAAGTCAAGACATCACCCTCATGATATCACTGGTTCTTTTTCCTTTTTTTTTTATTTTTGGTGGGGCAATGAGGGTTAAGTGACTTGCCCAGGGTCACACAGCTAGTAAGTGTCAAGTGTCTGAGGTCACATTTGAACTCAGGTCCTCCTGAATCTAGGGCCAGTACTTTATCCACTGTACCACCTAGCTGCCCCACTGGTTCTCTTCTAGAACAAAGGATGAACAAGAAGAAGAAGAACAAAAGGAGGTAACAACTGAGCTCATCTTGAAGGAAAGAGAAGATTTTGAGAAGTTGAGAGGAGGGAAGAATAAACAGAAGGTCATCTGTAGGAGAAAATGGTCAGATCTTTGTTTTAGAAAAATGACCAAAAAAATAAAAGAAAGAAAGAAAGAAAAGAAAAAAAGAAAAATGATCTTGTCCACTGAGTGGAGGATGGGCAGAAACTTTGGGTAGGGAAGCCATCCTGAAGTTTGTTACAATAATCCAGGCAAGAGGTAATGAGGGTTTTAACTAGAGTGACTTTTAACTAGAGTCATGTCTATATGAGTAGAAAGAAATGGATATATACAGGAGCTGTTGTGAAGGTAGACATGAAAAGATTTGGCAATGAGTTGGATTTTGTCGGGGGGGGGGGGGAGGAGTGCAAATGAGGAGAAAGAATGAGCTCAAAGTTGCAGGCTTAGATGATTGGGATGGTACTGGTATCCTTGAAAGCAAGAGCACAATTTTGTTTGTTTGTTTGGTTGGTTTTTTTAGTGAGGCAATTGGGGTTAAGTGACTTGCCCATGGTCACACAGCTAGTTAAGTGTCAAGTGTCTGAGGCCGGATTTGAACTCAGGTATTCCTGACTCCAGGGCCGGTGCTCTATCCACTGCGCCATCTAGCTGCCCCCAAGAGCACAATTTTGAAGAAAGGAGAGTTTTTTGGAGAAAGATAATGAGTTGTGTTGTAGACAGGTCGAGTTTGAGATACAGGACATCAAGTTGTAGGTGTCTAAGAGCAAACTGGTGATATGTGATTATAATTCACAAGAAAGTCTAGGACTAGATATACAGATTCTTCATGAATCACACAAAGAAAGATGGTAAGTGAGCTCATGGGACCTGATAAGAGCACCAAGTGAAATAGTATAGGGTGAAAAGGGAAGAGATCCCAGGACAGAACCCGGGGCAAGGGCAGTGGGGCAGTAGGAACATTCATAGTTAAAGGACAGGAAGTGAATGGACCAGATGGAGTGAGACACAAAGGAAAGAGTACTAGAAGAGAAAAAAGTCACAAAAACTCCAGAGAGGAGAAAATATCCAGAGGGAAAAGCAGGTGTCAAAAGCCACAGAGAGGTCAAGAAGGATAAAGATTGAGAAAATATCCTTTTGACAATTTGTCAATTAAGAGGTCATTGTCATTCTTTTTGAATTCTTTGTCACAATGGATAACACATTTATTAGGACTGTGGGGAGGGATGGACCCAGAAAAGTGTTGTTTTTTAGTTGTTTTTCAGTTTAGTTGCTTTTTGTTTTTGTTTTTGTTTTTGCAGGGCAATGACGGTTAAGTGACTTGCCCAGGGTCACACAGCTAGTGAGTGTCAAGTGTCTGAGGTCGGATTTGAACTCAGGCCCTCCTGAATCCAGGGCCAGTGCTTTATTCACTGTGCCACCTAGCTGCCCCTTCAGTTGTGTTTGATTCTCCATGACCGCATTTGGATTTTCTTGGCACAGATATTGTAGTGTTTTGCCATTTCCTTCTCCAGCTCATTTTACAGATGAAGAAAGTGAGGCAAACAGTATTAAGTGACTTGCCCAGGATAAACATGGCTAGTAAGTGTCTGAGGCCAGATTCGAACTCATGAAGTTGAGTCTTTCTGGTTCCAAGTGCTCTATCCATTGTGCCACCTAGCTGACCTAAAAACTGACAGAAAAGAGGGTAGCATACAAACAGTTCCCAATTTTTAAAATAAAGACCATTGGTTCACTTGGAGAATATAGTTTTTCTAGAATTGTAGGGAATGAAGCAGATTGCAAGGAGTTGAGTGAGTGGGTAGTGAGGAAATATAGTATATACTATATGTTCTAGAAGTTTAGCAGTTTAGGGGAGAAAAAATATGATGATAAGTTGAGGGTTTAAAATTGCATCAGGGGAAGGGTTTTTTGTTGTTTTATTCTTTGGCAATCAGAGTTAAACAACTTGTCCAGCGTCACATAGTTATGAAACATTGGAAGCCAGATTTGATCTCAGGTCCTCCTGACTCTAGGGCTGGTGCTCTATGCACTGTGATACCCAGCTGCTTCTTTGTTGTTGTTTCTTTTAGAGCAGTAGAAACCTGAGCATTTTTATCAGCATAGAGCAAAGCTTCTTAAACTGTGGGTAGTGACCCCATATGGGGTCCCATAACCAAATGTGGAGGTCATGAAAAATTTGGCAACAGTAAAAGGTTATGTATACCTATTTTATATACCTATATATTCAGGGTCATATAAACATTTCTCAGGTGAAATTGTGATTGGAAAAAGTTTAAGAAGTCCTGGCAGAGAGAACGATACAAAATAAAGGGAGAGAATAAAGACAAGAAAAGAAATGACAAATAGAACAAAGTCCTATAATAGGATTAGATCAAAGAATCCCAGTGAAGGTGTCAGCATTGGTGAAAAGGACCAGCCCCTTTTCTGAGACTAGATGAAAGGAAGAAAGGATGGATCAAGACAATTTTTGAAGTGAGTAGGGGCGGGGGAGAAATGAAGAAACTCAAACGAAATGGTTTTAATCTTCTATTCTCCCATGAGACCAGCTGTAAACATTAAGGATAGGTGTGTCCAGAGTGCTCTCCATCAATTAGCTGCTGTGAAAAAACAGCCGGGTGAGGACCGATCCTGATTATTTAAAGAATGAGAGCAGTAACATGGCTAATGAGTTGGGCTCATATCACACCATAGAGGAAGGCAGCTTTTTACTGAATTTCATCTTAGAGGAATTAGTTTTTAATAGTCTTTGCTAATAAAATTAAAGGGCAGCTAGATGGCACCTCAGAGCACTGGACTTGGAATCAAGAAGACTCATCTTCATGAGTTCAAATCCAGCCTCAGATACTTACTAGCTGAGTGACTCTGGGCAAGTCACTTAACCTTGTTTGTGTCAGCTTCCTCATTTGTAAAATGAGCTAGAGAAGGCCATGGCAAATTCACTCCAGTATCTTTGCCAAGAAAACCCCAAATGGGGTAATGGAGACTCAGACACAAGTGAGAAACAATAACAACAATACAATTTTAAAATGCCAGGGTAGAGTTGAACCTCAGTGATTGAGGGAAAATAGCATCTTGTTGCTCCAAACCATTTTATGGTGTTTGAGCAGTAGCAACATCTTAGCCAAATTATTTTATTATTATTATTTTTTATTTTTTTGCAGGGCAATGAGGGTTAAGTGACTTGCCCAGGGTCACACAGCTACTAAGTGTCAAGTGTCTGAGGTCAGATTTGAACTCAGGTCCTCCTCAATACAGAACTGGTGCTTGATCCACTGTACCACCTAGCTGCCTCCCCTTTCCCCTTTTTTTCCTTTCTTTTCTTTTCTTTTCTTTTTTTTTTTTGGGGGGGGGAATGAGGGTTAAGTGACTTGCCCAGGGTCACCCAGCTACTAAGTGTCAAGTATCTGAGGTGGCATCTGCCTTTTGAAGCTAAGCTCTTGTGCATCTTCCTTTTCTGGCCCAGAGCTACATGATTTCATTAATGTTTTCTCATGGATCTGTATTTTTTTTTTAAATAAAAATACTGAAAACTTGGCTATTAAACATTAAGCCAAATATCATCACAAATTTGTTTGTTTGATCCAGTCTTTTCTCTGGATCGACTCCCTCTCTTCAAACCGGCCTTGGTCTAGTGTTTTGAATAGTTCATCCTGACAAGATGATTTCAGCTGACTTGTAGACAGCATTTCAGGCAGCCTGGAAGACCTGACTTTTTCAGCAAAAACAGGCACTTCCTAATTGGTACCAAGGGGAAAACATTTCATATACTTACAAGCAGCCACTGAGCTTTCACAAGAACAAATGGAAAAACTTCTTAAATATTTTCAAAGGGAATGTGGTAAATCAAAGTTAAGGGGGAAAAAAAGTCTATCTGTTTAGAGAGACCATAGACCACAGTAGCCTTCATTCATAGGGATGGGGTGGGAACATGTTGAATAAGTTAGATTCACTGGGACCTTTTTCCAAATATTTTAGTTTAAAGACTTTTCCCCTTAATGCTTCAGCTTTCTTAAATCCTACTCCAACATCTCATAATGGCATGGAGGTGACCATGGCTTCTTAATGGCTATGCTAGCAGAATATAAGGTCAAAAGGCTTTTTGTATGGTCTTAATAAGAGATGACATATCTGTTGTCTGAAGAAGAAGGCTAGCCAAGTACAGGTGGGCTCATTACCAGAAGGTTTGACACCAGATTATGCTTTGGCCACTTATTGAAAAATGTTATTTTTTAAAGGCTTTTGTGTTTTTACCTGATAATTTCTTGATAGCTACCCCCTTCCTTGAACCATCCTTTGCCACAAAGAAAAATGGGAAAAGCTGACTCATCAGCGAAGAGATAGTATCTGACTGTATATGCAATATTCTGCTCCTCCCCCATTGTCATCTTTTCTCCAGGAATAAAATTGGTAATTACAATTAGCATTGCTTTCATTTTAACCATTGGAGATACTATTTTCAAGGTGCTTCTCTCTTGGCTTTATTTCTGTTCATATAAATCCTTTCATATCTCTCCAATTTTCTGAATGTTTGTCATTTCTGTGGCACAGTAATATTCCATCATATTCATATACCACAAACTACAGCCCCACGTGAAAATTGTTTACCAGAGTGTGAGGGAATTGTAATCTTCACTGGTAGATGGAGACCCCATTTGAATAAACCATGTATCCTTGAAGAGAGTAGTTTATAGAAGATTTGTAATTGTAGAGTAAATATAAATTGATCTCCCTTTTCCTCTCTTCCCTCCCCTCCTCTTTCTCTCCCATTCTCTTCCCCTTTTTCTTCTCCCTTCTCTGCTCCCTTCTCCTCTCTTCTTTCCTCCTTCGCCTCTCTCCCTCTTTTCTCCTCCCCATCCCTTCTCTTCTTCTCTTCCATCCTCCCATCTCTCCTCCTCTTCCTCTTCCCTTCATCTCTCCCATCTTTCCTCCCTTTCCCTCTTTTCCTTCTCTCTTTTCTTCTTTCCTATCCTAAGAAAAGGGATAAAAAGACAACTGGAGGAAAAATTATCCAGTCTGCAATCTATCAGGGAATATGAAGTCCTTTCTGATAGCATAGAAGTAATTTTCCAGAAGGAAAACAGGTGGAAAAGACTGTTGTGCGGGTTAAAGAAAAAGAGATATTGTAATGGTTGGCTACTCCTTGCAGAATGGTAGAGGTGGTCATGTATCACCCTCATTACAAAGGAGGTAGCTGTCTTCCTAGGATGGGTGTTTAGACTTCCTGGGATGTCAATATGGAGGTAGGCAACTACCTGTTTGTCATGACACACACAAGAAGGCTCTCTAGGGATGATTGTAGACCAAAAGACAGACAGACAGACAAAGAGATAGGACTGTTTATTACGTACTTACTAAAGAGCTGGACTCTACTCTCAAGAAGCTTACATTCTAAGAGGGGAGGACAACTCATGAAGGGAAGCTGGAAAGTAGGAGGGGGAATGAGGTGGGTATCTGTTGGGGTGGGAAGAAAGCAGGTGTGGTAGTGAGGCAGACCTGTAAAACCTCTGAGAAGGAAAGTGAAAGATTTGAAAGGCCATTGTGTTTTCATAAGTACTTTTTGCAGCAGAGATTTTAGAGTGGAAAGAAAAATACTGAAAGTGAACAGCTGGTTAAGAAGGTATGTCAGAGAATGGGATTTTTGTATCTGTCGTGTCATTATTGGAGGGAGATTAGGAGAAGGCAGAGCCCAGCAGAGGAAGACAGGCAGCAACTGGACTAAATGTGGAAAAATTCCCTGCAATGCTTCCTTCACATATGCCAGGGCCACGGGAAACAGGAGGCTGACCGAACCCAGATGTCCACCAGCGCATTTCAGAGAGTCAAATAATGAGGCAGATACTCGGATCAAATGAACCTGTACTTACTGGGGGAATATTTAATGATAAGCAATGGATGTGGTACCGATAGTGTAGCTGTAGAGAGAATGAGTTCAGTGTGTGTTGGGGAGGGGACAAGTCGAAGCTGGGATGTGGCCTTGGGGCCTTGTTTGATTCTGGGCCGCTTCCTCTTTTGTCATCCTTGTGTTATGTGGGCCTGTTCTCTGGGAGGGATGTGTGTGTGTGTGTGTGTGTGTGTGTGTGTGTGTATGTGTGCGCGTGCACGTGCATGCACACAGGTGCATGTAGGTCCTGGCTCACAGCTAGTGTTATCCTAGAACCCATATATATCATAGGTGAAAGAATTGGGGAAGTCACCAATGTAGTCAGATGTCACCTAGTTTCACTTGTTGAAATTGTCGAAACTGAAATTACTTCTGATTTCCCATCAGTAGGGCAGAATGCCCATCGAATGGCTTTCAAGCGTGCATGACACCCTTGCACCCCACAAAATGAGCTGCATATTATAAGCCTTTAATGAATGTTTAATTCCTGCAGTAGCTCCCTAAAAAGCCAGCACCATAACCACTCTTTCCAGTGTACAACTATTCTCCAACCTTCCTTACCCATAGGACTGTTAACCATCCTGATGCAGATGGAAGGAGGCTGGATGTTTGTGGGCCCATTCTTTCTTTATATTTTCTCAGCCTTAGGAATAGTCAGAATAGAGAAGTGACTAATTAGTGTGATTAAAATGATACCGAGTCTGCCACAAATATCTCTTATGGACTGGGCATGCTAATAGTAAAAGTCATTCTTTTGTTAAAATGAAAATACAAATGGAACATTAAGCCATGATTGGCTTTTGGAACCTCTCCTTTCATAACTGCTATTTATCCACCATGTTTCAGTTGCCTTCTCACCCTCAGAGACCCTGCTGCCCCTTTAACTCCCTTCCTTCTAATGATAAATTCCGCTTGAAACCCCATTTGGAAGAAGTGCCCACGTCAGCTGAGCCCACTCTTTCATTCCTTACAATTCTTTGCTCCTGATTCTCCAGAGTTCTCCATCTTTCCCCAACATGGGTACTTTCTTCTTCTCCATCTTCCCTACCCCTCCATGCTTTTCGGCTCCTTTATATGTATTGTTTTCCACCATTAGAATGTAAATTTCTTGGGGGCGGACTGTCTTTTTGCTTGTATTTGTATTCCCAGGTTTTGCCGAACTTCTTTGATTGTATCCTTGAGGCCATGAGTAGATATTCGGTGAGAGGGTACAGACCAGTCAGCCAGTGCTGTTACTAACTTTTACAAAAAACTAGTAAGAAATAGAATAGAATTTTCTTCTGTTCTATGCTTTGGTATGATGTGGTAAGGTGATATTAACGATAACAGCAATAACGGCAGTTGACATTTATATAGACTACCAGGTGGCACAATGGATAGAATGTCAGACCTGGGGTCAGGAAGACCTGAGTTCAAATCAAGTCTCAGATGCTTACTAGCTCTGTGACCCTGGACAAGTCACTTAACATCTCATCTCAGTTTCCTTATCTATAAAATGGGGATAATAGGGCAGCTAGGTGGCGCAGTGGGTAGAGCACTGGCCCTGGAGTCAGGAGTACCTGAGTTCAAAACCGACTTCAGATACTTAACACTTACTAGCTGTGTGACCCTGGGCAAGTCACTTAACCCCAATTGCCTCACTAAAAAAAAAATGGGGGTGATAGTAACAACTCTCTTCCAGGGTTGTTGTGAGGATCAAAGGAGATAATATTTGTAAAGAGCTTAGAACAATGCCTGGCACAGAGTAGGTATTTTTTTAAATAAAAGTATTTTATTATTTTCTAGTTATATGTAGAGATAGTCTTCAACATTTGTTTATATAAGATTTCCAGTTTCAAAATTTTCTCCCTCCTTCTCCTCCCTTCCCCCTCCCCCAGACAGCAGGCAATCTGATATGGGTTATATGTAGATAATAACATTAAACATATTTCTGCATTAGTCATGTTATAAGAGAAGAATCAGAGCAAAAAGGAAAAACCTCAAATTAGAAAACCAAGAGCACCAAAAACAAAAGAAATAGTATGGTCCAATAAGTATCCATATTCCACAGTTCCCTTTTTTCTTCTGGATTTGGAGAGCCTTTTCCATTATGAGTCCTTTGGAACTTTCTTGTACCATTGGATTGGTGAGAAGAATCTAGTCTATCACAGTTGATCAACACACAATTCTGATGATACTGTGTATAATGTTCTTCCTGTTCTGCTCATCTCACTCATCATCAGTTCATGCAAGTCCTTCCAGGTTTCTCTGAACTCCTCCTGCTCATTGTTTCTTACAGCACAATAGAATTCCATTACATTCATGTACCACAACTTGTTCAGCCATTCCCCAATTGATGGACATGGAATAGGTATTATATAAATGTTAGGTATTATTATCATCATTAGTATTTAAGAGTTACAAAGTTCTTTCACTTACATTAACTTATGAATCCTCACAAATCCATGATGTAGTGAAAATGTGATCATCCCTGTTTTATAGGTGAAAAAAATGGAGGTTTAAAGTAGTTAAATAATTAATCCAAATCACACAGCTAAATAAATAGTAGTAGCAGTGAGACTCAAAGCCAGGTGGTAAGCAGCATTTGGCAGTTTTCTTTGGGCACAATCTTAATTCCCACATATAGTCATTAAAATCTTTTGTTTATACATTAAGCAAGCATTTGTTGGGAACTTACTAAGGCATGCTTGGTTTAGTATTATGAGAGATTCAAAAGGACTACAGGACCTGGTGTCTTCATTTAAGGAACATTTGTGTAGGGCACATATTGTTCTAATGAGGGAAAAAAAACAGAATAGCTAAAGGAAATGCTTGATAATTAAATTCAAACTATATACAAAGTACTAAGGAAATGAAAAATAAGCAAGGAATCAATGCTGATTGTGCTACTCAGGGAAAGCTTCCTGGAGTAAGTGATTTATGAGGCAGAGCTTAAAGGGAACATATTCCAATCATAGGATATTTTCTCGCTCTTATTCTTTTTTCTTTCTGCAAACAATTCCTATACGTTGTCTACAAAGAATTATTGTAGACCACTGGGGGAACTACAAAGTTTAGATAAAGCATTGTTTTTTCTCTCATGATACTTAGGATCTAGGGGAATAAAACACAAAGATGGATGCACAATATTTCATAAGTGCATTAGAGAGTTGGAAAACCAAGTACTTTGTGATCAATAATGTCAATCAGATGAATAATAATTGGTTCTACATTTGGATGGAAATTCAACATTTTTGAGATATGGTTCTGTACTTCCATAAAGGGAGAAAAAGTAATTCACATTATAATTATTAATTTTTAATAAGCCATAATTTATGTGTACATCTATCACATGCTTTATCTCTCATCTTAAATACCATATTTGGAAGGAATGTGGCATCTGGGCTTCCTGAACACAACTCTATGGAACATGGATAATACATTTCCTCTCAATTCTCAAAATACTGAGTGGCATGAAAGTAAACATGGGGGTGTGCTATGAACAAAAGACCTATACGAAGTTAGCAGAGCTATCATCTTGCAGCTTTGTTCTATATTCTTGTCTCTGTGAGAAATACCTGCCTGCAACAAAATCCTTGGTCCTTCAATGAAAGGAGAAGATTGTTTCTTTTCTGTTGCTTTTTACTTCTTCATAGAGTTGAGAATTCATTATGCATATTTGGGTGACAGGCATTAACATCATTCTGCTTTTAAAGGGGACTATTTAATTGGAAAAATGCCTTTTTTCTAGAGTATTTTTTGTTTTAAAATAATTTTTAAGGTTTATAGTCCATATTCTTCTCACCAATGCAATGGTACAGAAGAGTTCCAGGAAACTCATGATAGAAGAGGATCTCCAAATCCAGGAAAAAAAAAAAAGAACTGTGGAGTATAGATGCTGAAAGAACCATACTATTTCTTTTGTTTTTGGTGCTGATGTTTTTCTATTTTGAGGTTTTTCATCATTGCTCTGATTTTTCTCTTATAACATGACTAATGCAGAAAAATGTTTAATGTTATTATGTGTGTGTGTGTGTGTGTGTGTGTGTGTATATATATATATATCCCATATCAGATTACCTGCTGTCTAGGAGAGGAGGGAGGGAGGGGAGGCAGGGAGAAAAATCTGAAATTGGAAAGCTTGTATAAACAAAAGTTGAGAACTATACATGTAACCGGAAAAAAATAAAATACTTTATTAATTAAAAAAAAAGGTTTATGGTCCTCTGGATTTCATTAGAACTGTTTTTAGTATGTGATTTAAACATCTTTCAAAAGAGATGAAGATTAGAAGAAATGTCATACCTTTCAAAGAAGACTGAATATAGCAATTTTTGTAATGATTGGGACCCAGAAATAGTCATGAAACATAGAAATAAATACAAATTAGACTGTGCTATTGAGAGAGAAGACCACACTTTGACTTTATTTCTGGCTGGTTAAGTAGTCAATCAAGATCAAGTTAGCCAAAGATAATTTTAATTCTTTGTCTTTCTGTTG
Organism: Dromiciops gliroides; assembly: GCF_019393635.1. Classification (NCBI taxonomy): domain Eukaryota; kingdom Metazoa; phylum Chordata; class Mammalia; order Microbiotheria; family Microbiotheriidae; genus Dromiciops; species Dromiciops gliroides. Next base: position 410,342,627 of record NC_057864.1, on the reverse strand, counting down.
TTGGCTGATGCAATATTGGTTGACAGATCAGGCATCCTTGTAAAGCATACAAAGGACACTAGAAGCACTTTGTGGGTTAGCACCCACTCAAAACCATAACTAATGAGTCCCAACTGGTGTGCTTACTTTTAACAGCCAGTCAGAGGAAATATTAAGTTTCAAATAAAGACATTTAATAAAACTGTTTTGCAAATAAAGTGACAGTAATATATATCACCTCATGTTCACAGATTACCATACTAATGGAGAATGGTATACAGGTAGACACTCATAACCAAAGAACATATAAAGAACACATGTGATCAGGGAATATGTATCAAGGATCATACAGCCGGAAATATTACCTAGCATGTCTATGGAGGATACATGTGTCAATAATCCAGTTGTCTAGGACATATGTAGAGGGCATACATATAGGTTCATGTATGGCCATTGCATATGAATAGCCAGGGAATCTAATAATCCTATACTATGGAGCTGCTAATGTCAGTTGGTAATGACAGCATACTGTTCTTTTCTGGGTGTCACATCTCTCTCTCTCTTTTATTGTTGTTCAGTTGTTTCAGTTGCATCCACCTCTTCATGACCCCATTTGAGGTTTTCCTGGCAAAAATACTGGAGTGCTTTGTCATTTCCTTCTCCGGTCCATTTTACAGATGAGGAACTGAGGCAGATATGGTTAAGTGACTTGCCCAGGGTCACATAGCTACTAGGTATCTGAGGCCAGATTTGAACTCATAAAGATGAATCTTCTTGACTTCAGGCCAGGCACCACCTAGCTCCCCCTCCCCTTTTTCAGCTGGGGGTCAGAATCATCACACTATCCATTACATTTCTGCTATGTTACCTCTGCTAGTTTTCTCTGTCGGTTTTGTGATTGCTGAGCTCCTCTGTGCTGCTACCTGCTGGATATCACCTCTTCAGAGCTAAATATACTCTCTGTTGTTGGGTGCAGTGGCTAGGAATCCTCTCCCTGGCATGAGCAAGCTGGTGCTTTGTTAGTTCATAGCTAAGGCTATGTATCATCATGCTTATGCATGGATTCAAACCACCAGAAAGTATTTTTTAAATACCTACTAAAGTGTTAGGAACTAGAGACAGGTAGGCAGGCGCGCGTGCATGCACACACACACACACACACACACACACACACACACACACACACACACACACACACACGGAAAGCCCCCACCACTCAGGTGGGCAGCAGGCAATGCAAGCCACCAGTGTGTTAGGCTAAGGTTGAATATATCTTTTTTTTTTACTCTCTTTATTATGGTCACAGAGAGACATCTGATATTAGATATGGACATTCCTTTTAAGTCCTGTTATATTTCTGATTGCAAACTTCTGAGCCCATTTCAGAGACTTTTTCCTAGAAAAACCCACAGAAGCTACATGGAAATTGAGTCACCAAAGGGAACTTCACTCCAAAGATCTTTGGCTTGCAAATGAAGCCATTTTGGTCATCATGGAACCTTGATTGTGTTCCTGCAAGAAAAATCCCAGCAGCAATCCACATTTATACAGTGCTCAATAGGATGCTTACAAAATGCCTTCCTGCAAGACAGATAGGGCAAGGCTGATTAGTCATATTTTCCAAGTGAGGAAAAGAGCTTAGAGAGGTGACATCGCCACAGTAGCAAGTGTCAGAACAGAGACTGAAATTCAGGTCTTCTGACTCCAAACCCAGAGCTCTTTTTATCAAACCATATAGAATGTCCCAGGCAACATTCTGAAGATTAAAGTGTGTGTCCATGACAGTTTTGGAAACACAAGAACACTAGCAAGCATTGTAGAATTATTCCTTTGTTTGTTATTTTTTTATTAATAAAGTATTTTATGTTCTCATTACATGTAAAGATAGTTCTCAACTTTTGTTTATACAAGTTTTCCAATTTCAGATTTTTCTCCCTCCCTCCTATATATACACATACATACATACATAGAGAGAGAGAGAGAGAGAGATTTAAAATTGACTATGAGAGCATTAAACTCCCCCTTTTAACTTTTCCCTTATATATCTCCCAGACCAGTAAGAAAAGAAGCCTCTGAGCTTTAATTAGAGAGGGATTAGCCTTTATTGTTTAGACAACAAACAGGTGATACCAAATAGGGAAATAGGAAAGTAGAAATACAAGTGAATAGTCTTAGATCTAAGCTTAGTCTATATTCTTTATAAAACTCACGGAATCCCAAAACTGCCACTCAGGCTGAGAACCAGAGTCAAATGCGTGCTGCCACTGAGAACCAGAGCAGATCACCAGAATGCGCCGTCAAGCCAGAGAGTGTGCACGAGACTGAGTGCCAATTTCCGTTCTACCCTCCTTTTTAAGTTGGCGTCCCTGAAGTACGGGCGTGCTAGGCCATGCTCTCCGGGCAGCAGCTGGCGCAAGGCTGTTTGTCGCGTCTCCTCCCCAAAAGGGGCAGTCCTTTAGAAGCCGCTTTACCACTATACACACACACACACACACACACACACACACACACACACACACAATAACATTAAACATATTTCTCATTGCAGAATTATTAAACTCCTGTTTAGTTTTTCTTCTTTGGAATCTTGTGAGTATAAGAAAGGTACTGTGAGACCCACAAGACTCACTTTTGGCAGGCTTCCTCATTTTTCTAAACATGACTCTTTTGTTTGTTTTTGTTTTGTTTTCGCAGGCAATGAGGGTTAAGTGACTTGACCAGGGTCACACAGCTACTAAGTGTCAAGTGTCTGAGGTCAGATTTCAACTCAGGTCCTCCTGACTCCAAGGCCGGTGCTTTATCCACTGCACCACCTGGCTGCCCCAAGTAAACATGCTTCTTTACTTGTCTTTTCTTGCTTTCCTTATGTGATTCACAAACCTTTCTTGGCTTATCTGTGCTTATGGCATCAGATGTGGGAAACCAATCAGCTTTTTACCGGAGCAAGAACCTGCCCCTTCTATAAAAGCCATGGCCCTCACCTACCTAAGTGAGAAGCTCTCATATGAAGGAGACAGGACTTCAGGGACTTCAGGTATGCTCCCTCTCTTCCCCCTCCATTAACCAGGAGAAATGACATAGAACTTGTGAAACTTAGTATTCCAAGTCTAAAAACAGCTTATTTCATGGATCGTTGATGAGGAAGGCCCCTTCCTTTTCCTATGAAGGTTGTTTTTGTTTGTTTGTTTGAAATTCCATTGGTTATTATCCTTCTTTCATTTTCTGTCTCCTCATCTTCATCTCTGTCTCATTTTGGGCCTTCTCTTGGTTTGAGTTAAAAGGTTGATTATATAACACAGAGGATCCCAAACTTTCTCAGTTCATCATACCCTTATTATCTCAAAAGAAATTTTTATGGCACCTCTAGGTCAAGACAAATACTTGGCAGCTCTCTTTTATAAATAGGTCCAAACAGCTTAATAAGTATTTATATCCTAAAAACTTGGTAGCCATTTGTAAAGAATAATATTTTAATTTAATTCTTAAATAATCACAGTTATATCCCCAAAACTTAATAGCCATTTGAAAAAAAGAGTATGCATAAATTGGAAGATAAAATAATATTTTTATTTAATTTTTAAATAACCATAGTTACGAATAGGATTTCTGTGTCCTTTGGGCCTTGCATAACTTAACCAACTTCTGGATCAGATTGGACACTGCAACCTCATTTCCTGTTACACATTGATTTTTTTGTTGGGATGAGGCAATTGGAGTTAAGTGACTTGCCCAGGGTCACACAGCTAGTGTCAAGTGTCTGAGGTCAGATTTGAACTCAGGTCTTCCTGACTCCAGGCCAGTGCTTTATCTACTGCGCCACCTAGCTGCCCCTACACATTGATTTTTTTTTTTTTAAATTGAGGTTAAGTGACTTGCCCGGGGTCACAAAGCTAGTAAGTGTCAGGTGTCTGAGGCTGGATTTGAACTCAGGTCCTCCTGAATCCAGGGCTGGTGCTCTATCCACTGTGCCACCTAGCTGCCCCCACATTGATTTTTGTATAGTACTTGCTTTTTATCACGGAAACTGCCAAAAACTCAGCTTCACAAAGATGTGATGTCACAAATGAGAAGGTTTAAGAAGTTACTGGCACAACCTTAAGTACAAATAAACAAAAACATATCTCAAATTGAAAAAGGAATTTAGAGCTATCTAACATTCAAACTGCAGCTGTGACCTTCCTTGAACCACTAATGTGCATAGTGCTCAACAGACTCAATCATTGATTTCCCTTGAAAATTCAAAATAATTTTGTGGCACTCCTGAGAATTTGCAGGTTGTGGATTGAGCATATTTCTGACCACTATGACCTTTTGGTGAAAACTTCTTCTAAATCCCAAAGCTGCTGGATCAGCTGAAGACCCTGGTCTTCTTCAGATGGGACATTGTCCCAAATGATCTACTGTGGGACACTGAGATCTGCCAATAAAGTGTAGTTTTACAATGGGAAATTAAAAGCCAAGGCAAAGGGGGCAGCTAGATGGCGCAGTGGTTAAAGCAGAGGTCCTGGATTCAGGAGTACCTGAGTTCAAATCCTCAGACACTTGACACTTACTAGCTGTGTGACCCTGGGCAAGTCATTTAACCCCCATTGCCTGCAAAAAAAAAAGAAAAAGAAAAAAAAAGCCAAGGCAAAGCTCTTAGAAGTATGTTTTAATCGAGATTATGCTCAGAAGCTGTCACAAGGTTGGAAGAAACTTCAGAGACCATATAATCCGATTTATATAAGACAAATAATCCTATTTCTGAGATCTCAACAGGTGGTAGTGAAGTCTTCTTGAAGACTTCTAGTGAGAGGAACTCAACCTCCCACGGAAGCACTTTAGGAATGGTAGAAAATATTTTTGTTCTTCCATTGAACCTAACTACACTTTGCTGTAAGTTATGTCCCCTGAATCAAGCAGAGTAAGGTTCATTCTTCTTTAACAGGACAACAAGACACATAGTTAAAGAAAATTCTCACCCTCTAAATCATCTCTTTTTTCAAGCTAAATACCTTTAGTCCTCTCAAGTCAACTTCCCTTCCACTCTTCTCTGGAAACTCTCCAGTTTATCAGTGTCTTTCACGCAAATGTGGTGCCCAGGACTTAGTGCAATGCTCCAGATGTGCTCTCACTTGGGTAAGTTCAGTGGGACCATTCTATGGCATTCTAGATTTTGCTCAACACTGCGATAGGCACTGTGCATTTACCAGAGGGTAGTCACTGCAATGCAGTGGATCAGAGGAAAGCTTATAGTCCCTCCAAGGTTTCCTGGGACTCTGAGTAGGTTATATCAAACTAACTTCTTTCATTGTTTGTCCTTCATTTTTTAAAAGGACCAATGATATTGTGGGGTGAAATCCTGACTCCCATATCATCCAAGTCTAGTGGCAAGACAGAAGTCAAGACGATGGGGGGATGGCCTGGGTTGCAGTGGATCACCTTGGCGTCACTGATGTCTGACCAGGCTCTAAGCTCTCTATAGTACCTGCTTCATCTGCCTTCATGGCCATTGGAATGAGTTGTTTTCATCCGATCATTTGGCCAGGAGAAGGCATCACATGAATGGGGTAGACATCACCCTAAATCACCAATGAGCTTGGTTTAGCCCTTCTACTGAGAAGGTTTTATTGGGGTGTGGCTTCTGAGCATGCAACAGTTTCTTGGAACCACAGGTGAGAGTTGGGTGAGAGGTGAATACCAAAGGTGAATGATCAGGCCTGAAAAGGGCTTAGCAAGCCCCCACACCAAAGGTGCTAGTCCTCCCTCGACTCCCCACATATGCCAAGGTCTCTCATTATAAGAGACGAAGAAAGTAGTTGTAGTATTGCAGTGCATACACCCTTTCCTTGATTTTTTTCTGCTAATTTATAATTTACCCTACCCTGCATTCAGCTTGTTTTTCTTGTAATAATTTTGAAAAGATGTTGCTATTATGGATATATTGTAGCATGACTATTGTGCCCCAGAAAGTGCATTTGGTATGTCCTCAAAAGAAGGTTTCTTACTGAATTCCAGTTATGTTTCATATACTGCTGGAATGGTAGTAGATTAAGCTTACTAACTCCAGGTTTGGTCTGAAACATGTTAGTTCCTGATTTAGGCCCAATGAGAGGATAACGAGGACCCTTGTGACTGTGGCTTGTTACAGGAGCAGGATTTCAGTTGACATCCTTACTCTATTGTTTTGATTTTTTTTTCAATATTTCTTGCCCTTCCTGTCCCCTCCCCAACCAAGATGCCATATTTAGTTTTAAAAGTCAAAGTGAAATAAAATTCACTTGGTTTTAAGATTTGGGGAAGAATGCTACAACACTTTTAGAAATAACAAAACCGTGAATGACAACCACTGGATGGATGTGAATATTTAACTTTAATTCTCCAAATTCCTTTGCAGATTTAACTGCAAAAAAATGGAATAGTCAAAGGTTAATATGCTTGGGCTCTAAAATGTCAAAGTCAACTGATAAAAGGACATGGATTTCTCAATTAAATAAATTTAATCTCAATTAAAATAACTACCTAGGGTTCTATTAATGTCTCCAGAGTTCAAAACAATGGTATGCAGACTACCTTTGATCTTCATATCGGTCCTGAGATAGGATTATAATAGATGTTACTCTATTGTTTGAATTTCCCAATACTCTTCTCCCTCCCTGCTCTCTTCAGCTTGATTATATAGATAGAAGAGCTGAGCCCCAGAGAAGTCAGAAAAGGCAGGGGTGCGCTTGATTCCAAGTCTTTTAATCCTCCAACCAGTTTTCAATGGACTTAATGTGATGTTCCACAGGCTTCCTTAAACTGTGAGGTTCATTAAAGGGAAAATGATTGAATAACGAGCAACTTACATTCAATGGCAAAGCACTGTAATAATTTTTAATAGGATCCAGGCTCGCTGTGTGTTTGACGCCAGTCCACACATCTAATTTCTCCATGATTGTTTGATTTAGAAGATCTGAAGTGCTTCCTATTGCTTTTATCCTGTAGAGGTTTTGGTCATTTTAAGTCTACCTTTCAGTAATTGTATAGTACAACCATAAAAATTAGTTTTCTTCTTGGAAATAGACATTCATGTGGTGGCTTTCTTGGGAAGGATTTTTTTAGATGTCATCAGTACTGAGAAAATTGAACCAGTCTTCTTGGGTTTTATCTGAATGTTCTTATTTCAAAGCATGTAATTTCTCTAGTTCTCCATTTGACTGAATATCACTTTATCACATTTATTTATTTAACTGATAAATTATCTTACTTTTTGCTTTCTCCATTTTGTTGATATTTTCCAATGCAAGCTTTAGAAAGACATGGACTGCTTTTTTTTTTTTCATTTTGATAACTTTTGTTTTGTTTCCTAGCTATTCTGTTATTCTTGTACTTTTCTCAAGGAGTGCACATATCACTTGCATCTTGACAGTCAATTTCTGTGAAATTTCTATACATCAAGAATTTTGGAGAAAAGAAAGCTTGTTTCTCTTTAGGTGAGCTGTGTAAATATCTAAGTTCACAGATACTTAGAAAGTTCATTTGAAAGAAGTGAAAATTAGTAGCTCTCCCATTTTTTTTTTTGTGGGGCAATGGGGGTTAAGTGACTTGCCGAGGGTCACACAGCTAGTAAGTCTCAAGTGTCTGAGGCTGGATTTGAACTTAGGTACCCCTGAATACAGGGCCGGTGCTTTATCCACTGCACCACCTAGCTGCCCAGCTCTCCCTTTTTAATAGAAAATATTGCTTTAGTGTCTTGACAGGAACTTTTGCTTTTTTGCTGCCATTTCTTCATCTATCTTCATTTTTCAAACATCTCCATTTTATGAGAATTATATTTGTGGTTATATATATATATATATATACATACATATATATATATACATATATGAACTAGAGCAAATTGTGATGCAGATTCTCTCCCAGTACCCAAATTACTTTCCTGATAGCAAATTATTTTTTTAAATACATGATACTCAATGTTACTAAGCTTCTGAAACTCAGCATCTTGCAGAAGACATCACACAAATGTCTTAAGCTCATGAAAATGAAGCTGATCTTTGTCGGGTGCTGGAGCCCCAAGATCACAAGAAACAAAGTGATTTCCTCTTTTTCAACTCAACAGTCTTAATTAATTTTAAAAAACACCTATTAATTGTCTTATGTACCAGTAATTTGCTAGGCACTGGAGAAACAAAGACAAAAAAATGCAACAGTCTCTACTCTCAAGGAGTTTGCACTCTAGTGAGGGAGAAAATGTACATATAGAAAAGTTTGTCTGGAGTCTTTGGATTCTGAAAAAGTTGACATGGTAGCGTGCATTGATTACAATAGCTTTACTACCACAAAGTGTTTCTTTCCATCAGTTGCCATTCCTATTACAGCAACATTTAATGTATTTCACTTTTGTTGAGACTGCAACATGGCTTGTTTAGCCCAGCAGCCAATTAATACTCACCCAAAGTGTCTAAAAAGTGAGTAATTTTTTTTCTTGTTCATGATGTATTTTCATAATCTTTACATCATGTCTATCAGTATTGGACCTATTTCACAAAAGGGAGGCTAGAAGTTCAGTGAGTCCCTGTGTCACTTACCCAGAATCTTAGAGTAAACCAGTTGTAGACATAGGCTCTCCTTGAATTTTGATATGATCTAGAAATCTATTTATCCTGCCACATATTCTGTGACACATGAGGTAGTTAGGCCTTTGTCTCTTCACCTAGTTTATTCATTTGATGGATTTATTAGTTCTTTTATAAAAGTGAAAAAGACAGATTACTGGAGGTTTGGATAAAGTTAAGTTCTAAAAGCACTGTAATTTCCTGAGATGTATGTGATTCTTTAGTAACTTGCTTCAGAAAAAGGAAAATATTTGTCCCAGGAGCAACACAAATTGTAAAGGGATTTTATATTGGCCAATTTTCTTTTCTTTTCTTTTTAATGGAAGGAAGATATTGAGAAAGGCATTTGTGGTTTGCATTAAAAAGAGAAAGATAAAATCTTTTGATTGTTCATTTAAGGCTGATTTAGAAAAATTGCTAGTTAAAAAGTAGGGAAGAAGGGCATATTTTCTGACCCAAACAAGTCTATAATTTCTAGATACAAGTACTAAAACAGGTGGAGAGAGAAATGAGTTATCCTACAAATCATCATGGGGTACCCCAGCAAATACCTGAAGGGATTATTTTTCACAAAGGTGCCTAAATGTACATTGTTTCAAGTTTCTGATCTGGCTGTAATAGATATTAGGATTTAAAAGTTTTTAAATGGTCCATTTTTCTGTAGTCTTGGTTTAGGCTCCAAGCTCCTTGTGGCCAGGGACTGTTCCATATTTTGTCTTTGTATCTTCAGAATTTAGCAGAGTGCTTTGCATATAGTTGGTATCAAATATATGCTTGCTGAATAGAATTTTTTCTCAAGAACTAGACAGCTTCCACTCTCACAACAAGTTAAGGTGCCCTTGTTTTTCTTTCATTTCTCAAGGTGTGCTTTGTACTGTGAGTATAACACTGAGGCTATGTGGATGCTGCAGCACTTTGTAGTAAGGGGCAGGAAGAAGATGCCCTTGGCGGAACTCACGGAGTGGTGCCACTCTCCTGACTCCAGAGAGACTGAGTTTATTTGCAGGCTGAGATTTGCCCTCTCTCTTTCCTGTTTCTCTTTGTGTACTTCTGAACTGCATGGGTTTGGGGGGAAGAGAAGGCAGCTGCTTCTGATATTAGGTTATCAGTAATTTTAAAATATAGGGAGTCTTTTAAATATTAACGCAGAATAATAACACAACTGCAACCAGCCTCTTTCTCTGTTTCACAGTGTTTGCCTAGCCAGTGGACATCCTTAGATCTCTGGGGATGTTTCAGAGCAGGGTGGTATGATAGGTGAGTGCAGGGATGAGGGGAAAGCTGAAGGAGAAGGGGAGAACCTGCTGCACTGCTTTCTCCCCTCATTTCCTCCACTCTTCTCCAGCCCCCACCTCCCTGGGTTGCTATGCGGTTTCTATGGCAGCAGCATCCTCAGACTCAACTTTCACCCATCATTTAGAGCCAATTAAGGTAAAATAGTGAAGGGGGGGAGAGGAGGGCGGGAAGATAAGGGGGAGTGTTGTAGGGGAAAAGAGGGAGGAGAATCCAATTTAATGCTGCAAGTGAAGCATTTACTCTGCCAAAGTCGCATTACAGATTCTAAAGCTGCAATTATAGCTCCTCTTTTCCTCTTTCCAAGCCTGAGCGGGAAGCAGCAACAACTCTTCTCTCAGCTGTGGTATTGGTGGGTAGAGGACACATCACACAAGCAGCCATATTGAAGACCCATTGGGGGAAACCCCAACATCCCAGAAGACCCTTCCAGACTTCAGCAATTGCCTGCATCTCTTCTTAACCCTCTCCCTTCATTTCTCTCTCTCTCTCTCTCTCTCTCTCTCTCTCTCTCTCTCTCTCTCTCTCTCTCTCTCTTTCTCCTTGTTTCTTTCCCTGTCTATTCTTTAGTTCATCTGCCTCTTTGCCCCTCTTTCCTCCCTCTATTTCTATCTCTGATTCACCAGAGGGAAAAAAATAGTAAAAAAATGCCAATTGCCCAGTTATTGGAACTATGGAAAAAGATCGAGGTGGAACCCATGGAAATAGAGGTGAGCAAAAAAAAAAAAATGGACATTAATATACTCCTTTTTTACAGATTCCCTGAAGACTCTGACCTCTTCAGTAAATAGATGATTTTGCACATGTATAGCCTGATATTATACTATCAGGAATAAAAAGGCACGTGGTCCACAGGAGAAAAAAAATTTGGCTGTTCTCCTAAGTTAAACTTAATTATCCTCTTTTAATAAATACATCAGATTTTCATGGTATTTGCATATTCCACAACTAACCTGTTCCAGCTTTAATTACTAGTCAACAAGTGGCTTTCTAATAGATCTTTGCTTGCTATGGGGATGGGTGAGCAGTGATGTGTTTGGATCTAGAAGAGCTTTTAGAAAGTGGCATGAAATCTTTATCTGCCAGTAGGGAAGAAAGATAAAGTGGTAATAGAATTAAAGGAAGGACTTATTAACTTCATCCCAGGGGTTGTCAAATATGATACATTAAAAGTTGGTCTTGTTTAACCACCAACCTCACAGAGCTGTGATGGGAAAAGCTCTTTGGAAATCTTAATGAACTCTAGAAATGTAGTCCTGTTGTCATTGTTGTTGTTGTTATTATTAACTATGTACTTAGCTAGCTACTTGAAATCTCTATCAAAATATATTCATTTCATAGGATCGAGCTAGAAGGGGCATCAGAAAGCATGCCATCTAATCCCTTATCTTGAATTCTAATTGGTGTAAAATTTTGCTGTATTTAAGTATGTTTTCTAAAGACTGGGGGGTCGGGGAAGTGGGAGGGAAACATCACACTAGTTAAATAGCTAAATAAACATTCTGGGCTTACCATGGCCTCAAATTGTTATTTCTTGGAATGATTCTTCATAATGCTAAAACAATCTCCATCAAGTATGTCTTCACCAAATTCCAGCATGTTTTTTTCTTTCATAGAGTATTCACATCTTTAGAGAGTTTTTATTTTGCTCATGCTGCATACTTACTGTATCAAGAAATTAACAAATGCACGTTGCAATTTGAAAAAAAAGATGCAATTTTAAAGAGGAATTTAACTTGATCTTTATTTTGTTTTTCTTGGCAGTGGAGTTTCTGTGTGTGTGTTTTTTTAAAGAAAGTGATCCATTATATATGATTAATCCTAATAATTCTTTAAATATCATTTATTAAGGTGCTCCCCAAATTTTGAAAACATTAAATATTAAAAGCATTTTATAAATGAATTGAAGGAGATGTTGAGTTATTATTGGTTCATCAAAAAACTATTTAAATCAGTAAACAGGAAAGAGATAAGACAAAGGCTTGTCATTGTATTAATTACTTATTTGCATGCAGCATTGGAACATTACTTAGAATTGTTTAAAAATGACCCCTGCCCTAAAAGAGCTTAAAACTCCAGCTTTGTGTTTTATTAGATCAGGTCTTTTTCTGTTTAATAGCATCACTCCAAAGAAGGATTTTTAATCAGACTATTTTTTTTTTGCTTTTTTTTTTAAAGAGCCCCTGAAGCCTCTTAATTTCTGATATAAGGCTTAAATGCAGATCCCATAGTGCTTGGTAACTAGTGAAAAAACAGAGACACTTTGAGATGCATGAGGTTCCCAGGTGGGCTCTAGAAGACGAGGGGTAAGAGCAGTGTTTGGTTTTCCCAAGTTTAGCTTTTAAGCAGAGGTTCTGAAAGTGAAATATGGGCTACTAAGCAAGTCACAGGGAACTCACAGTCTTACAATAGGGATGCTAAAACACCATATGTTTTAGTGATTGTTTGAATTAGTTGCAGAAGGAAGGCTAAGTCTTTTAAGGCATTTAAACAATAACAATGTGATATAATCCTCTTTGAAGGATTATGGAGCTCCTAAGACAAAGTAATGTTGCTTCACAATTGAATAAGCAAAATTTAACTGACTTTGTTTTGAGCAGTGTGTACAAATAGGATAGCAAAAAAGTAAAGAAACTGAGCCTCCAGCAATTTGTCTCTTACTGGTTTGATTTAAAATTGGCACCTTCACAAAATATCTTTTAAAATGGATTGCTTTTCCTACCCCCACTCTCATCTCTGTTCCCTGCATTTACTATGGGGGAAAAAACAAACCCCAAATAAAAAACCTTCCAGGACCTCATAGATTTTGCCTCACCAAATTATGTCAACAAGTAAAATTCTCCAGTGCCAAACTTGTCAATCATTATCTTGTGTTGAGTTGGGATGACCAAGATCATGTTTTGGGGTAGATGGGCAATAGATGATATATGGTACATGTACTCATTTAAATCACTGCAAATCTCGGCTGACCCATTTCATTTGTGTCCTTTTGAAAGAGTCTGAACCTTTTTCTTCCCTGGGAGACCATGTGACACACAGTTATAACAGACATTCAGAAATGGGAAATCCTCAGGTTTTAAATGGTACAGGGGGGAAAAAAACACACCACAACCCAATTCCCTTATATTGTGGGCCTGAGGCTCTGTTCTGTTAATGCCTATGACCTGATTCATTTCTTCTCCCAAGCAGTCCAGTAAATTAGAGGTGACAGGAAAGGAAATAGACCTTTTTTTAGTCTTTACTTCTGCTCCAATGACATTTGAAACCATTCTCATTTCAACACTAGTTGTAGATGAATCAAAATTTCTACTCACTCTAAGTAGGTGATGCAGTGGATAGAGTGCTGGATCAGGAGACTCATGTTTTTGGATTTAAATCTGGCCTCAGACAAGCTGTGTGACCTTGGGCAAGTCACTTAACCCTTCAGTTTCTTCATCTGTCAAGTGAGCTGGAGAAGGAAATGGCAAAGCACTCCAGCATCTTTGCCAAGAAAATCCTATATGGGGTCATGAAAAGTCAGGTGTGACTGAAATGACTGAAAAACAACAACACAGGGAACAACATGGGGGTTTTTGCTACATTATGTACAACAAATAAAGAAGAATGGAAATGGGTAGAAATACTCTTTGATGATCTTTTGTTTGTCTCTGGATTAAGTGTTTTATCTTGCCTAAAACTTCCTTTGTCCACCCTCTGGCCTTCCCTATGACTTTAATATTTAGGTTGTTATGAGTCCCATTTGCTTCACCTTTCAATTGTGTTGTTAACTGATACACACACACACACACACACACACACACACATATATATGAGGCAATTGGGGTTAAGTGACTTGCCCAGGGTCAATTGCAATATATATTTTGGTCACTAATTTAAAATCCTTGCTAGAAGCATCACACACTGTGGTAGAGTTTTAAAAGTACTAATTTTGTTTTCAGAGGACCTGGGTTCAGATCTTGGTCTTATCACTTTCTATCTCTACATACTACTTTAAAACCCCTGGGCCTTGCTTTCCTTATCTGTACAAAGAAGGTATTCAACTGGATGGCCTCAAAGCTCCCTTTGAGCTCTCTGTCTGTGATCCTGTGGCTCACTTGAATCTATTTTCCCAACTCTTTATAAAGATTTTAATTCTTCAGATATGTATGAAGTGAATTGAAGAAGAAATGTGAACCTGAGACAAAATTGCTGGTATTCTACCAGCCTGTACATTCGGTGCTTTCTCTTTTAAGTAGCAGAGAAAGTGCTGACCTGCATCGGTAGAGGACAAAACTCTCCCCGTCAGTGATATCACAGGCTCAGTCTCTGAAATGACATAGACTTCTTGTACTATACTACGCTGTTGACAAGGGCTTACAATGTTAATGCATTGACATTTTTTTCCTTTTATTTCTAGACCACTGAGGAGGTCAGCCTTGATGTAGAGCCTACAACAGAAGAGGCCACCAAAGATGTAACTATACTTGTTTCCTAACATTCTGATAATCCAAGGGTAGGAGGTTGGATTTTGCTCGCCTACATCTGGCCATTCCAAAGAAACATTTACAGTAAAAAGTGGCATTTCGCTATAGCATCTCTGAGGAAATACTGAGAGTTTTAGGAAGGGGAAATGAACTAAAACAAAAGTTAGCCTCTAATTCAGGAACTTCCTGAAGGGAGAAATGATAAATTATTAAAACAAATTAAGGATAAAATGAAGAGTATTAGGTATGGAACAGAGTAGTAGGTGAATGAGATTGGTAAATAATTACACTTACTTGGTAGTAAAATAATTCAACTTCTTGAGGTACTGAATGGGACTCTACTTGTTACCTTCCCTTTGAAGTGACAATTAGGTATTAAAAGATGTGGAAAGGGGGCAGCTAGGTGGCGCAGTGGATAGAGCACCAGCCCTGGAATCAGGAATACCTGAGTTCAAATCCAGCTTCAGACACTTAGCACTTCCTAGCTGTGTGACCCTGGGCAAGTCACTTAACCCCAATTGCCTCACTAAAAAAAAAAAAAATTAAATAAATAAATAAATAAATAAATAAATGCTTGTTGCTTAATTATTTGATTTCCACATTTCTCCCCATCCCCAATACTCACAATGCCTCCAAAGACCAAGTCAATTAAAATACTAAATTAAAAAAAAAAAGATGTGGAAAGAAGAACTAACTTGTGAAAAGTAGAGAAACAAAGGTGACACAATTAATATGAAGGGGCCCTTTTTAGAGATAGGAAAGATGGCAGAATATTCTCTTTGACAAAAAATAAGAAGGCTAGAGGCATAAGAAAGATAAGTATAGAAAGGAAGGAGAGGAGATAGCAAATTTAAATAAAAGAGAAGAAACAAAGAGGATAAATATATAGAAAAAGATAATATCCTGAGGGGAAAAATGGATGGGGATCAGGAGTAAAATGGGACAAGTAGAAGGAAAATTAGCTATTGTTTGAAGATAGTCACTCTTTGGTTTTCTTTCTGATAGGAATAAATGTTCTTGACAGAAGTAGCAGAAAATGAGGCAGCATTTAGTCCATAAAATTGTCTATGAGGAAGACACTGGATATTAAGAAGCCAACTTTCAAATTTCAATTTAAAATTAAATAGGAGTCATAGATTGAAAATAAGTTTTAGAGAAATAATTCTGTTGAAGCAGGTGAGCTTTTTTTTTTTATGTTTTGGGTAAGGCAATTGGGGTTAAGTGACTTGCCCAGAGTCACACAGCTAGTAAGTATCAAGTGTCTGAGTCCTGATTTGAACTCAGGTCCTCCTGAATCCAAGGCTGGTGCTTTATCCACTGCGCCACCTAGCTGCCCCAGCAGGTGAGCTTTTTATAACTTACCAAGCAAAATGGCTTTCTGAAAAAGGTGGAACTATGGAAAATGTACAAGGATGGCCAGAATAGGAAAGATTACATATTAGGCAATTGATGTCCCCCAACAACAACAACAACAACAAAGCATATATTACATACTTACTAGGCACTGTGGGTAAGTGCTGGAAATACAAATACAAGCAGGAAGAAAGATAGGAGTTTGTAGGAAAGTTTTGGCTTTTTAAAAACTTTTTAAGTTTAAGTAGAGTAATAT
Organism: Dromiciops gliroides; assembly: GCF_019393635.1. Classification (NCBI taxonomy): domain Eukaryota; kingdom Metazoa; phylum Chordata; class Mammalia; order Microbiotheria; family Microbiotheriidae; genus Dromiciops; species Dromiciops gliroides. The sequence goes on along the minus strand of NC_057864.1, from coordinate 410,326,704 downwards.
TTGATGGCTAAGTCTTAAATATGTGAATTTAGAATGTTATCATGGTCTGAAAAATCAAATAAAGAAAAGTAAAACAAGATTTTAGTCATTTTTCTTGTTTTGAAGAAATGAGTGATAAAATAAAGCTATAGGAATTATACTGACTTAGATTTCCATTTAAAAATTATTTGTGAGATAATTAAAACTACAGACCAGGTGTTCCAGACTAGGGAGTTTGGGTCAAAGAGAAGTATTTTAGAAGATCATATCTTCAGATGTTGGAAACCAGAAATTTACCATATGTAAATTTTGCATGTCAATATGAATAGCAAGCCAGATGCTACTAGATTTCTCAGATGGATTCATAAGTTGTTTGGTCAAAGAAAGCAAAACATAATTATGTTGCTGGCTCTTAATCTGACTGCCGCTTAATATCCTGTACTTCTGCTGCTGACTTGTGAATTTGCGGTCTTGATTCTATTCTCAGCTCAGCAACTGACTTGCTGACTTTGGTTGAATGCCTTTGTCTCTTCCAGTACCTTCACCTACCTTTTTGGAAAAAAAAATAGACATATCTACCCTGACCAGCCCCAAAAGGCATGCTTAGGTTGGATATACTGGAACGCTAGTGACTTTCTGGGAAGGAAGAATATCCTTCACCGAGTGGCATGTATGTTAAATACACTGAACATAGATCATGAAAATTTGGCAAGTGCCTAACGTTAAGGTTTAATACATGTCAGATAATAGCCCTATAATTTAATAAGCAATGGCTTTCTTTTCTTGTACCAGTTCATAGTTATGGAATTTTGCAAGAATTATCCATTGAGGGAACTCTGTGTATCAGTTGTTGATAGATAGTTGTGTTCTTTCAGCTTAGTGATCCAAGAAATGATAAAGGGATAGGTATTTGGGGATATTCATGGTAGTGGGCCTAAAGTTTGAACTTATAGATAAGATTGACTGAAACGCAGGAAAAACTCGACATACATTTCATTCCCTGAATGCCTGCTTTCTGAAGGTTTACAGACTTCACTTCATCTGTGCTTGAACATTTTTGATGCAAACTGGGAGGGAATACTGCTACTGGAATTGCTCTTGAATGCATCCATATCCATAAAGTTTTCCAAATGTTATTTCTGATAATCAGGTCATGAGAAAGAGGAAGTGATTACTATTTCTTGACATTTACCCCTCCTGAGGTGTCAGAAATGTGTATAGCTTGTGGTTCTGAGTAAATGGAGAGATTCCAAGATTAGTTTTCTTTGGTCCATGTACATAATATCGATGTAGATGTCTGTTTGGGAAGAGCAAAGAAAAGGGTTTTGGTCAATCCTTTGGAATTTATGCTCGAATTCCAATGGCAGGTTTTTTGGTTTAGCATGTATTTTCCATCTAAAACAACATGCAGTGGCTAATGACTATATTAAAGGCAATTATTGCTTTCATAATGCCTTGTTACACTTCAGAATGCTTGGATGGATGATAAATTATTGTTTCTCTTTTATTGTTGGAGACATTAAAGTTTGCTATAGAGAAATAAAATTGTGGTTGGATTGGATATAAAGTTATGTAAGTCACATAGGTCCCTCTGAGCTTGTGTGGTTGTGATCACCCTTCCTTTTTTGTTTTCCTCCTTTCTTTTTTAAAGAATAACAGAAATGAATGTCATTAATGGAATGTCCATGCTGCACATGTCCTTTAATTTTTTTTCTGGGTAATGAGGGTTAAATGACTTGCCCAGGGTCACACAGCTAGTAAATGTCAAGTGTCTGAGGCCAGATTTGAACTCAGGTCCTCCTGAATCCAGGGCCGGTGCTTTATCCACTGTGCTACCTAGCTGTCCCCATAAACAAATTTTCACATTGATTTTTTCCCCTTGGTCACACAGCTAGTAAGTGTCAAGTATCTGAGGCCGGATTTGAACTCAGGTTTTCCTGAATCCAGGGCCAGTGCTTTATCCATTGTACCACCTAGCTGCCCGCACCTGTCCTTTTTGACATACATTATTTACCCATTTGATGAACAAGAATAATTTTGAAAAAATTTGTTTTGTCTGGATACAACTAATTTTATGCATTCTATTATACTTTTCCACAACATGGCCTACCTGTTGTAAATCAGTTAACTTTTTGGAAAAAAGTTTAGCTTGGTAAGAATCTAAAATATAAAAACAAGCTTTGTTTTGTATAAGGGACTTAATGTAGCAATCTTTTGTTTTTAAAATATGTTTTATTAAAGCCTTTAAAATACATTTTTAATGTTTTTACTTTTTTGTCAAAGTGATTTTTGGAAAATATGCCCTTGGTCTTTTCTTGAAATTGAACCTTCCTTTGTAACAAAGAAAAGCATTCAAGCACAAAATGCTCGATACAGTGATCATGTCTAGCAATGTATATAATGCTCTTCTCTAGTAGTAAGTAACCCACCCCTCTGTGGAGACATTATATGTTCTCTGGGACAATTAATGTTTTTTAAAAATAACTTAGCTTTAGGCTTCCTCTTAGCAGCATATCTTTTCCTCATCATCTACTGAGAAGAACACTTCATATCTTCAAAGGTACCATTATAACCATCACGTTAGGGTTGCATTTTTTTTATACTTATGGACTTAAGCATCATTTTATCTACTAGGGAGGCTAGTGTTTCCTAATCTTTAAAAAAATTTAATTACTTTGGTGATTTCTTCTAGAAAACATTTCTCAAGCTATGACTTTTAAGGAATTATTTTAAACTCTTCTATGTAAAGATGGATCATAGTCACTGAAGGAACAAGAGATTGAGGTCTTTGTTGTCATCCTCTTAACTTCCTTTTTGTAGGCTCTCTACATTAAAAAAGATAAAGCTACCAACCAGTAAGGATATATCCTACTGCTTATTTCCTAAGGGTTAATAGATTGTGACTACTTAGTTTGAGGAAGAGTCAAATGTATCTTGAGATAACTGAGACACTCCTAAAGCCATGGAATTTAAAGTTGTTTAATAACAGTCAAGAATAAGCCCCTTTAATTCTCATACTATCTTTCAGAATGTTTATCCTGTTTAGGGATATTTAGGGATTAAAGCAAAAATCTGGATAATTCTCATTGGGAAACAATATCAAAAGAAAACTTGAACTTTCTGATTCACAAAGCAGCCAATAAAATATTGGAATATTTTACCTTAATATTTTTAGAGTTATTCATCTATGTTGGATGTTATTGCTGTTAATGAGAAGCAGTGTTTTGGAAGGGTAAGAGCACTGGATGGAAAGACCTGTTTTCAAATCTTGTCTTCCCTCCTTACTAGCTGTGTGTGACTACAGGTCATTTGATCTCTCTTGAGTTTTAGCTTCCTCATCAATAGACTAGGGATTATAGTAGCATCTCTCTTACAAGAGTGTGAAGATCAAATGAAACGATGTCTGTAAAGCACTTTGCAAACTCAAAAGCACCACATAAATGTCAGCTATTCCTGTTAACGATGTAAAAAATAATTTAGCTGATTGGATGTTCTCTGGAAAACCAGATCGAGGGAGCTATTGCGAATAGCGTCACGTTTTCACTTGTGACTAGTGAGTCATAACTTTTCCAAAATGTTAGGTCCTGTTCTTCTTTGAAAATTTGGGAACAGTATAACCCAGATGCGGCAGAGAAAAATGCTAGGGAAAATGCAGTGTGAATTTGGTGATTTTCTTTAAAAGATTTTTTAAAAAAAATTATGAACTAGAAAGCTTTCAGCAAACACGAACATATGCAAAAAAGGCCAGAAAATGAGGATTATACATAAAACTGAGACTCTATTACATAAAGCTGGTGGGTTTTTTTAGATATTAGGTATAACTATAAAGCTTGGTAATTTTCTGGTATAATTAAAAAAATGTTCTGGATTGAAATCAGAGGGTTTAATTCCTGTGTGTCACTTACTAACTATGTGACCTTGGGCAAATTAGTTAACTCCTCTGGATCTCAGTTCCTTTATCTGTAGAACAAGCGGTTTGTTCCTCTGATGGCCCCTTCCAACTTTAAATATATTATTTGATGATTCTGTACCAATCAACGGAGTGACAGGAGAGAGTAAAGGAAAGGATAATGTCAGGGGAACTGGGCCATGAGTTGCACAGACAGGGCATTTTATCTGTGAAAGAAAAACTGCCTGAAACTTACTTGAGAATGTTTGAATATACATACTATCCTCTCTTTAAGTCAAAATGTTGTTCTCAAAACCTGTAATATATATCTAAAAGTTGGGGTATCATCATTGCTTTTTTTTTTGGTGGGACAATGGGGGTTAAGTGACTTGCCCAGGGTCACACAGCTAGTAAGTGTCAAGTGTCTGAGGCCAGATTTGAACTCAGGTACTCCTGAATCCAGGGCCGATGCTTTATCCACTGTGCCACCTAGCCGCCCCATCATTGCATTTTCTTTCCTTTTTTTTTTGCTGGGCAATTGGGGTTAAGTGACTTGCTCAGGGTCACACAGCTAGTAAGTGTCAAGTGTCTGAGGCCGGATTTGAACTCAGGTCCTCCTGAATCCAGGGCTGGTGCTTTATTCACTGTGCCACCTAGCTAGCCCTGCCATCATTGCATTTTAATGGTAATCATTGAAATTTTGAGATCCAGACAAGATGATGAATGTACCAAACATTCCAGAGATAGATGTAGTCTTTAGCTCCTGTTTCTTCCCTTCTACTCCTGCTGCCTTTATAAAGCACAATACATTCATTTGCCACCAGAATTCATGTAGGGGCCGGTATTTTCCACCTGTAACAGAGAACCTCAGAGGGAAGCATTAGATAGTTGCTATCTTTCCTATGAGGCTTCCAACTAAAGTGCAGAGGGAATGGAACTTACTGGTTTTTTAATATCCACCATTACAAATGGCACAGCACTAGCCAGGGTTATTATCTAGGGAAAACCAAAGTGAGTCACCCAGTAGGACTGAGCTCATTAATTCTCCATTTCTCAGAGCAGATAGGCAGGATAATTTATTGCTCCATTAAAAAAAAAAAAACCTTAACTAATGGAAGTGAGATAAGACCCAGGGACTAATAAAACAATTAAGAGCAAACGGGGTTCCAAATTTAAAGCAAATAGTTAACATTTTTGTGATTATTAGAGTGACATATTTTATCACTCATTAAAGTGATATATTTTATACCCTAACTGTGATTAGTATCTTAATGCCTTGCTGCCTTTTAAAACATAAATATCTATCATTCTTTTAAAAAAAAGACTGTTGTTTCACAAGTCCCATTGAATATGTCAAATGCATTTGTCCCATATCTTATTGTTTTTTCCCTTCACAGAAGGAAAGTAAATTGTCATAATTGTAACTAGGAAGGGGCACCTGTAGTCTCGGTGCAGGGTGCTAAAATTGGGATGGTGCTGAAAGCACTTTCACTCCTCCTGCAGCAGGAATTCTTAACTTTTTGTGTGTTATGTTCCCCTTTGGCAGTCTGGTGAAGACTATGTACTCCTCAAAATAATGTGCTTAAATGCATGAAGTTAAATATGCAGGTTTACAAAGGAAACCAATTGTATTAAGATGCAATTATCAAAATATATATTTTTTAAATCACAAGTTTACAACCCCTATTCGATGTGGTAAATACAATTAAGTTTATCACCTAGTTATCAAGAATAAATGATTCAAGTAGATGACAGGATTCTCCCTGCACTGCAAGAACATTCCAGATGAGCTCTGGGACCTGTCCCACCCTACTTTGTACCCTACCTTACCCTGTTTGTTTCCCTCATCCCCAAATGAATAGCCCTGAATGTCAAGATTTTATGTTATGCCCCATAATGCAAGATAGTTTAATTATAATTCATTTGTGAAATTCATTGGGTGGTGTGGTAAGGAAGTAAATAAATCACCTTCTTCCTTTCTATCATTTATGTTCTTCTTCTCCTCCTCCTCCTCCTCCTCTTCCTCCTCCTCCTTCTTCTTCTTCTTCTTCTTGGCAATGAGGGTTAAGTGGCTTGCCCAGGGTCACAGAGCTCTCAAGTGTTAAGTGTCTGAGGTCACATTTGAACTCAGGTCCTCCTGAATCCAGGGCCGGTGCTTTATCTACTGCACCACCTAGCTGCTTCAATTATTTATCTTTAAAAGCATCATAGAACTGGTGACTTTATAAGTAGCTTCATGAGATATTTGCATTTATTGAGGGAAAGATGAAGAATAAAAACAAGTAAGTTTCTAAATAAAGTGAACCCTGCGTATTATTTGATTTGTATCTTAATAATAACTTCCCCAAATCAGTAAAGGATAAACTACTATAAACTAGTTTGATTTATCCCACCACACTCCTCTGTCCTCTGGCTTGTTCCATTGCTTCTTAAGTGTTAGTTACCCAATCTTGTTGACTATGTGAAAATTATTTGTTGTTAATTTTAGTTTCTAAGATTTACTCTTCTTGGTTTATAGCTAGATCAGCAGTCAATGCATTTTACAGCCTATTTTTCCTCTGAGGCTTTAAAAACTTTGTTCATGCTAAAGAGAACAATATAAGCAGGACTCTGAGCCATGAGCTACAGAATGCCTTTTTTGGACCCCTTGTCAACATTCATGAACAAGTGAATGGCTTGGCTCCATTTAGATATGACCCTTGAGTAAGCAGGGTGATGGCCTAGGAAATCACTTGATTCCCCTTTCTAATGACATTTCAAATTAAGTAATAAAGAAAACACCAGTTTTCTCTTGGGAAATTGGGGCTCACAATGGATAATCCCATGTGCTGACAAACCTCTGAACCATACAGTAAAATATTTCAAGTGCAATTTTCTGTTACTCTTAAGGAAGTAGATTTAAAAAAAAAAACACTCTAAGATTTGAATTGTTACTTCTTACAAGGGGTCCACAGGCTTGATCCCCTTGAGTCTAACAGTGCTCCTAGTCTGTTGTGAAAAAATAAAAAAAAACTTCATGTCATGGAAAATCAATGCAATTAAACTAATAAATGTCTATACATATTGCCTCCTATCAATTCTTGGGAATTTAGTGAGCAGTCACTGCTTTTAGCTCTTATTTTTAAAGGCGGTATATTTGAGGTATGAGGAGATGAAGTAATTTCATATCTCAGAGGATTGATAAGTAATACTGCAGGATTTTAATGTCAAAGGTTTATGTCATCTAGTTAAGAGGACAGTTCAGCCATTAGCATGTTCCTGATAACAAGCATGTTGATTAATGGTAGACATGTACTTGTTACATTGTACAAATTTTTTTAAAAACCCAGTAACTCTTAAAAGTGAATTGTAAGGGGCAGCTAGGTGGTGCACTGGATAGAGCACCGGCCCTGGAATCAGGAGGACCTGAGTTCAAATGCGGCCTCAGACACTTAACACTTACTAGCTGTGTGACCCTGGGCAAGTCACTTAACCCCAAATGCCTCACTTAAAAACTGCTAGTCTAAGGTGAGGTCTTCATATGATAGTGGTCATGTCAATGACATACATACCAAATGATAATACAGAATGTTCCCAAAAATCTTAGTGTGGTTTTAAGCTTTAATAGTTTTTTTAAAAAAACATTTTAATGAAATCTATTAAAGTTCAAAACTGCACTAAGACTTTGGGAACACCCTGTATAATTGGTTCAAGTCAGCGAATGACAGTCTTGCCTCTTGCCCCACAATAGGGAGGGGTCTAGGCTTTTCTGGGAGAGTCACTGTGGCTTCAGTTCTCCAATATCTGCTGGGAAATTAGGATGGAGGAGCAAACTGAAACCCACGGATTATTCCCTAACTGGAATTTTGGGGGAAACCTCTGCTTTACTTCCATGTCCTGAAATTTTTATGAGATATGTGGAATACCCTTGTAATAAGTTCAAGGAATTCAGGGAACATAGGCAAAGACTCATTATAAGGCTTATTGATAGAATATAAAACTGATTTAGGGAGCATTCTTAATCAGAGAAGCTAGACACAAGATGTGTATGTGTCTTCACTTTTGTCTAAATTCAAGCAAATGAAGCCATAAGCATTTTTGTGTGGTTAAGTTGGAGGAAATGAGCCATCTAGTTAGCCACCTTTATGTTAGAAGGCTAGAAGGTTTCCTAGTGGAAAAGACAAAAATGCTTTAATCCAGAGTGATTGTACCCCAGTCATCTTTGAATACAAATGGGTCAGATAAGCCTAAACACAAATGTTGGTAGAGTGCTTTTGAAGTCAGAGCTGGAATTCGAGGACAGCCAGAAGCTGCTCCAACTGCCTCTTGTCTGCTTATATCCTCTTTGATTAAGGGGGCCTGATTTAACCAGCCAGCATTAACTCCCTTTTGGTCCCTGTGCGGGAACTTAATTCTTCCTCTAAAGGTGTTCAGAAATGTGTCTAGGAGATTCCCAAGCTCTTGGGCTAGCCCTGAGAAGAAAAGAGTTTGTTTTTTGTTTTTGAAACAGTAGACTTTTTCCACAGCTCTAGGGAACCCTGTATTGCCCTAGAAAATTTTTGAGGGGGCAGATACAAAAATGAAACCTTAAAGTCTAGAGATAAAAAAGGAATGCAGATTTTTCTTTCTTTTTTTTTAAAGCATTTTTTTTTAATAAAGTGGTTTTTAGAGTCTGCCTGAATGCAACTCATCTCATCCTCTGCTTGGTTTTTCGAAGAATTTATCTGTAATTACAATTGTTTAGGTTCCTTTTAACTAGTGACCATTATTCTGTTGCTCACATTTATGTAGCCAGACCTATTCCAAACTCCTTTTTTTTAAATATAGGGAACATAAGGGAACCCTCAGATGTATTTTGTTTTCGAATCAGATTCACATTTGAGTATTCAAATTGGGGCTCATTTAAGCTAATTTATCTGTATTAGCCATCATGGTCCTGAACTCAGAACCGAGTGAGGCAGTGGGTTATAACAAATGCCTTATAAGATTTAGGATCAGAAAACTCAGGTTCAAATTCTGACTGTGATGCTGCTTGACTCTGGGCTCTGCTAAGTGTATGGTCAACAACAATGTATTCGACCTCTCTGGGTCTCAGTTACCTTATCTGTAAAATGAGGGGGGGGGTGGACTAAATGAATTCTGGGATCCCTTTTAACTATAAACATATAGACCTATGTGATCTACCTATTCCTTCAAACTTTGCTTAGATTCTAAGTCTTCCGGCTTCTGGTAATCATCCCAACTTAATCTCTAGATCAAGAAGTAGTGGGAAGCAGATAGGTGGCACAGTGGATAAAGCACCGGCCCTTGATTCAGGAGGACCTGAGTTCAAATCCGGCTTTAGACACTTGACACTTACTGGCTGTGTGACCCTGCGCAAGTCACTTAACCCCCATTGCCCCTCAAAAAAAAAAAAAAAAAAAGAAGTAGTGGATCGATTAGCCTTTTGGGGCAGAAATGTCTTGGATTCAAATGCTATCCCCCAAATATACTAAGCTTTGTGAATACAAAAAAGTTAAGCTCTCAATGGCCCAGGGAATCTTTTTAGCAGAACAATCATCCAGGAGTCCCATATGCTGTGGAAACGAATAGGTCTAGACCAAAAAACAAATAATGCTCGAGATGGTAGGCCTACAACCCTGACTAACAACTGACTTTCATAGTCCCAGTTTACATTTGACAAATTTTCCATTATTGTCTCCCATGGCCTTTGTAAGGGTGCTGCGTGACTTAAGGGTCTCTTCTGAGGCATATTTTCCTACATAGACAACCCTTCAAATATTTGAAGACACTGCTTATATTACTCCCAAGCCTTCTCTTTTCCAGTTATAAATTCCTAAGTCTCTTCAATTAATCCATATATGATATGAACTCAAGGCTCTTCATTATCCCAGTTGTATTCCTCTGGATCATCTCCAATTTATCATAAAATGTAGTGCTCAGAAATGAAAGCATCTCTCCAGATGTGGTCTGACTGGGGAAGAACACAGTAGAATTGCTACTTCCCTTTTCCTGGATACCTCTTCTTTCCAAATGAAAAGTAAGACTCCATCAGCTTTTTATTTGGCTGCTAATCATGCTGTTAACACGTATTGAGCCTAGACTCTACTAAAACCCTCAGTTTTTTTCTTCAGATGAATTGCTTATCTAGCAAAACCTTTATATCATGTACTTATAAAAATGACGTTTTTTAAATGAAGCATAATTCAAATTTCTTCTTCTTCTTCTTCTTCTTCTTCTTCTTCTTCTTCTTCCTCTGGTGAGGCAATTGGGGGTAAGTTACTTGCCCAGGGTCACACAGCTAGTAAGTGTCAAGTGTCTGGAGGACCTGAGTTCAAATCTGGTCTCAGACACTTGACACTTACTAGCTATGTGACCCTGGGCAAGTTACTTAACCCCAATTGCCTCACCAAAAAAAATTATTCTTATCAAGTTCCAACTTATTAAATTTGGCCCAATAATCTAGTTTTTCAAGTTCTTTTTGGATCCTGACACTATTATTCAGTGTATTAGCTATCCTTCCAGGTTTTTGTTTTACAAGTCTGATAAACTTACAATATTTGTCTTATCAAAGATGCTGATAAAAATAGGCAATAGTACAGGGCCATGGACAGATTCCTAAGGCAATGCACTGATGGCATTAGATGAGAAGTAGCATGGGGTAACAGTGTGAAGGGCACTGGATTTAAAGTCCTAACCCATGGTGGGTTTAAGACCTTGCTCTGGCATTTACTAATTATATAACCTAAGATGTCACTTATTTCCTCCGTTGTACAATAAAGGGACTCGACTAGGTCCCTTCCTGGGCTAATATTTTAAGCCTCAGGAAACAGCCAAAATTAGGCCATATGCTATGGATGCCACAATACTTTCTGCCTTACAAATCATCACAGTTTTGCACTGAAATAAATACTCCATGTATTCATATTGCAGAGACTTGTGCATCATTTTGCCTATCTAAATCTCTGCTCCAAATTATATACCTTCTTTAGTGACACGAAAGATGCCTGACTTATGTCAACTTGTTTTCTGGCAAAGGTAGTGTTTCTTGGAGTTGATGAACATATTTCAAAAATTTGATCTTTAAAAAACAAACAACAAAACAACCTCCTTAGAGGTTAGTTTAATTGAAGGCAAAAAGGATGGAGAAACTAAAATAGCTGTCTTGGTGCACAGCCCTCTGAATTCAAAGTAGGAATTCAGGCTAGCCATTAAAAGAATCTATCATAAGGAAGAGGTAGCTGGGGGCAGCCTTTGAGAACAATAACTGTTATTGATTGCCTCCTAAACATTTTATTATTCAGAGAGGTGAAAGTAATTTACAAGACTCCCAAATTTATAGGTGTTAAGACAAGAAAGAGGTCTCCACAGGTCAAGAAATAAGGTCACATATATTTGTGTGCGTGTGTGTGTGGGGGGTAAAGTAGTGATAACAATAAAAATGATAGCATTTTAGATGATATCTCTCCCTATTTGTCCCCATTTCCATTTTTCTTTTCTTTAAAGAAATGAGAAGAGGGACTAAGAAATAATCTTAGGCATTTTCAATGTCCTGGAAAGACCTGAGAAGAAAGGACTCAGGATAACAGAGTTCTAGTCTCAGCTCTGCTGCTAAAAAGTTGAGTAGCCATGTTTAGTCATTTAGTCTCCTTGGGCCTCAGAGGACCTAATTTATAAAATGTCCTAGATGATCTCTAAATTTCCTTTTAGTTCTAAAGTTTTAAGCCTTTGGGCAATCAATTAATTGAACCAGACTTAAAATCTGTTGGCAAAAGCTTTTTTTTTTCTTAAAATAGACTATCAATGTAATAAAATGAAAGACTTTACATGTTTACCTATATTACCAAGAATATATTAAATTCTTCTGATTTTAATTTCACTGAAGTAAGGCTTTAAATAGAAAAGGAGTTTACCTGTTTTCTTGTTAACATATGAGGTTATCCTCCAGTCACACTTTTGCTGAAGTATAAGAAAACAAAACATATGAGAATATTAATTTTGGTCCTCTCTCTAAACTGTCAAGCAATCTCAATGAGCATTTATTAAGTGTGAATTGTATTCTACAGACTAAGCTACTCACTAGGGGATATAAAGCAAAAAGGAAATAGTCCCCCGGCTCAAGGAGCTTCCTTTCATTGTGGGAAACAGCATACACATAAAATATATACAAAATAAATATAAGTAATTTGGAGGAACAGGCATCAGCAACTTTAGGGGGAAGGGTCAGAGAAGGGCTCATGTAAGAGGTAATGCTGAAACAGAGCTTTGAAAGAGGAAGAAATAGGACAGAGGGCATTTCAGGAGAGCTCAGGCAAAAGCAGCAGGAGCAGGAGATGGGTGAATAAAGAGGAAGAGCAAAGAGGTCAGATTGGCTGGAGCATCTAGTGGAGAAAAGGAAGGAAGGGAGGAAGGAAAGAAGGAAAGGAGGGAGGGAGTGAGGAAAGAAGCAAGGAAGGAAGGAAGGAAGGAAGGAAAGAAGGGAAGGAGGAGGGAGAGAGAGAGAGAGAGAGAGAGAGAGAGAGAGAGAGAGAGAGAGAGAGCGCCAGAGAGAGCCAGAGAGAGCCAAAGAGAGAGAGAGAGGGACAGAGAGAGAGGAGAGGAGAGGGAAGAGGAAAGAAAGTTTTATTATGTAGGTACTATTAAGAGCCAAGTACTGTACTAAACATTAGAGATACAAAAAAAAAATGGCAAAAGAAAAAATGCTCTCAAGGAGCTCATTGTCTAATGGGAAAAGTTTGTAGTTTTAGGCCTAGGAGCTATAACGATTGGAAAAGGAAGAGACTGGGGCTCTGTCTCGCGCTCTTTCCTTTGGACTCTGGTGGAGAGGGGAGCTAGAAATGTGCTCTCCCTTTAATAGATAGATGAATGTAGGCCTTTCTCTCTCTCTTTACCAAATTCTTATTCTCCTTAATAAATTCTTAAAAGCCTAACTCTTGCTAAAGCTTATAATTTATTGGCGACCACTCATTAGATATTTTAGACAGACTAGCTAGAATTTTAGCCCTTAACAGAGCAAACCACCTGGTATAAAACTGTTTTTAGGGAAATGCATTTCAAAGCTAAAAACGAAACAAAACAAACAACAAACAAAAAACCCAAACCCAAACCTGTGACTTAGAAATGAAATTTTTAAGAGTACAACATATTTACTTATTCCTATACTAGGTACTTATGCCTTTATTTAAAATATTAAACTGTGTTATAAATCTGTGGATTCATAGATTAGATAGAAATTATATTTAGTGGTGTTGTTCAGCTTTTTTTTTCAGTCCTGTCTGACTGTTAGTGACTTGATCTTGGCAAAGATACTGGAGTGGTTGGCCATTTCCTTCTCCAGCTCATTTTACTGATGAGGAAACTGAGGTAAACAGGATTAAGTAACTTGCCCAGTGTCACACAGCTAGTCAATACCTGATACCAGATTTGAACTCAGAAAGAGGAGTCATTCTGACTCCAGGCACAGTGCTCCATCCACTGCCTCCTAGCTGCCCTTAATTTTGAATAGAGAGTTGTAAAATAAGAAAGAATGTAAGTTTAGGATTTTTTGTTTGGACTTTGGCAAAGTGATCTTAAATTATTTTTATCATTTACAGTCAAATTGTTCTCCTGGGAAAGATGTTGGCTGGTGTGTATATATGTATAATTCTAATTTTAGTCGATAAATTTTGTTTTGACAGATGCTTTTGGCAGATACTTTTCAAAAAATACCCATGTCCCCTGTCCTCCAAAACACCATCTTACACATTGGTTAAGCAAAACCCTAGTGATTACTTTTTTTTTTTAAGTGAGGCAATTGGGGTTAAGTGACTTTCCCAGGGTCACACAGCTAGTAAATGTTAAGTTTCTGAGGCCGGATTTGAACTCAGGTCCTCCTGACTCCAGGGCCGGTGCTCCATCCACTGCGCCACCTAGCTGCCCTGATTACTTTTTAAAAAATGAACATTGAGCAAGTATTTACTCCCAATATTATGTTTTGAAAGACTGATCCTATATAGATTGTCTAATCAGTGACACACCTTTTCTTGTTCATGATGTGGGGATGTTTATGTTGGTTCCTGAAGGCCGCTGATGGGCATTTCCTTTATTGCACTAAGTGAAAGTCAATTTCATTTGAGTATGAACTGAAAGCAGAAGTGGCATCAAGGCCATTCTTTGTCTGAAGGCTGACCAGGGTATTTTCTACGCATGTGAATATCACCTGTGATTTGACTTTGTTTTGATTTCAGAAAAGAACTCCAGAATGAAATTGATTATTTACAAAAGTATAAAAAAGGGGCCTTATTTTAGGCTATGACATATGCATATTTTACATACAGTAAAATGTCATTAATTTAGAATTGATGAAAATTGACAGGCTGAATTAAAAATTTCCTTTGTGCTATCAGTGGAGAGAGGGTTTGCTGAACCTTTTAATTATGAAAATACAATGTTTTTCAGAGGCAAAACAATTTTTGGTCAGTGGTTAGTGATTCAGGCTTAGAGACAGGAAGACCTTTATGCTAGTCCTTTCTCTGACATACATGTTATATCACCATGGGGAAGTCACTTAATCTCTCAGTGCCCTAGGCAAATCTCTAAAATAATAAGTTGCAAAGCAGGTGATATCTACATCTGTGGAAGGACTGTCCACATTAGAAACTCCTCACACTGATGAAATCTCAAATCTGTACCAAAAAAAAAAAAGATTGCTAGGGAAATTTTAATCTTACACAAGAGCCAAAACTAAATACCTGAGTTCTATTTTGATGTATTTTAATGTAAGAATTATACTTTCCTTTTATATATTTCTTCATATCATTTTATAATACTACAATTACACTATTCCTCTTATATTATTTTCATGATTTTTAAATTTATGTATTTTAAAGTGTTGTTGATATTGTTTATTTTTATATCACAGTAATACCTAAATTATGCCTCCCCTATGTGTGTAATGAGCTTTTCTCTGCAGCAATTTTCTTAACAAGTTAAGTAAAATCAACCAATACATGGACTTTTTCTAACAACATATGCAACATTCCATAACCATGGAATAGTTTTACAACTATACTGATATTAGACTTTAGTGTGTCTTGATTGATTGACTTCAATATAATACATGCATCTTAAAACTTTTTTGAATGTGATTTCTCTTTCTGTAGTTTTTTCCTGTTTTTTATTATTATATAGAAACAATGACAATTTTCTTGGCTTCATTTTTTTTAATCTTGTTAATTCCCATGAAGTAATTAATTATCTTAATGAGTAACTTTATTCTCTAGAGCTTTCTAACTGAACTATCATAATATCTATAAATATGGAACATTTCATCTCTTTTTTGCTTTCATTTGTGCCTTTAATTTCTGTCACAACTTTTCTAGAATCATGTCAAATAAAAGTGAGTATGTTTGGACCTTACTTTTCCCCTGTCTTTACTTAGAAGGTTTCTATTGCTTCTTTAATGCAAATAAAGCTAGCTTTTTATTTTACAGATATATTTTCTTTTTTTTTTTTTGGTAGGGCAATGGAGGTTAAGTGACTTGCCCAGGGTCACACAGCTAGTAAGTGTTAAGTGTTTGAGGCCAGATTTGAACTCAGGTACTCCTGAATCCAGAGCCAGTGCTTTACCCACTGCACCATCTAGCTGCCCCTACAGATATACTTTCATTAGTCATATGTATTTATTAAAACCATTTGGGTAACATGCCAGCTTGACAGTTCTTTATTAGAAAATTAAAGTAGATATAAGTACTTGAAAATTACAAAAGTCAGTTTTTAAGAAAGTAAATATTCTTTTTTCTGTAATAAACATTTTTCTTTATAGTTTTGGGTTCCAATTTTTATCCCTCTTTCCCTCCCTCCCCACCCCCTCCCTGAGGTGGCAAACAATCAGATACGGGTTATACGTATATGATTATGAAAAAAATTATCATATTTGTCATTTTATATAAGAAAATTTGATTAAAAGAAAAAATGAAAGAAAGTGAAAATAGAATGCTCCAATCTGTTCCATCAATATCAGTTCTTTCTTTGGAGGTAGATAGTATGTTTCATCAGTAGTCCTTTAGGATTGTCTTAGATCACTGTATTGTTGAGAATAGTCAAGTCATTCACAGTTCTTCATCAAACAATATTGCTATCTCTGTGCATAATGTTCTCTTGGTTCTGCTCACTTCACTATACATCAGTTCATATGTGTCTTTCCAGGTCTTTCTGAAGTCATCCTGCTTGTCATTTCTTATAGTACAATAAAATTCCATTAACATCATATACTACAGTTTGTTTGGCCATTCCCCAGTTGATGGGCATTCCTTTGATTTCCAATTCTTAGCCACCAAAAAAAGAGCTGCTATAAATTCTCTTTTTGGGCATGTCTTTGGGATATAAACCTGGTGGTGGTATTGCTGGATCAAAGGGTATGCGCAGTTCTATAGCCCTTTGAGCATAGTTCCAAATTGTTTTCCAGAATGGTTGTATCTTTTAAAAACTCCACCAACAGAGGATTAGCATCCCAGCTTTCCCACATCCCCTCCACCATCCAATATTTTCCATTTTTGTTATATTTGCCAATCTGATTGGTGTGAGGTGATACCTCACAGTTGTTTTAATTTGAATTTCTCTGATCAATAGTGATTTGAAGCATTTTTTCCCACATGATTATAGATAGCTTTGATTTTTTTGTCTGAAAACTGCCTATTCATATTCTTTGGCTGTTTATCAATTGGGAAATGACTTGTATTTTTATAAATTTGACTCAGTTCTCTATGTGTTTGAGAAATGAGACCTTTATCAGAGATATTTGTTTCAAAAATTCTTTCCCAGTTTTCTGCTTCCCTTCTAATCTTGGTTACATTAGTTTTGTTTGTGCAAAAACTTTTTAATTTTATATCATCAAAATTATCTATTTTATATTTTATTTTAAACTCTATATCTTTTTTGGTCCTAAATTCTTTCTCTGTCCATAAATCTGACAGATAAACGATTCCATATTCTCTTAATTTATTTGTGGTATCATATATTTTTTTTTTGGTGAGGCAATTGAGGTTAAGTGACTTGCCTAGGGTCACACAGCTAGTAAGTGTAAAGTATCAGGCTGGATTTGAATGCAGGTCCTCCTGAATCCAGGGCTGGTGCTCTATCCACTGTGCCACCTAGATGCACCTATGGTATCATCTTTTATGTGTAAATCATGTGCCCATTTTGACATTATTTTAGAATATGGTGTGAGATGTTGGTCTATACCTAGTTTCTGAAGTACTGTTTTCCAGTTTTCCCAGCAGTTTTTGTCAAATAATGAGTTTTTGTTCCAAAAGCTTGGATCTTTGGGTTTATCATATACTAGATTACCATAGTCATTTACTATAGTGTAATTTCTGTCTATTCTATTCCACTGATCTATCTCTGTATTTCTTAGCCAGTACCAGATTGTTTTGATAATTACTGCTTTATAATACAGTTTGAGATCTGGTACTGCTAGACCACCTTCTTTAGTATTTTTTTTTCATTGATTCCCATGATATCCTTGAACTTTTGTTTTTCCAGATAAATTTTGTTATCATTTTTTCTAGCTCTATAAAATATTTTTGATAGTTTGATTGGTATAGCACTAAATAAATTAACTTGGATAGGACTGTCATTTTTATTATATTGACTCTGCCTACCCATGAGCAATTAATATTTTTTCCAATTGTTTTGATCTGACTTTATTTCTGTGAAAAGTATCTTATAGTTCTGGTCATATAGTTGTGTGTTTATCTTGGGAGGTAGACTACCAAGTATTTTATATTGGCCACAGTTATTTTAAATGGAATTTCTCTTTCTATCTGTTCTTGCTGGACTTTATTGGTAATATATAGAAATACTGATAATTTATGTGGGTTTATTTCGTGTCCTGCAACTTTTCTAAAGTTGTTAATAATTTCAAGTAGCTTTTTAGTTTATTTTCTAGGATTTTCTAAGTATAACATCATATCATTGGCAAAGAGTGATAGTTTTGTTTCCTCATTATATATTTTAATTCCTTTAATTTCTTTTTCTTCTCTTATTAACATTTCTAATACAATATTAAATAATAGAGATGATAATGGACATCCTTTCTGATTTTTTGGGAAAGGTTTTTAGGCTATCCCCATTACAGATAATGCTTGCTGATTGTTTTAGATAGATACTGCATATCATTTTAAGGAAAGCTCCATTTATTCCTACTATCTCTACTGTTTTTGATAGGAATGGGTGCTGTATTTTGTCAAAGGCTTTTTCTGAATTTATGAAGATAATAATATGATTTCTATAGCTTTTGTTATTGATATGGTCAATTATTCTGATAGTTCCCCTAGTATTGAACCAGTCTTGCATTCCTGGTATAAATCCTACCTGGTCATAGTATATGATCCTTATGATATATTGCTGTAATCTTTTTACTTGTATTTTATTTAAAATTTTTGCATCAATATTCATTACCGAGATTGGTCTGTAATTTTCTTCTCTGTTTTGGCTCTTCCTGGTTTGGGTATCAGCACCAAATAGTCTCATAAAAGGAATTTGGTAGGATTCCTTCACTTAATTTTTCAAATAATTTATATAGTATTGGGATTAATTGTTCTTTAAATGTTCGGTAGAATTCACTTGTTAATCCATCTGGTCCTGGACATTTTTTCTTAGGAAGTTCATTGATGGCTTGTTCATTTTCTTTTTGTAAAATTGGGTTATTTAAATATTTTATTACTTCTTCTACTAATATGGGTAATTCATATTTTTGTAGATATCCATCCATTTAATTTAGATTGTCAAATTTATTGGCATATAATTAAGCAAAATAGTTCCAAATAATTGTCTAATTTCCTCTTCATTGGTGGCAAGTTCACCCCTTTCATTTTTGATACTAGTAATTTGGTTTTCTTCTTTCCTTTTTTGATCAAATTAACCAATGGTGTATCTATTTTATTGTTTTTTTTTCATAAAACCAGCTTCTAGTTTTATTTATTAATTCAATGCTTTTCTTACTTTCAATTTTATTAATCTCTCCTTTGAATTTCAGGATTTACAACTTGGTGTTTAGTTGGGTATTTTTAATTTGTTCATTTTCTAGTTTTTTTAATTGCATGCCCAATTCATTGGTCTGCTTTTCCTCTATTTTATTAATGTAAGCAGTTAGGGATATAAATTTTCTCCTAAGAACTGCTTTGGCTGCATCCCATAAATTTTGATAGTTGTCTCATCATCGTCATTTTCTTTAACGAAATCATCAATTGTTTCTATGATTTGTTCTTTGACCCACTTGTTTTTTAGGATCAGATTATTTAATTTCCAATTGTTTTTTAGTCTCTCTTTCAATTGTTCATTATTGAATGTAATTTTATTTCATTATGATCTGAAAATGATATGGTTACTATTTGTGCTTTTCTACATCTGGTTGTAAGGTTTTTATGCCCTAATACATAGTCAGTTTTCATTTATGTCCAATTTACTGCTGAGAAGAAGGTATATTCCTTTCTATTCCCATTCAATTTTCTCCAGAGATCTATCATATCTAACTTTTCAAGAATTTTATTCATTTCCTTAACTTCTTTCTCATTTATTTTTTTATTAGATTTATCCAGTTCTGAGAGGGGAAGGTTAAGGTCCCCCACTAGATTAGTTTTATTATCTATTTCCTCCTGTAACTCATTCAACTTCTCCTTCAAAAATTTAGATGCTATACCATTTGGTGCATATATGTTAAGTACTGATATGACTTCATTGTCTATGGTACTTTTCAGCAAGATATAGTTTCCTTCTTTATCTCTTTTAACTAGATCTATTTTTGCTTTTGCTTTGAAATCATAATTGCTACCCCTTCATTCTTTGCTTCAGCTGAAGCATAATAGATTCTGTTCCAGCCCTTATGTGTACCCTGAGTGTATCTCTCTGCTTTATACGTGTTTCTTGTAAACAACATATTGTAGGATTTGGGATTTTAATCCATTCTACTATCTGCTTCTGTTTAATGAGTGAGTTCATCCCATTCACATTTATAGTAATGATGACTAACTATTTCTCTCCATGCTATTTTCACCTGTTTATTGGCTCCAGTCTGATCCCCACCCTTCTTCCTTCTCACAAGTGTTTTACTTATGATCACCACCTTCCCCAGTGTCTCCTCCTTTTTATTAGTCTCCCCTCCCCCTTCTATTATCACCATCCCTTTTAAAATTTCTTTATATGGTAAGATAGATTTCTATATCCAACTGAGTGTGTCTCTTATTCCTTCTTTGAGCTAACTTTGATGAGAGTAAGATTTAATCTTTGCCCATGCCCCATCTCCCCTTCCATTATGGTAGTTCTTTCATGCCTATTTGTGTGTATGTGAGAGAGACAATTCATCCCATTCAATTTCTCCCCTCCTTCTTCCATGCAATTGCTTTTTACCCCTTTATTTTTTGGGGGGGGTGTCATTCCATCAATGTCACCTTATAACCACACCCTCTGTCTACATATTCTTCTTCTTCTTCTTCTTCTTCTTCTTCTTCTTTTGGTGAGGCAATTGGGATTATATGACTTACCCAGGGTCACACAGCTAGTAAGTGTCAAGTGTCTGAGGTTGGATTTGAACTCAGGTCCTCCTGAATATAGGCCTGGTGCTCTATCCACTGTGCCACCTAGCTGACCCTTTTTTTTTGTTTTTGTTTTTTGGGGGGTTTTTTTGGTGAGGCAATTGGGGTTAAGTGACTTACCCAGGGTCACACAGCTAGTAAGTGTCAAGTGTCTGAGGCTAGATTTGAACTCAGGTCATCCTGACTCCAGGGCTGGTGCTCTATCCAGTGTGACACCTAGCTGCCTCCCTAATTATTCTTATAATAAAGGTGTTAAGACTTACAAATATTATTGTCCCTTCAATATTACCTTATGACCACATCTTCTCTCTACATATATTCCTAATTGCTCTAATAATTGCTCTTATAATAAAGTTATTAAGATTTACAAATATTATCTTATCACATAGAAATAGAAACAGTTTAACCTTATTGAATTTCTTACCATTTTTCTTTCTTGTTTTCTTTTAACCTTTTTATGTTTCTCTAGAGTCTTGTATTTGGAGGTCAATTTTTTAATTCAACTCTGCCCTTTTAATGAGAAATGCTTGAAAGTCCTCTATTTCATTAAATGTCAATTTTTTCCCCTGAAAGAATATACTCAATTTTGCTGGATAGGTGATTCTTGGTTGTAAACCCAACTCCTTTCCTTCTGGTATATTATATTAAAAGCTCTGTGATTCTTTAATATGAAAGCTGCCAAATCCTGTGTAATTCTGACTGTAGCTCCACAGTATTTGAATTGTTTCTTTTTGGCTGCTTACAATACTTTTTCTTTGATCTGTGAGCTATGAAATTTGGCTATGATGTTCTGGGGAATTTTCATTTTGGGATCTCTTTCAGGCAGTGATCAGTTGATTCTTTCAATTTCTATTTTGCCCTCTCTTTCTAATATTTTAGGGAAGTTTTCTTTGATAATTTCTTGAAAGATATTTTCCAGGCTTTATTTTTGGTCATGGCTTTTAGGTAGTCCAATAATTCTTATATTGTCTCTTCTGGGTCTATTTTCTAGGTCAGTTGTTTTTTCCAATGAGAAATTTCACATTTTCTTCTATTTTTTTTTACTTTTTTGATTTTGTTTTACTATATCTTGGTGTCTCATAGAGTCATTAGTTTCCATTTGTTCAATTTTAATTTTTAAAAGATTATTTTCTTCAGTGACCTTTTGTACTTCCTTTTCCATTTGGATAAATCTGGTTGTTTTAGGAACTTATTTTCCTCAGTAAATGTTTGTATTTCTTTTTCATGGTTCTCTTGCATTATTTTTATTTCTTTCCCCAATTTTTCTTCTACCTCTCTAATTTGCTTTTTAAAGTCCTTTTTAAGCTCTTCCTGGAATTGTTTTTTGGCCTGAAACCAATTTGCATTTTTCTTTGACACTTCACCTGTAGCCATTTTGTTACTATTGTCCTCCTCAATGCCTTGATTTTCCCTATTACCATATTAACTGTCAATTGTCAAGCTTTTTTTGCTCATTTTTGTGCCTTTTGTGTACCTTGCTTTTTTTTTTTTTTCCGACTTGGGCTCTATTCCTAAATTACCCCAAGGTTTGTGCTAAGGTTCTGCGTCTTATTGGTAGTTTTCACTGGGCTTCAGGGCTTAACTGCTTGCTTTTGCTGGGTTGCTAAAGTTAACAAAATCTTTCTGGTGGCTTGCCCTGGAGGAGTGATCTCTGTTGGTTGGCCCCAGGGGTGGTGCCTTGCTGCTGGGTTACTCTGTTAGCAGACCCTAGAGGAGTAATTTTGTTATCAATCTGCCCAAGTGTGTGTGTGTGTGTGTGTGTGTGTGTGTGTGTGTGTGTGTGTGTAAGCCTGCTGCTGGGTTATTATGGTAACTAGTCACTTTGCTAGCAGGCCCGAGTCGCTGCTGATGGTTTGCCCTGGAAACAGTCTCTCTGCTGGGAGTTTGCAGGGGTGGAAAGCTGCTGTTGACCAGTCTTGGGAGAGACTTCACTATTAGTTAGCAGTGGGATCAAAGCCTCTCTAGTCATCTGTGCTAGTTTTGCGGTGCCTGGTGAGGGTCCCTACTCAGCTGCCCAGATTGCTCACCTGCCCAGGATGCTACTGGTTTGCAGGTGGGCCCAGAAGCAGGAGCAGCAGAAGTAGCTGCAAATGCTGCTGCTGCTGCTGCTGCTGCTCCTGGACCTCACTTTCTTCCCACTGAGGTAAGACAGACCTTGTGACCAGACTTTCTTTTCTGCTCCCGGGACAATTCAGAGGTAATTTGGATGGAGAATCTGGGAGAGATCTGGTGGGTTGTTGCTTCCTCGCTAGGCCATCTTGGCACAGGAAGTCCTGGTAAATATTCTTTAAGTAAATATTTTTAAATGATTTAAACTTTTCATTAACTTGTACCAGTTAGTCCATGTATATTTTAAGTTGCATTACTATTTTTTTTTCACATCTTGTAAAGAGTCCAAAATTTGGTGGCATTTTCATTTTAGCTGATGTAAAAAATGTTATTGTTAAAATCACTGGTGAATAGATTCTATTTCACATCTGTTTATCATCTCCCTTCTAATTTCTTCAATAAATGCTCTTCTCAGAGTGATCTGGCTAAACTCAATTTCCTACCATGCTCTCTTTAAAGCTCATTTGCTCCTCAACTGCTTTCTGATACTGTGTGAATATGAGGCCAGGAGGAATAGTTGCCTCTGACTAAGTAAATATGTGAAAAAGGTCCATGTTTGAAAAGAAACTTTTAAAAATCATTTGAAAATCAATCACCAGCAGATCTCAAAGAGGAGAAGATTCCAGAAGAATAGGAAAAGCCAAGCATAATGCGTGTGTGTGTGTGTGTGTGTGTGTGTGTGTGTGTGTGTGAGAGAGGGAAAGCAACCAATAAAACATTAGAAATGATAATAATCATTCACATTTGTATTGTGCTTTGTGGTTTCATAGCTGTCTAAGTCCTTATGCCTCTATTAAACTATAAATTCTATAAAAGTAGGAATCATATATTTTCTATGTTTTGTGTCTTTTCAAACACTGAACACCATATTCTCTGCATGCAATAGGAGCTTAAATGTCGAGATTAAATAAAGATCCACAAAAGCATTTTCCTCTTAATTCTGCTAGTTTTTTGTCTCTCTAAAAATCTGTCTGAGTAGTCAATATACATATTTCATCATAACTGTAAACATGAGACTTTTACCAGTGATTTTAGACACTGGTAACTTTGCTAACTGTATTATAAAGAGATTAGATTCCTCAGTGTTGATTTGTTCATTTTAAGAACTTGACTGCATAGCAAAAATGCTGCTCTTGAAGACTCTCTTTTGGAAAAGATGCCTCAGAATATGTTTGAATTATACAAGGTTTCATTCCAACTGTAGTCACAGAAATGGGTTTGTTCATTGTTCAGCTGAGTGTTGATATCAACTAAAATATTAAACAGGGAGCTGTTATATGCTTGATATATGTATTTGCCAGTGTTATGGAATATTTCTCATATAAAGACAATGAAAATTGTGGTGAGATTTGTTAAACAGGTTATAGTGTCCTAACATATAACTTCAGAACACTGCAAAGCTTCCTTAAAGAAATTTATAGTAATGTGAAGGATATTTATCTCACTGTTTCCAATGGGAAAACAAAGTAAATGAAAAATGAATATTACTAAGATGATGACTTAGGGCTGTATGGGCAACCCCACAAAATTAATTAATCAATTCATATATCTCAGACAGGTGATACAAGTGGATAACAAACAGGGCCTGTAGAAACTCTTTTGGGCCAAATTGGCTACAAATTCTAGACAACTATGGTTCAAAAGAGTTAAAATGACAAAAGTCAACAAGTTGACAGGCATGCTAGGAGCTAAGGACACAAAAATAAGCAGAAGGAAAGCCTCTCCCTTTAAAGGCTTTAAATCCTAATGGAGGAGGATGACACATAAAGGAAAACTAAAAAGGGGGGAGAAGGTTCCCATATGGGGAAATGGTAGCAAAAGCCTACACTCAGGAATGAAGCCTGAAAAGGAATAAAGACATGAATGGTCTGGATGTTTTCCTCAAGTTGCAGGTTCTGAAAGGGACCAGTAAATCAGAGGAAGAGGCATCAGGAGTTTATTGAGTTGGGGGGATGGGTTTCATATTCAGACCTAAGTTTTATGAAAATTACTTTGACAATAGAGTGGAGGATGGGTTGGAGTGGGGAGAAATTGGAGGTAGGGAGACTTGTTAGAAGGCTATTGGAATAGTATAGGCAAGAGCTGATAAGGGCTTGGTGCCTGACTTGTAGATTGACTCCAACGTGGTAATGTCATTTTGGTCCTCTTTGAGAATGGAGGACAACCACCAGGTCACTGGTTATGTAAGTAGAGAGAAAGGGATATATGTGAGAAATATTGTGGAGAGAGAAAGTAAAATATTTGGCCTTTGATTTGTATACATGGAGAAAGAGACAGAGAGGGAGGGAGAGGGAGAGGACAGGAGAGGACAGGAGAGGAGAGAGAGAAAATCAGAAATAAAACAGGTTGAGAACCTGTGTGAATGAAAGGAAGATAGTGATTTTGACAGTCATCAGGAAGAGCAGAACAGTAGAGGAGTTGAGGGGAAAGAGAATGAGCTCTGGTTTGGATATGTTCAGTTTGAGACACTTATGAGACATCCAGTTTAGAACATCCAGCAGGATCTGGCTGATGTGGGACTAGAGCTCAGGAGAAGGACCAGGGCTGGATAAGTAGATCTGGGAATCATCTGCATGGATGATAATTGAAAGCATGGGAGTTGATATGGTTACTAAATGAAAGAGTTTAGAGAGAAAAGAGAAGAGGGCCCAGGGGAGATCTTTCAGAGATACCCATAGTTACTGGGCATGACAAGAATGAAAATCCAGCAAAAGAACTCAAAAAAAGGAGCAGACAGGCAGGAGGAAAACAAAGAGAGAGCACGGTCATGAAAACCAAGAGCACAGAGCATCCAGGTGGAGAAAGTGGTCAAACTATTGATGCTGTAAAGAGGTGAGGATTGAGAAGAGGCCCGTAGATTTGTCAATTAAGAGAGCATCAGGGGGCAGCTGGGTGGTGCAGTGGATAAAGCACTAGTCATGAATTCAGGAGGACCTGAGTTCAAATCTGGCCTCAGACACTTGACACCTCCTAGCTGTGTGACCCTGGGCAAGTCACTTAACCCTCATTGCCCCACCTCCCTCAAAAAAAAAAAAAAAAAAAAAGAAAGCATCAGTAATTTGGAGAGTGATGGTAGTTGAATCACAAGGTCAGAAGCCAGATTGTAGAGGGTTTAGAACAGAGTGAGAGAAGAAGTGGAGGCCCTGACAGCTCTCCCCCCTCTCCCCATCAGTTAAGCTGAGAAAGAGAGGAAATCTGTAGGGTGAGGGCTGGAAGGCTTTATAGAATGTAGTGAAATTTTTTTAAGGATGAGGAAAATGAGAATGTTTGTAGGCAGAATGGAAAGAGCTGTGATATACAGAGAGATTGAAGATAAGTGGAAGGGGAAATGGTGGGGGCAATATATTTGAGAAGCTGCGAGGAATCAAAGGCGTATGTGTAGGAGTAGGCATTAGAAAGAAGGAGGGCCACCTCATTGCTAGAGACTAGAGTGAAGAAGCAGATAGAAAAGGATGGTATTAGAAGCATGTGAAATGATGTGTGGGGGTGTGCTCTTGGTCAATGGCCTAATTTTTTCCCAATGAAGTACAAGTAGAAGCAAAAGTGTGCTGGAGCCAGCTCAAACCAGCTTGCAAGAGCCAAGTGTTAATTTTTTAGTGTGAGTATTTACATCTCAGAAATTGGTTTCAAATGAGGATTTTGATTTATTATTTTGTTTATTATATAGATTAAGTGATGGAGGAAACATTAATGATTCACATTAAACCTGTGTGTGTTGTACATACATTTTTTGGACAGACAGTTCTTAAACATTTACCAGCATACTATTGAGAAGTCTTCAGCATGGAGTGTGGAGGCAGGGAAGCCTTGAGAAGTGAAGAAAAGATGTGGGAAGCTGGCTCTGGTGAGGGGTATAAATAATTAATTAGGGAGCAGGAGAATTGCCTTGCTCTAGGGAGGACCCAGCTGAAAAATAGCTGGTAGTGAAATGTAGACCCAGTTAATAGGTGTCACAATTTCCTCCAATTCCATTCAGAAACCAATGGGAAGGCGTGATAGAGACAAATGTGGGAATAATCAAGAGTTAGAGTTTGTGAAGGCATGATTGGCCAACGGGAAGAGAGGAATTCAAGAATAGTGGATAGTGTATGAATTAACTTGAGCTAAGGGTCAACATTGGGAAGAGAGGAGAGTGTAGCTAAAGCAAAGTGATAGATAGCCCAGGATTAGAGACAATGGCAGCAATGAAGCATAGGGTTAAGAGGAGTGAGGCATAGAGAGAAAAAGAAAGATAAACTAATATAAAAAGATAAAGGACATTCAGAAGTCCTAATCACACAGGTGGTGGTTCACTAGATAGAGCATTGGGCCTGAAGTCAGAAAGACCTGAGTTCAAATACAGCCTCAGATGTTTACTAGCTATATGACCCTGGGCAAGTAACTTAACTTCAGTTTCAACTGTAAAATGGGGATAGTATCATCTGTTGTGAGCATCACATTCACATGAGATAACGTTTGTAAAAAGTACTTAGCATAGAGCACATTTTTTGTGGTTGATCAGTCATTTCAGTTGTGTCTGACACTTTGTGACCCCAGAGTTTTCTTGACGAAGATACTGGAGTGGTTTGCCATTTCCTTCTCCAGCTCATTTTACAGATGAAGAAACTGAGGCAAACAGGGATAAGTGACTTGCTCAGAATCACACAATTAATATGTATCTGAGGTTAGATTTTAACTCAGATCCTCCTGACTCAAGGGCTAGCACTCTACCCACCGTTTCACCTGGCTGGCACATAGTAGGTGTTATATAAATACTTATTCCCTTCCCTCCTTGCACATGGAAAATGGACCTTTTGTGGGTGCTGGTGCAATGGAGAAGTTGGTGTGGAAACTGATTTAGGAAATTAAAGCATTTAAAGAAATCTTCATGTGGGAGTTCCATGAAGTGAGAAAAGCAGAAAGAATGGAGAGCAAGCTTGTGCATTCATGGAGAAAATCCTGGGGGTTGATGTATAATAGCAATCAAGTTATCTCATTTACTATGAGCATTTAGCATTAAAAAATTCCAACTCACCATGTTAAATGAAATTCTTACAATCAAAACAAATTATAAATTGTACTAAGAGCAATGTGCTGAATTCAGGAATATTTATAATTGTACATGAAGGAAGAGAGTCTGACCCTGAACAATTTATTATTTAATGCTAAAGTATGTTGACTGTCTAATGGTAGAGTTTTTAAACATTCTTTGAATTATGATATGAAGTTGGAATATTTTAAACAAAAACTATTCAATATTTCCATGATGAACAAAAGGTGGAGAAATTAAATTTTTTGTTGAAAGTTTCTTTCACTTTGTAAATCAATCAAATTTGGATCTCTGAGGTACTGTGGATTTTTCTCCTATTGTAATTGAAGTGCTGCATTTAAGAAAAATTTTGAAATGTTGTTGAAGTACCTTCAAGAGAAGCATTGCAAAATAGTCCCTGGGTTTCCTAAATTCTTGGACTCATCAACCTTCAATGGGAGAAGAATCCCGCCTGATTGAAAGTCTTTTCTTCAGTGGTTGATGACTGACCCCCAGAAGAGTTCTGTTTGGGAAGTCTGTGGATTAGTAATCCAGCTGTGAATCTTCCAAACAATAACCACATGAACAATGAAGAAGAAAACCTTAGAGGATTATTTTCAGATTTGCAATTACAATCAATATGTCATTGGATGAGTAGATCTCCATTTGAAATAAAAGTAGAAACAGAACATTCAGCTCTCCATGAAAAGGCACTGGAAATTTGACCATGTTTTCTAGCTCCATACTTAGATGAAGCAACATTTTCATCTTGGACAATTATAAAACCAAAGCTAGAAAACTGTCTTGTCTTTATATCTGTAATTATCAGGAGAGAAAAACTAGTGAGTAAGAAAGAATAATAGTAATCAGAGAAATTACTTTCAGTGTATACACCTTTTTTATTATTATATGCATTTCTCATTGTATGAGAGGCTCAAAAATGAGGAGGATCTGGATTAAAGTCATTCACTTGACACACGCTGGCTGTGGTACCCTGGGTAAATTTACCAAACTTCTAGGTGCTCTAGGTCAGAGGTGGCAAACGCATGGATACATGCTGTCTCCAACACTCTCTGGGGCAGCCCAAACCAGATTAAATGTCATTGGGGGGAGGGCAGCTAGGTGGCACAGTGAATAAAGCATAGGCCCTGGATTCAGGAAGACCTGAGTTCAAATTTGATCTCAGACACTTGACACTTACTAGCTGTGTTACCCTGGGCAAGTCACTTAACCCTTATTGCCCTGCCTGCCCCCCCCCCCCGAAAAAAGTCTTGGGGAAATATTTAACAAAATAAATTAAATAGAAACAAACAAATATTTATAAATATTAATTTTTTGAAAACACAATAAAACATAGATAATATTACTATGAAGGCATCTAGGTGGTTCAGTGGTAGCCAGTGCCTGGCTTGGCATTGGGAAGCCTCATCTTCTAGAGTTCAAATCTGGCCTCAGACACATTGACCATCTGTGTGACCCTGGGCAAGTCACTTAATCCTGTTTGCCTCAGTTTCCACATGTGAAGAAGGAAATGGCAAACCACTTCAGTATCTTTACCAAGGAAACCTCAAATGGGGTCATGGAGAGTCAGACATGACTGAAACTGAAAACTAAATAACAAAAATATTAACATGTGGGTTTCTAAGTCAATATGAAGCCTGCAGGACTCCTTCTGGGCCTTTTAGTGGCCACCTCCTCCCCCATTTCTATTTATGTTTTGACACCATTGTTCTAGATGGCTCTCCAAGGAGATAAATTGCAAAGATGTTTCTGACTTGCATTGTTAAACAGAGCTTCCGTATCTGGACCTCCTTGTGCCAATGAGATCAGAGGTCCTGGTGCTTATCCCTAACTTTAAATAATTTAAAGTACATATTTTTATTTTAGTTTCATGAAAACAAGAGTAGATGAAATCATGTAAATAATTTTCAATATGATGAATAATTTAATAAATATATTAGACTTTTATTATTCTCAACATTCACTTCCTTTGTTCCTACTTATGTGCTGCTGATTAGAACTAGAGAAAATCAGGAAATGATTTTGACTGTCGACTACAAATTTATGCTATTTTATCTTAACTGGGTCCTTACTGTAGCAAGACAATTTGATTACTCCTCCCTAATCAGTTCCTTAACTGATTTTTTTTATGTGTGGGGCAATGAGGGTTAAGTGACTTGCCCAGGGTCACACAGGTAGCAAGTGTCAAGTGTCTGAGGCCGGATTTGAACTCAGGTCCTCCTGAATCCAGGGCTGGTGTTTTATCCACTGTGCCACCTAGCTGCCCCCTAAACTTCTTTCTCTCGCTCTTCAAGCCCCCCATGGTGCTTTCCAACCCACCCCCAACAGATGAGGACATTGCCTAACTTAACTCATAACTTACTGAAAATATTGAAGCTATTTGCTAGAAATATCTTCTGCCCTCATCTAGTATCACTGACATCAACCTCCACTTTACCCAGTATCTGTTGATAACTCTTCTTCTTGTCAAACTCTTACACATGCATCCTTCAAAGCCATAATTACCCCGAATAACATATCTACTCTTTTTTCAGTCTAAGCTGGCTAATGCTCCCCTGACTGGGGATCTACCCTATGACTCTGTCCTAGCCTCTCTTTTATCTTTATATATCTCATCTGGTGATTTCATCACATCTTATGGTCTTAATTATCACCCCTATGAAGATAATTTCCAGATATCCATATCAAGTCTAGTTTCTCACCTGAACTACGGTCCTTTATCACCAACTGCCTATTGTACATTTCAACTAAATGTCTTACAGAGACATGTCTAAAAAGAATACTTATATTTCTCACTTCTTCCCACCATTTGCCCATCTTATTTGTTTCATCGACATAACTTTTCCTATACGTATGGGATTATGTTAAGATTATATCACACTGGCTGTTTTGAGATTTTTTTTTCCTACATGTTACTGGGGAAGCAAGTGAAAAGCCAGTGTTAATGGTTCCCCAAGATCCCAGAAGACTGGTTTGGATTGTGAAAATGGATAGTGTGTTCCAAACACACCTTAGTCATTTGGTAGCTAAAAAAAAGATTAATCAGGCAGCTATGGCACTATTGTATGTGAACTTGGTGGGACTAATGCTATGTTGAAACTGTGCTAACAGTGAGTCTACTCTCTTTAGATGTATTCCCCTCAATTGCTGGGGCAGGGAGAGTGCTTGTATTCTTTTTTTGTTTTGGGGCCAGGCAACGAGGGTTAAATGACTTGCCCAGGGTCACACAGCTAGTATGTGTCGAGTATCTGAGGCTGGATTTGAACTCGGGTCCTCCTGAATCCAGGGCCAGTGCTTTATCCATTGTGCCACCTAGCTGCACCCCCCCCCGCCAGTGCTTGTATTCTTGTTCTTGTGAGATATTTGAAATAAATATTTCTTTGTAAAAGCTCATTGATATTAATTGGTTAAATGGAGCTGAAGTGCTTTATCCCAGGATCAAATAGAAAATATTCCATTTGGTGTTCAAAGTCCTTCATACCATGGTCCTCTTCTACATTTCTAGCCTTCTTATATCTTATCCCCTCTCCATATAGTCTGCAATCCAGTGATGCTGGCCCCCTTTCTGTTCCTCAAACAAGGCACTTCATCTCCCATTTCTGTGCAATTTTCACTGGCTATTCCTGTGTCTGGAATGCTCTTCATCCCCATCTTCATATGTTGACCTTCCTGGTTCCCTTCAAGTTCAGCTAAAAATCATCTTCTCCAAGAAGTCTTTCTCCTCTCTGCTTCATGCCAATGCCTAACCTCTGTTGATTAGTTTGTTGCATTAGACTGTGAGTTCCGTGAGAACAGGGACTATCTTTTGCCTTTCTTTATAACCCCAGTACTTAACACAGTTAATTCCTGATTGACTGACATGGCAAAGGTTTAATGTTTTAATTAAAAAAAAAACACCTGTGTTTGTGATGAGAAACCTTCCAGAGAGAGCTTCAGCTTTATTTCTCCAAGGACACTTGTTATTAGTCTCTGTCAAATCATACTTAGTGTTAATTGTGAAAACCTAGATGTAGATAGCATGCCTTAGTAGATTAAGTACAAGACTTAATCTTAAGAGAGACCTATATTCAAATCCCAGCTCTGATACTTACTTGCTGTGTGATCCTATATAAGTCACAACCTTCTTGAGCCTCAGTTTAATCCTGTGTAAAATAAGGATACTTATAATACCTATTTCACAGGGTTATTGGGAGGTAAGTACTTTATAAATCTCAAGGTGTTACATACATGTGAGCTTTTGTTGGCAAAACCAAAAAATCTTCATGGGATTTTATATCACTTCTCCCTTCTGATTTGCTGCTTCTAATCTATTGCTGAGTTGGAAACTAGATCACTTGAGAGAATTGTGCCCAAGTCGACCTTGAATGAGGACTGAGGGACTCTCCTATGAGTTCATTAGCCTTGGTGCTGGGAACTCATGAAATCTGTTGTTGATACTCTGTGACCCTTTCTTCACTTCTTCATTCTGAGCTAGGTTGTGAAGAGATAAAATTGCCATATAAGTAGGTTCTAGATAGATGACTTGTGACTGTATTGATTGACCTGTGGAATTGTAGGGTTCATAAACCTCCAGCTATTAAAGTTGGATTTTTTTTTTTTTTAGTGAGGCAATTGGGGTTAAGTGACTTGCCCAAGGTCACACAGCTAGTAAGTGTTAAGTGTCTGAGGTCAGATTTGAACTCAGGGCCTCCTGAATCCAGGGCTGGTGCTCTATCCACTGCGCCACCTAGCTGCCCCATAAAGTTGGATTTTAAAAAAAGGTAGCTAAGTGGATGGAGTATTGGACTTTCATTGAGAAAAAAGTCAAGTTCATAATCCTGGCTCAGACCCTTATCGGCTATATTACCATAGAAAAGTCATTTAACCTTTATGAGCCTCCATTTCCTTAACGGTTAAAAGGGCAGCACAGAGTTGTTGTGAGGATCAAATGAGATAACATATGTGAAGGACTTAGAAAACCTCAAAATTCTATGTAAATGTGAACAATTATTATTTAAAAATGGCCTCAGACACTTACTAGATGTGTGACTCTGGGCAAGTCACTTAACCTCTGTTTACCTCAGTTTCCTCATTTGTAAAATGGGAGTAATAAAAGCACCTCCCTACCTCCCAGGGTTGTTGTGGGGATGAATTAAAATGAGATAATAATTGTGAAGTGTTTAGCACAGTGCCTGGCACATAGTAGGTACTATATAAATGTTAGCTATTTTATTACAATTATTGTTATTCCATGATCTATAGGCTCTAGTTTTATATTACACATTATTGAAATGTTCAGTACCTCTTTGCAGTGAGACTGCAGGCTTGAGTAAAATTAAACTAAATTTATTGGAATCTTTGGACTACTCAATGTATGCCATGTTGACACAAAGTGCACCTGTTTTTACTTGAAGATGAAATCTTTTGTCCATTTCCAATCTCCCGACATACTGGATTTCTGTCTGCTTTTTGTACTGGGAAAAATAACCTCTTACCATCGTCACGCATGCCTTTCTCTAGCCTTTCAGCAGATTCAGACCTTTCTGGGGCTGATGATTGCAGAATATAGACAAGAAAAGAGGGCAAACATGTTACTGTCACTACCATGATCCAGAGTGATGTGAGCTACCTGCATTGTAGAAACAATTTAGTCACTTTGGGAAAAGTCACTGTTGTATCTGATTAAAATAATACTTTATTTAGCTTGTACTGTTTTCCCTCCAGGGATTATAGAATCATAGAACAATAGATTGGGAGCTTGAATGGGCCTCAGAAGTTATTTAACCTAATTTCCTCATTTTATAGATGAGGAAACTAAGGCTCAGGGAAGGTAAGTGACTTGCCCAAGGTCACCCAGGTAGTATCAGAGGCAAGATTCTAGGGCTTTAAAAAAAACCAAATCAGTGAATAGAATTATTGCTCTTACTCATCTACACCATTCATATAGAATTAGCTAGAGAAGACAAGAAAGGAACCAGAACTCTTATGTTTGGTGACATCCAACTAGAGGCTGAGTTTTTACAAGAAGACCCTGCTCACTGGGAGGAGCAATATGGAAAGTTCATAGGAAATGGACATACGATACTTCAAATGCTTACCAACTATGTGATCTTGGGCAAATCAAACAATGTCTATGTTCCCTTGGTTTCCTCACCTATAAAGTGATGAGGCTTGCCTTATTTCTAAATCTATGATTCTATGATTTCCTTCTTTTCCTAGATTGATTTAGCTTATCCTTACTGTCACGGGGGAAATAGGTTGTGGGGGTCCTTAGGTATTCCTCCTTAAAGAATTACACCTCTCCCACACAATTCAATTATATTGAAATAGTTTTTTTATTTGGCCTCTTAGAGAAAGTGACCAAGAGGGAAGTCAAAGACTTTGTTTGGAGGAGAAATGGTTCAGAGACATGATTCTCTGAGATACCTTCCTCCTCCAACAGAAGAAAGGCAAAAGCTTTTATAGAGGATGGATGGAGGAGACAGATAGGGTGACTATTTGACAATGGAAAGTTCCCTTTGGGGGTGAGGTGGGGCAAGATTCCTGAGAGTCAGGGGGGGGTGTTTCTTTTGGAATGATAGTCCTGACCTCTGAAGTTATCTCTGTCTCCTAGCTCAGGTAGTAGCCAAGTCTAATTTTCCTGCTATAGAATTTAATCTCCCCCTACTTCTTAGGTGTGTCCCCCCTGGACTAGTTGTCCAGTTTAAATTCGAATAGTCCCAACCCCCTTGCCACTGATCATCTTTGGTTATTTAAGCCTGGATATTGTTTCCATAAATGTGACTTCTCGGGGCGGGGGTGGCATTATAAAATTTGTAGCCCAGTCTATAGAGTAGGCATATAACTTGGCAAGTCTTAATTGTTGATATCAAGGTGCTGGTATTTATTATTGTGTTTCTGTATACATGGGTGTTAATATTTATCATTTTGCCTGTAATATGTTTCCTTGGTTTGCTGCATTACATTCTGTTAGATTGGCTGAGATTTTTTTTCTTCTATAATAGAAGCCATAGATAGATAAGTGATTTCTCCATAAATGATGTGTCTATCAGTAGCTGGACAGCTAACTACTAGCCTGGAACAGTCTGGAAAGCAGCACTCTATTTTTTCCCCTATGGGTTCCCACCCCGTCTTACACTTTGTCTGTATCGCCCCCACAATCCCGCATCCTCAGTGTCTGGCATGGTGCTAGTCATGAATATTTGATGGATTGTCAGGAATAGAATTCACATTTTCATAAAGAGAGTTGGCCCTTCATTTCTTGCTTCTTTTCCATCCCTTCACTATTTACACAAAATACTTTATAGAAATGTATAGAAATATTTTGTTGGAAACTTTGTTGCAGATAGCAATCCATTTGTAACATCTTACTCCAAGCAATTGCACATGTGCTCCCCCAAGTCCTTCCCCTCTGTGATGGGGGGGTGAGGGGCGCTGCTTCCTTTCAGATCTCTTGGGATTGCATAGGTATTAATGGATGTGCTGTTTTTTCACCAGTTATCTGGTGCTCTACCCCTATGACCAGCCCACCCCCTTATCTTTCTGATCCTATTTCTCTTACTTCTCCTGTGTAGTTCTTCATTAGTCAGTCAGTCAGTCAAAAAGCATTTATTAAGCACTTACTATGTACCGGGCACTGTTCTAAGCACCAAGTCTACAGAAAAGGGCAAAATCACTGCAGCCTACTCACATTGTCTTTGGGATGATTTGCAACATTAATTCTTCAGAGTCTGTGTTATTACACAAACCAAAGCCATATAGCATCCCTGGAAGAAAACTAATGTTAAAAAGATGGTCCTGTGTCAGGGAGGAAAAGGGGGTCATTCAAAGCACAAAGCAATTTCCCTAATGGAATACAGCCCACTCTCCTTTTCAATCCACAGTTATTTAAGCTTTTAAAAACTTGTGCAAATGCTTCCATCTATTCAAAAGGAGGTTGGGGAGGGGGGAGGGAGGAATGAGGGAGGAAGTAAAGTGTGGGAAGCTTTGGTTATTCTAGCAACCAAATATAATTTACATGTCTTTACCAGAGGAGAATTAAAAAAAAAAAAAGCCCCAACAACTATTGCTCCAAAGCAAAGAGGAAACCTATTTATATAAATAGCTTGATTTTGTGATTCATTGTTGTGTCTAACTTCATGTTTCCAGACTAATCTAAGCTGATTTTCTTTACCTTGTACCCAATATTGTTGGTATGAAAGATTGAGACTCTCAGGTGATAGTGTTGTTTCAGAATGGATGTGATAAGACTGCTGTTGTTTTTCAGTCCTGTCTGACTATTCGTGACCCCATTTGGGGTTTTCTTGTCAGATACTGGAGTGGTTTGCTATTTGCTTCTCCAGTTTATTTTACAGATGAGGAAACTGAGCCAAACAGGATTAAGTGACTTGCCCAGGGTCAATCAACTAGTAATATCTGAGGCTGTATTTGAACTCAGGAAGAGTCTTCCTAATCCTAGGCTCAGTGCTTTATCCACTGCATCACCTAGCTGCCAGCCATGATAGACCAAGGGACTTTTACATTTTCTATCTGGAAAAAGTCCATTAGATAATATCTAGGATATCAGCTTTATAACCATATTCCCTTGAAGGTAATCCCAGTCCTGACATTTAGTTTTCTTCTATTTATGGTATATATAAAGTTAAAGGCAATTTTCTTTTCTAAATAACTACCTTGCTGGAATAATCTCCAGTCATCTAAAAGTCAGGTCATGAATCCCTGTCATAGGCTCTACAGGAAAGCAGCTTGTACAAAGTTGGTTTTTCTTTCTCTCTTTTCCCTTTCTGTAGGTGTTTTTCCCTTTTATCTCTTCTCATATGTGTTGCCAGTAGCTCCATCTAGGTTTTATTCATTATAACTCCTTCAGGAAATGCCAGATTATGGATTCCAGGTGGTTTTTTTCCCTCATGTAGCACTTACTGCCATATTCAATAGGTTCCTGGAAATCATTTGGGTCAATCAGCAACTCAGATTCATAGCTCCGAGCTCCCAATTCTCTGAACTTCCTCTGCCTCAGAGCAAAATTTAACACATGACATTATATCTCAGCAAAAGACATTTACTTAAAGTAGCATACAAGGTAAATAAGAAGCTGTTAAATTAATAGAAAACACTTCCCACAACTACCAACTTCCAAGGCTTCAAGGATGAAGGATATGCAAATCCACTTGTTCTCGCTCTCCTACAGTGGTTTATTAGCTTAGCATTCTATCTCCATTCCACATGTTAATATAGACTATTTGTGCCTGATCCGTGGTAGAACCTTCCAGTCTCATATTGGTCTGATCAGCCACTGTTGTACACACTGTACCTTGACCCCAATATAGTGATGTCATTTTGGTCCTTTTCAAGAATGAAGATGATGACTAGTCAGGCACTATAGTCTAGGAAATTGCAAAAAATAAATTTTTTTTTTTACAGATTTGCTCATAAGGTGAAAACTGAAGCTTCAATGTCTCACAGGTACTATATTTCAACAAGGACTTATTAAAACAAAAATGAAATAACCCCTCTTATCAAGGAGCTTATACTATATTGGAGAAAGTTGCCATGCATACATATAGGTGAGGACCTGATACATGAAAAACATCTGTTGTCGATTAGGAAAGGCATTGTGTAAAAGGTGGCACCTCACCTGAGTCTTGAACTAGGATTTCCAAGATGTGGCTATAAGGAAAGAGAGAACATTCCAGGGATGGTGGACAGACAGTCTGAGCACAGCCATGGAAGTAATGTGTAGGGGAAACAGGAAGTAGGATAGATTGTCAGAACATAGATTGCACATGGGACAATAATGTGAAATAAGTCTAGAAATACAGGTCTGAGTAGATCATGAAAGGCTTTAAATCCTGAAGAGAGGAATTTCTATTTTATGCTAGAGGCAATAAATATTAAAGTTTCTTGAGCAAGAGAAGTAAAATGGATAGACCTGTGTATGTATCAATAATAATTTGGAATCTGTATGGACTGGACAGAGGAGTGACTAAAGGGAAAGGATCTAATTAGGGAGCTATATGGTCCAGGTGAGAGGTGATTTGATAAGAGCATACCTATGGTGGTAGCCATGGGAATGGACAGAAAGGGTGAAATATGAGAGATGTTATGGAGGTAGAATCAATATTTGGCAACTGATTGATTAGACATGGATGAGGGAAGTCAGGGACTGGAAGGATGGTGGTGACAGAAGAAAGGGAGTTAATAAGAAGGATGGGTTCAGCTGAAAGACAATGATTTCTATTTCAGACATGTTAAATTTGTGGAGATATCCAGGTAGATTCTAGATGGACCTACCATCCAGGAGAAGTGGGATGGATATCTCTCTCTCTGTCTCTGTCTCTGTCTCTGTCTCTCCCTATCCCCATGCCCATTCCCATACCATACCCATTCCCATATCCATATCCATGCCCATTCCCATACCATACCCATTCCCATATCCATATCCATACCCATACCCATATCCATATCCATGTCCGTCTTGATATTAGAGTTCTCTGGTACTCTCTAAGTAAGGCAGATGTAGCTAAGGGGATATTACCCTCTGCCACTATGTCCTCTTGGGACCTAGAAAAGAAAGCATTTCCTCCTGCTGCTTCTTAGAATCCTCTGAGCCAAATGTTTATGAAGAAAAATGCCTCCTACAGCTTTGACTGTGTGCAGCTGAGGGGAAATGCTGCATGATGCTAGTTCTCCCATAAATAAGACTCGGCTCCCCATGCTTGTCTGTCTCTATCTCCCTCTGTATAGCTTTCTGCCTGTCTCACCTGTGCTAACTCAGGCATTTTTTTGTCTTTCACTTTCTCATTAAAGGTCACTAGTACTGCCCACAATACAAGCCCACCCCATTATCTTTCTGGAAAGCTTTCACTCACCTTTTAAGGTCAACGGTAAAGAAACAATGAAAAGGAATCTCGTTCATAGATCTGAGTGCATTGCCTGAGTTCTACTTTGATTAATCAATCAGACAACCAAGTTTCAGTAAGCACCTATTACGTGCTTGGCAATGGGGGTAAGAGTACAAAGAATGAAATAATCGCTTCTCACAAGGAATTTACATTCTAAGGAAGGAGACAACAGACATATATACAGACATTCATACACACATTATGCACATACATACAACAAATAGAAAGTGAGCAAATACAAATACATATAAGTAGTTAATTACAAGGCAGTTTGGGGGGAAGGCACTAGCAGATGGAGTGATGAGAAAAGGGTTTCATAATCGGGAGTCCATGGACAGATTTCATGAGTTCTGTGAATGTGGATAGGAAAAAATTGCATTGTTAGTATCACCAACTTTTTTTTTTTTTTAGTGAGGCAATTGGGGTTAAGTGACTTGCCCAGGGTCACATAGCTAGTAAGTGTTAAGTGTCTGAGGCTGGATTTGAACTCAGGTACTCCTGACTCCAGGGCCAGTGCTCTATCTACTGTACCACCTAGCAGCCCCCCTATCACCAACTTTTAATTGAAATTTGGCATTTCCTTGAGCTATAGGGTAGGCCAAAAGTCATAATGATTAATAAGTTTTTGAAAATTATTTTTAAACATTTTTCACCATTTATGAGATTTGATTTTTCACTCATTATATAAATTAATTTTGTGTACATGCTGTATATGATGCTATGGTATTGAAAATAAAAAATAAAGGAGTTATTAAATAGAAACCCTTTTGTGACTTTTGGCCCATCCTGTATAAATGTTGACAGCAAATATTCTAAGAAAGGCACTACAGGCTTCACCAGGCTACCAAAAGCCTGAATGACACAAAATAGGGTTAGGACCTCTGAGGTAGAAGATAGTTCTTGAGATACAGCTCAAAAGGAAAGAGGGATTCTGTGAGGGAGAGGATGGAGGATATTACAGGCATCTAGAATAACTAGTACGAAGTCACAGAGATGGGAAGTACAGTGTCATGTGTGAGGAAAAAAAAGGGAAGGTCAGTTTTTCTGGATCACAGTACAGGAGGGGGAATACAGTATAAGTAGGTTGGAAAGATGGATTGGGGCTATATTGTGAAGGGCTTTAAGAGCTAACCAGAGGGGCAGCTAGGTGGTGCAGTGGATAGAGCACCGGCTATGGAGTCAGGAGGACTTGAGTTCATATCCAGCCTCAGATATTCGATACTTACTAACTGTGTGACTCTGGGCAAGTCCCTTAACCCCAACTGCCTCGTGCACAAAAAAAGCTAATCAGAGAAACTTATATTTTATCCTAGAGACACCAGGAAGCCATTGGAGTTGGTTGAGTAGGAGAATCACATGATCAGATCTGTGCTTAAGGAAAGTCACTGTGACCGAAGGGTGTAAGATAGATTGGAGTGATGGGAGGCCAACAGGGAGGCTAGAGTAATAGTACAGATGAGGGTCAATGAGTGAGTGAAGTAAGATAGATGACTGAATGGAGAGAAATGGATGCAAGAGATATTACAGATGCAGCAATAGCAGTGTTTGGCAAGTGAAGGAGAGACGGGTTGAATATATACATGTAGTCCCTGAAGTTGCTCCCTTGACAATAGTATACCCTGGTCTTGGTAAACTCAGGGCTGTCCTGCATCACCTAAGAATGGGGAAGAGGAAGACACAACAGAAGAAGAAAAAGTCATACCATTTGCCCAAGGCTTTATGACAGCCCTGGGTGAGAAATGTCCTGAAGTCCCCTTTACCCCCCTGGGGGCCCACAGCAGTTTGTCCTCACTCTAACCCAGCCAAGAAGAGAGGAAGGTTGAGTTGCTCCGGCACAAGTCTTTGTATATATAACCATTTCTGGTTTAGCATACTTCCATAAAGACTTGCTTCATGACACAGCAAATAAATAGGTAATAATAATTGGGTATATGCACATGTTCTGAGTCAGGGAACTGGGTTCTCCTTTACACACTTCTAGAAAAAAACCCATCATATCTTCTCTTCTCTCCCACCTTGCTCTGACCTTGAGGGTTTGGTAATAGGCAAAGCACTGCATATGCTCTGAGCACTGAACTTCCTATTGTCAAGTTTCCTATTATATACACACCTTTCTGTACACATGTACATACATACTCACACATAAGTATATGTGGATAATTAAATCCCATGGGATCTAAGTTTGCCAACAGAGAATGGGGTCTAGCATAGAACTTTGAGAAATACCCTCAGTTGGGGGCGTCTGATTATCTTGGGACTAGGGGAAGCCATGCTAGCTAAGATGACAGACCATTAAAAAGTCCAGGATTTTAACAGTTCTCTCTCCTCTTGTCACTGGTTTGCAAATTTAGATAAAAAGGACAGGAATTAGGTTGAGGAGTTAGCAGAAAACTGAAAACCATGGAATGAATTATAGTCTGATTAATTAGTTTTTGTAGTGTAACGATTGGAATGACGCCACCTGCTGGATACTTACTGTAGAAGAGTTCTGCCCATGAAGCAAAGGTCTTTGAGGGCAAGACCAGGCTTCAGGAAGTGACGCGGACTAGTGGGAGGAGGAAGGAAGAGACTGGCGCTCGGTCTCACTTTTTTTTCCTGAGGACGCTGGTGGAGAAGGGAGCTAGAAATGTGCTCTCCCTTTAATAGATAGGAATCTAGGCCTTTCTCTCTCTCTTTACCAAATTCTTATTCTCCTTAATAAATGCTTAAAAGTCTAACTCTTGCTAAAGCTTATAATTTATTGGCGACCACTCATTAGATATTTTAGACAGTTTAGCTAGAATTTTAACCCTTAACAGAAGAACATCTATAATTTAGTGGGTGGAATATATGTTTCTTGTACATCTAATATCTTCATTCATACAGTCAAAAATCAAGTTTCTCTACTGTTGATTCAGCTTTTATGTAGCAACTGTCATAGTTATTTTGGGGGAAAAGCCAAATATAATTTCAGAGAAAGATAAGAATTTGGAATAAGATTATGAGGTGAGAGAGAGTTCAACAGTAGGGCTAAACATTAGGCATGAAGCATCTACCCTTTAAATTCTAGGTATCCACAGGTCCCCACTACCTGTGGGAGGTAGTTTTAAGCAGATGCAGGTTAAAACTGGCCCATTTGTGAATAGGATGCAGCTGGGCCACACAGTGGATAGAATGCTGGTCTTGGACTCAGGAAGACTCATTTCCTGAGTTCAAATCACACTTATTGGCTATGTAACCCTGGGCTAGTAACTTTAACCCTGTTTGCCTCAATTTCTGGAGAAGGAAATGGCCAACCCCTCCAGTATCTTTGCCAGGAAAACTCCAGACGAGGTCACAATGAGTCAGACATGACTAAATGACCGATCAATAATAAATCTGTGAACAGGCTGTTGAGCCCTGCCCAAATGAAACAGCATCCATGGCTATACAAAACCAACTGAAATATCTGAAGCATTGAAAATGGAAAGTTAACCACATCTGTGCAATAAGCTCAGAAAGTAAAACGATGAAACCACCATTAAAAAGTATTTGGAAGAGGGCAGCTAGGTGGCATGGGCCCTGGAGTCAGGAGGACCTGAGTTCAAATCCGGCCTCAGACACTTGACACTTACTAGCTGTGTGACCCTGGGCAAGTCACTTCACCCTGTTTGCCTCAGTTTCCTCATTTATAAAATAAGCTGGAG
The DNA here is from genome assembly GCF_019393635.1 of Dromiciops gliroides. Taxonomy (NCBI): domain Eukaryota; kingdom Metazoa; phylum Chordata; class Mammalia; order Microbiotheria; family Microbiotheriidae; genus Dromiciops; species Dromiciops gliroides. The sequence goes on along the minus strand of NC_057864.1, from coordinate 410,284,603 downwards.
AAGGAAATGGCAAGCCACTCCAGTCAGTATCTTTGCCAAGAACAGCCCAGAAGGAGTCATGCAGAATTGAATGCAACTGAACAACCTTATATGTACTCACACACACACACACACGTACACACATATCCTGGATTGCTTCTTTTTTTAAAAAAAAGCATCTGAAATGACTTATCATTTAGAAATCACCAACATTAAAATTTCCAGTTACCGTCTTCTCTGAACCCTACCCAAAAGTTTTTGTAGAGAAGGAATGATATGAAGTTTGAGAGTATGAATGATTTCCTTTATAATAGGGTGAATAGATCCCATTGAACTTATGTGATGTGACAAATCAATTAACTTGGGTTCCTAGTTTTAAAGCTGCTAAGCATATTTTTTTCCTCCTTAGTTTTTGCTTTCTTTCTTCTTTTCCTTGATTTAACATGCCTTTACAAGTTAAAATCTAGTCTTGCCATTCCATATGAGAAATGCAAAATCATTTTTATCTATTAATAACTACAGATTGGGGGCAGCTAGGTGGCACAGTGGATAGAGCACTGGCCCTGGATTCAGGAGGAACTGAGTTCAAATCTGGCCTCAGACACTTAATACTTACTAGCTGTGTGACCCTGCCCAAGTCACTTAACCCCAATTGCCTCACCAAAAACAAAACAAAACCAAACAAAAAAACCCCTACTAATTGAGACTCTTCCTTGAGTAATTAATTACCTTTTGGAATGAGAGCAAACTGAAACACAGTTAATAAATTACTTATTATTTTTTCTTGTTATAGACATTTATCAAGCTTTAGTCTTTAGTTGATGCAATATACAAGTTCATACTTATACACATAGACATACACATATAACATACTATCTACCATGCCTCTATGTGTGTATTTGTCACTATTAGCTTGTAAGTTCTGTTTATATTAAATTTTTTTTAATTAGTTTTTTTTGACAGAAATCTGCTTTTTCTCCTCCCTCACTTTCTGTACCACTGGGAGGAAAAACAGAAAACCAAACTCTCTCTAACAAATATTCAGTGTCAAGCAAAACAAATTCAAAAAAATCTATCATCCATCTTTCTATCAATCTATCAATCTATCATCTTTGTTTCTGTTTCTTTGTTTCTCTCTTTCTCTGATTCTTTGTTTCTTTCCACACACCCACACACCCTTTATGCTGCACCCTAAATCTATCAATTCTCTGTTAGGAGGTATATGGTATGCTTCTTTAGTGGTCTTATATTATCATATATGGTCATTGTTTTCATCATAGTTCTTATAGAAGAGTTTTGTCTTTACAGCATTGTTGTTATCATATACATTGTTCTAGTTCTGCTAATTTCATTCTTTATAATTTTATAAAAGTCTTCAGAATTGTTTTTATAATGATATATTATAAGTTATTTTTCTGGTTTTGCTTACTATGCTTTATATCAGTTCATATGAGTCTTTTCATATCTCTTTGAAAGCATCTATTTCTTCATTTCTTATAGCACAAAAGTCTCCTGCTACATTCATATACCACAGTTTATTTAGCCATTCCCTTTAGATGAGCACTCCCTTAGTTTTCAGGTTTTTGCCACTACAAAAGGAGCTGCTATGAACATTGTTGTTCATATAAGGTTTTTTCCTCTTTCTTTCATCTCTTATTTATAAGCCTAGCAGTGGTATAGCTGGTTTGTAGGGTATTTACTGTTTAGTAACTTTTATATATAATTCCAAATTGTTTTCTAGAATGGTGGTATCCAATCATAGGTCCTGCAACATTGCATCAATGTACCTATTTTCCCACAGTCCCTCCAACATTTATTATTATTATTATTAATTGCAATTACCAGGTTGATGGGTATGAGGTAGAATCTCAGGATTGTTTTCATTTGCATTTCTATAATTGGTAATCATGTGGAGCATTTTTTCATATGGCTATAAAAAGGTTGGGTTTCCTTTCTGATAGTTTATAAATTTCTTGAGATTTTGTTTTCTTTTTTTTGGTAACATCTGATAGTATAATGATCTGAATATAAGAGATACTGAAAATAGAACTGATTCCATGACTATTAAGAACAAGGAAGCTTAGGACAGACTAGAAATAAGTTATTTTTCAATAAGAGAGAAAGGAATTCAGAATGTCCATCAAATTTTAAAGAAAGTAATGCATAATAAATATGTTATTAATCTTTCAACTTTTGTGCTCTGTTTTAATTCATAGGGAGTTGCTAGAGTGAGTACATAATAGACAAAAAACAATTTGTTGAATGAATAAAAGAATGTGGTGAGAAATGAATTACAATCTGAAATTGAGGAAGAATAAAGAGACTGATGAAAAGGACATAATTATGTTCAAAGAATGTACTTTATTTAGAGAAGTAAGATTGTGTACTCATGATTCAGTCTCTATTCAAACATTAGTTTCCTGACTTCTCAATCCAATTCAACAAATAATTCATTAAGGATCTACTATATTCAAGGTACTATGAAAGGTGGAGATACAAAGATAAAATGTGTAATAGTCCCTTCCCCCAAACACCTTACAATAGAATAGAAAGATAAGACAAGGGGAAGCTAGGTGGTGCAGTGGATAGAGCACCGGCCCTGGAGTCAGGAGTACCTGAGTTCAAATCTGACCTCAAACACTTAACACTTACTAGCTGTGTGACCTTAGGCAAGTCACTTGACCCCAATTGCCTCACTAAAAAAAAAAAAAAAAAAAAAAAAAAAGATAAGACAAGTATGGATCTAAGTAAAATACAAGGCAGGATGTTTGTAGTAAGCCCAAAAGGGTATTTAAGACAAAATTCCATGAAAAATTTAAGGAAGAGGGATTACTTTAAGTTGGGGATGGGAGAAGTTTTCATAGAGCAATTAGAAAAGTTGGAATTGGAAGAAAGAGAGTTAATTTTAATAGGTTGAACAGGGAATGCGTAAGAAATGATACAGAGAAGGGGAGGGGCAATGAGAATTAAGTGACTTGCCCAGGGTCACATAGCTAGTAAGTGTCAAGTGTCTGAGGCCTCCTGAATCCAGGGCCAGTGCTTTATCCACTGCGCCACCTAGCTGCCCCCTGCTTTAAAGTCTTGAAATGAGTGGGGTCAACCAACCTCCTAGCAGGAGGGAAAATGGAAAAAGGAGTCCTGTTTCTGGCAACGCCAATTTCCCTGCTTGCAGACCTTGGAGAATGGAGCATGGTGGCAGGCAATGGCTTAGAGATCTAAAGGGTCTTTACGATCCATACGTCTTGATCTAATGGCTATGATTTTCTTCCCGAGGCACTTCCATAAGTATAACTAGGATCACAGGCTCCTATTTTTAGAGCCAGAAGACATGTCAAAGGCCACCTATGCCAAACCCTTCATTTTCCAAATGAGGAAACAGGCCCAGAGAAGTTGGGATGTGCCCCAAATCACACAGGTAGCCAATGGTAGGGTTAGGACTTGAAGTAAGGTCGTCTGGTTCCAAATCCAGAGTCCTTTCTACCCCATTGCACTATCTCTGTCCTGCTGCATTTGTGTATACTTATATTTGTCTGTTTTTCCTTATCAGATCATTCATTGTTTTCAGTTTCCTTCTTCTGTTCCTTTCGATAAGTCACTAAATGACTACTCTCCCAAAGTCAGGAGCCTTGAGACTTCTTGTAGCCTATTGTATAGGCAGAATAGAAACCCTTCCAGAATAGCGCTGGTATTGGTTTGATCTTTGTGTTCTCAACACACAGTACAGCACCTTCAACTCAGTGGATGCTAATATTACTGCACTGAAGTGAAAAGCGTTTTTTATAAGGAAATGTTCCTGGGTCCCTCTTTAGTTTTCAGGCAGAGCAGAGAAGCCATGAACTCTATGCCTTAACCTGCTTGGGAAGGTTAGGATAGGGGTATGGGGAAAAAACAGAGAAATGATGGCTCTTAGTACTTCAGTCTGATTTGTGACTCACATCAAGATCTATTTAAAATGAAAAGTACATTTTCTTTTCTCCTTTCCATTAATTTACTCTTTTAGGATTCTTCAGTCCTTTTCCTGAGCTATAGAAATTCAAATCAATATGGAGATTCTTTTCAAACCACAGCTCTCTGCTTTTGAATCATTGTTGTATGTCAGTGCAGAAGTAGGAGGGAGTGTGGGTGAAATGGATAGTGTGGGTGTGGGTGTGTGTATAGGGGGATGTGTGTGAGGGGGGGGGACTGAAGATTGGTAGTGGGGAGACAGGATAAGTGAGGGACTTGTGGAAGTTCTTTTTAAAAAAAATATTTAATATTTTATTTTCCCCCAATTACATGTAAGACAATTTTTAACATTCTTTTTTTAATTTTTAAATTGGAGTTCCAAATTCTCTTTTTCTCTCTCTCTTCTTCCCCCTCATTGAGAAGGAAAGCAATTTGATATAGTTTATACCTGCATAGTCATGCAAAACATTTCCATAATACTCATGTTGTGAAAGAAAACACAGACCAAAAAAGAAAAGAAAGATAAAGTTTTTTTTTTAAAAAAAAAGCTTCGATCTGCATTTAGACTACATCATTTTTCCCCCCTCTGGAGGTAGATAGCATTTTTCTTCATAAATCTTTCAAAATTGTCTTGGATCATTGTATTGCTGAGAATAGCTAAGTCATTCACAGTTGATAATCATACAGTATTGCTGTTATTGTGTATACTTTTCTTAGAGAAGTTTCTGTATCTGGGTGTTTATCTTACATTGACAGCCTATAGGTGTTGGTGGATCAAGAGGTATGTTGTTTTAGTTTTTCTTCTATCCAAAGGCTTTGTCTTCAGACAAGAAAGAAGATAAATCATTGTGGAATGTAAAGAGCTATGTGTTTTCACCCTGACCATGGAGAGGCAAATGCTTTCAAAATATTTTATGGTGAAGTCATGTAATTTTATCGTTCCTACCTTAAACCAAATTCTATCCTTTCCTCCCTGCTAATCTCCCCTCACAAACACCAAAGACCAATGGATATGGAAATAAGAATTGCTATCATCAACTTTTCAAAATATTCATGCAATTTTAGTCTAACCAGACACCAGGAATATTCACCTTCATTCACAAGTCAGGTTCAAATCCCACTAACACTTCTGAGCAGTCTGACCACTGTCTGATCCCTTCAATTCTTATCTGAACATAGGTATGATATTTTTCAGTTCTTTATTATTACCATCCAAGCTTTTAAGATTTAGTGGGGTAGGGGCAGCTAGGTGGCACAGTGGATAGAGTACCTGCCCTGGAGTCAGGAGTACCTGAGTTCAAATCTGGCCTCAGACACTTAACACTTACTAGCTATGTGACCCTGGGCAAGTCACCTAACCCCAATTGCCTCACTAAAAAAAAAAAAAAAAAAGATTTAGTGGGGTGCGGTGGGGGCAGCTAGGTAGCACAGTAGATAGAGCACTGACTCTGGAGTCAGGAGGACTTGAGTTCAAATCTGGATTCATACACTTACTAGCTATGTGACCCTGGCCAAGTCACCTAACCCCAATTGCCTCCCCCTACCCCAAAAATAATTGAGTCAGGGGCATTTCAGTTCTTTATCATTGTAGTTGTCGTCATTGTCATCATCATCATCATATCATCAATTTTGAAAGGCAGCATGTATGGTGGAAAGAGTGCTGGTCCTCAAATCAAGGAGACCAGAATTCCAATCCTGCTTCAGTTATTTACTAGCTACATGACTTTAAGTCATTTAACCTTTCTTGGCCTCAAGTTTCCTCACTTGCAAAATGAGCTAATCAGATCACGTTTCTCAGAGGGCTGTTATCTGGATGAAGGAAGATAATATATGTAAAGGGCTTGTTGAATTTTAAAATGCTATCTGTTTATTGATTATTATTTGAATCCTGCCTCTGATGCCTAATAGCTAGGAGATCACAGGCAAATCATTTCATGTCCATGCGTCTCTCATCTCTAAAATGTACATAATAATACCTGCAATATGAAGCTCAGAATTAGGAAGATTCAATGAGACAATGTTTTCAAAGCACTTTGCAAACTTTAAAGGATTACATAAATGTTAGCATATTGATAAAAAATTGAATGATCACCTATTCTTTTCTCACAACATGATTAATGTGGAAATATATTTAACATGATTGCACTGTATAAAGCTATATCAGATTACTTGCTGGGTTCTGGAGTGGGGAGAGAAGGGAGGATGGGAGAAAAATTTGGAACTCAAAATCTTACAAAAATGAATGTTGAAAACTATCTTCACATGTAATTGGAAAAAAATACTATTAAAGACAAAAAAGATATTGAAAATGTCACATAAAGTATATTGAAATGGTTTTGGCTTTCATAAAATATATTTTGGTGGTTGTATGGCCAGTAGTGCCGGGAGCTTTTTATAATAAATGGCAAAAGGGTCAAATACTAAAAAAATGGAAAGATCAAATGCCTATTTGCACTTGACTAGGCAGTTAGGTGTCACAGTGGATAGAGTGTCAGGCCTGGAGTTAGGAAGACCTGCGTTTAAATCTGGCCTCAGATTTTTACTTAGCTATGTGTCTCTGGGCAAGTCATTTAACCCTGTGTGTCTAGTTTCCTCATCTGCAAAATGAGCTGGAGAAGGAAATGGCAAACCCTTCCACTATCTTTACCAAGAAAACCTCAAATGGGGTCATGAAAGTCAGTCACGACTGAAAATGACTAAACAATCACCACAACAAAGAGAGGCTGTACAGAACAACACAAATGTGAGCTCTGTCCTTGTCTTTCAAGAGTTTACAGTGTGGATTGACCTCATTCCTTTCGCTCATAGGTGGAATCAATCTAAGACCCCAAAACCCAAACCTAAAGGGTTATTTTTGACTTTCTATTTTCAACATCCAATCAATTTTTTCTTCATATTTTCTCTTACATCTGATAGTTCCTCCCCATCTTGGTTATCATAGCTTTATTTGTGCTCCTCAAGCCTGGATTACTGCTAGAATCCCCCAAACTAGTACAAAGTGTTGGCTTATTTTTATAGTGTTAGGGGTATGGCATCTTAACTGACTCTTATCCACTTCTGATTCATCTTATGCACTGCAGACACTACATTCATCATATCCTTTTCCTCCTCAGGACTTTTCAAAAGTTCCTATTTTAATTTGAATCACATTTAAACTTCTTTTGCTTGGTGCCCAAAGCCATCCATAAGACCCTATCTTTCTTAGCCAGTTCCTCCCAACATTACCCCATGTCTGTCTCATATGATTCTCACAGCAATCCTGAGAAATAAGGTAAAATAATTTTGTTTGGTTTTGTTTGTTTGTTTTGCGGGTCAATGAGGGTTAAGTGACTTGCTCAGAGTCACACAGATACTAAGTGTCAAGTGTCTGAGGTCAGATTTCAACTCAGGTCCTCCTGAATCCAGGGCTGGTGCTTTATCCACTGTGCCACCCAGCTGACCCCCTAAGGTACAATAATTAACCCCATTTTTCTTATGAGGAAACTGAGGCAAACAGATTATGTGACATTTTTGAGCCTGTATTTGAACTCAAGTCTTCCTGACTCCAGGCCCAGCAATTCTATCCACTGTACCACTTAGGGGCTTTCTGTGAACTCCTATAACACTTATCACTTCTATCCACAATTTAGTATTTTATTCTGTTTCCCTTCATGCTGTTGATTAATTATTTTATATGAGCTACTCTTGTCTTTGAAGCAGGGATCATCTTAAATTCCCCATGAGCAGGAGTTATATTTTATACTGCTTCTGTATTACTTTCCCCTACTCTCTCTCTTCCCCTTCTTTCCACCCTTCCCCCACCACAAAGTAATGCTGAGCACGAAGTAGCTGCTACTTCAATACTTGGATTGAATGATTGATTGGTAGGTCTGGATTTCAGATAGTCTATTCACAGTTCTTTGCTTGGAGTCCAGAACAGTTTCATAGTATTTTTTTTTTATTTTAAAAGTTCTTTTTTGGTGAGGCAATGAGGGTTAAGTGACTTGCCCAGTGTCACACAGTTAGTGAGTGTCAAGTGTCTGAGGCCGAATTTGAACTCAGGTCCTACTGAATCCAGAGCCAATGCTTTATCCACTGTGCCACCTAGCTGCCCCCAGTTTCATAGTATTTTGGAAGATTATAGCCTAACATTTGTTAAATGCATATTTTCAAACTCATGAAGGTCAATCACTCATAATTGTTTCTTTAATAAGTCATGCTCGGCAAGCAGTTATTCCCCAAGAGTTTACCTGCTCTCTATAACAAGACAAAGAATGCTAAAACATCTCTTGAAATCAAAGCAATAAATTTCTAGCTTTTTATGATTCATAAGAAATTGTAAGCAGGAATTTTAAAGTTAATTTTTAAGTTTAATCTTTAATTTATCGTCAACTTTAGTAAATGTTCATGATTAATCTCAAAAGCATAGAATTGTCTTCAAGGTATTTCATTCTTTTTTTTTCTCAACGATGTAAAACTTGAATGTAAATTTTGAAAACTTAGCCCTGTTGATATTTTTATTAGATTTTACGGGTGATAATTATATTTACTCCTTCACTTAACCACTGTGGTTTAAAAGATGCTGCCCAATCATAGATAATGTGGAGGACATATTTTTTGTCGTCACATTGTAGTCTCATTTTGCTCTGTAATTACAATAAGAACCATAGTCTGTAGAATTTTCTATTGGGAAAAGGATGATTATAGGTCCACAGAGTTATAGCTCAATCATCCTGCTTCTTGGAGTGCCTATCCAAAAGAGATCCCATTTGCAAATTATGCCTCGTCATACTCATTCTGACATGCGTAAAGGTTCTCCTTGGGATTCTGTGACACTCATTCCCTCATTTCGTCTGGATTTGGTGACTTTCGATGTTATCTCTAGTTCTTCCTGGGTCACTTTAAATTCTCCTTATTAGTCTACCCCTGATACCACAGTGCTTTGTTGGTTAATTCCAGGGGGAAAAATGGGAGTGGTAGCCATCATATACCTGGAGGGGTGTGTTTGGTGTATATGGAGCTGTAACAGAGAAACAGTCATCCTGGCGGCAGGACATCTTGTACAAGGTTAGCCCTTTGCGTCATTTGAAATATTAGGGGGACTAGCTCTTTTCTGCCCAGATTGGAGAGCCAGGCTGGGGTTTCTAAAATATTGCTTCTTATAAATCAGAGGCTATTGCACCAATTTTGGCAGCAAGCATTTATTATTAATTTGACCATGTATCTGAAAAACGTCCCCACTAGTAATATACCCAGCATGGAGTCCCAGGAAGGGGGGCTAGGGAGAGCCAGCCCCAGGAGCCTTAGAGAGTAGGAGAGGCAAGACTGGCAGGAGAGTGACCCTCATGTCTCCAGGGATTTTTATGTTCTCTCAGGTAGAGGCGGTCACCACACATTGATCTTAAGCTAATTGGTTAGTATCATTCAACTCCATTGATTGACATGACTTGGAGGGGGGGGTAGTCAAGGTGAGTTTCTCTCCCCTAGGTAGTCAGAAAAGTCAATCTGCATTCCTTTTGTTAAGCAGCAGGCTCTTCCCAGGCTGGTGAGGGGGAGAGCAGATTCTGGGTTTCTTCTAGAAATTCTTTATTAATAATTATTTTCTCACACCTTGGACACTGGCCATCAGATTGAGAGTGAAAAGAGATTGAGAAATAACTTTTGCCTGAAGAGAGGGACAATGAATAAAGCAAACAAATCGAAGGCTCCATTAGAAAATAATACATAAAGGGAGGCTAAGTAAATGGAAATTTAAATTTGGCAAAGGTTGTGATGTTATGGGAAGTGGTGGTGACTTTAATGAGAACATCCATGACTGCGTAGATGGAGTTAGATGCTTGGGACAATGGTAGTTAAGTAAGTGTTATGGCTACCGCAGAGCTCTAGAGGTTAGAAGTGTCCTGGAGGTATTATTGGAAAGTCTTTTGAGTGTATAAGTCAGAGAGCTGGGCATACTGATGGATATCACGTTTCAGATCAGTCTACTGAAATTATAAACTGCAGATAATATATTTAAATATCTCCCATTTACCTACCAATCATAGCAGGCCTATGCTCTCCGTGGGGGATGGGGAACACATTGGTCCATACCTATGATTTCATCCATGCCATGAAATTTCTGGGTGAAAGTTTCTTCAAATAACATGTATTGGCAGCTCCTTTGTAACTAGTTTTAGAGAGATGTCTAGGGTCAAGAGAGACGAAATGACTTGCCCATGGTAACAGCTAGTACGCATCAGAGATAGGACTTGAACATATTTCTCCCAGACTCTAAGGTCAGCCCTCTATCCAGCCCACTCTGCCTTATTGCCTTTCATGCAGCCTAGAATAATGATAAGGCATCCCATCTGATGATGGCTGACATTGGTCTTCTTTCTCTTGGAGATACAGACTCTTCTTGCCTAGGCAGTAGTCCTTCAGGCTTAGAGAAACATAACTTGACCTTGCTATTGGTGGACCTGCTCATTGAGACAAAGCTGGGAGTGGACACCATGAAATTCTTGGTACAGTATCGGTACTGGTAGCTAGGAGTGAGGAGGCAACAGGCCATCTCTAACTTCTTTTTTTTTTTTTTTTCGGGGCAATGGGGGTTAAGTGACTTGCCCAGGGTCACACAGCTAGTAAGTGTCAAGTGTATAAGGCCGGATTTGAACTCAGGTACTCCTGAATCCAGGGGCGGTGCTTTATTCACTCCGCCACCTAGCTGCCCCCATCTCTAACTTCTTAGGCAAAATGGATCTTACTCTTGTGAATTTTAGGACATAATAACAGAAATGAAAGTAGTTGGAGAAAAGGGCTCATTTCGTTTAATGTTACTATAATTTGGGGACAATCCTTCGAGATTGTCTCTCTTTCTTTAACCTTAGTGATCCTATTCCTTCCCAGATCTCTCCCTTCCTATTTGACTTTTTGTTTTTATAGACCATAGAGGAGACACCTCCTTCTACAAAATCTCATCCTTTGAAGCCTCAGTCAACCAATGATAAGGAGGCAGCCTCAGTATCTGAAGCCCAATCAGGAAGGTGTCTGGATTCACATCCAGCTCACTGGAGATGCCCTTCAGATTTTTGCAGCAAGGTCCATACCTGGTAATCTCATATAATTCATTAGTGGTGGGACAACTCTCCAAATGATCAGGATTTCCTCTGACCACCCTGCTTACTTGTTAGAAGACAGCCTGTGCAAAAATAAAGAAGTGAGTAGAAAATGAAACAGTAAGTGGGTCAGTTTGGTTGGAAAACAGAATGTGCGGGTATTGGGAGGGAGGGAAGGGGAAGAAAAGGGAAGGGGAGCCTGGGATAGGTAGCCTGGAACCAAACAAGTTGTATTTTATTCAAGAGAGGAAAAGGAGCCACCCAATGTTTTAGAGCAAGTCAATGACATAACCATCTCTCTGCTTGCTTCCTGTTCAATTTGATGTAAATAATGGTTCTATATACTCGGTTGAGTAGTTCAAGGGTCAGAGTTTATAGTTATTTCATGGTGATACATTGAAGAATCCACAGTTGTGGCAGAACTCTTGTCATCCCCCTTCTTTATGAATGAAACTGGTGGCCCAGCAGAAGAATTGGGGATCATATAGATTATCTTCCTGGATGTCTTACAGTGCCTCTTTTTGGGATCTAGTCAAGAAATAAAAGTAGCTGGAGGGGTGGGGGAGGAATTGAGGAGGAAGTTAATAACATTGTCCTGTAGCTGCTGTGCAATCAGTATTTCCCCCTAATAGTGCTAAATGTGTCCTAAAATTGCAAGAACAGACTTGGGGGGGGGCGGTGTAGGATTACTGCTGGCTCAGGTGAATGTTTGGCCTTTCTAAAAACTGATCCATCAGTGATGACAGACTCCAGAGGTCTTGGCTAAGAACCCTGATTGTACCTGCTTTTTCCACTACTTAACTCCTTATCTGCTGGAGCATCTGATAGTTGATTGACTCTTTGTGTGTGTGGAATTGTTTTAGAGGATTTCTTTGAAGATGTTGATCAGTAGGCTACTATCCATGGACTATGATATGGTATAGCAGGTACCCTGAACAGTCAGTTGGGAAAAGACTATCTTAGTTTGATTGGTAAAGAACTCTTGTAGGCCAATTTCTATGAATAGCTTTATTTGTGCAATGAACTTCAGGAGAACTGTAAGCGTGACTGGCAAATTTCTCAGTGATAATTATGAAACTCCTGGATGCTATCATGTGAACTATTTTCTTCATGAGTTAGCAACCTTCCCCTTGAAGGTTTTGTTTTTGGCCCTTGCTCACCTCCTACTGTAATAATACTTTCTGACCTGATGTCAAATAAGGGCCAAAATGGCATTCAGAGTATGAAGAACCAGAAAATCTTCCATGCTACTGTCTTAGATCTTGATACTCTTGGGTCAGAATTGAAAGAGGAAATATGAACCAGGATCCATAAAGGTTTATAGATCATAAATAGAGTGAAGAGGGTCTATCTAGGTCCAGAAGAAACCTCAGAGGTCATTTAGTCCAACCCTCTCATTTTACAGATTAGGAAACTAAGACCCAAGGAGGATAAGTCACTGAGCAAATGTTTTGTGTGTGTGTGTGTGTGTGTGTGTGTGTGTGTGTGTGTGTGTGTGTGTGTGTATGGCTAGAAATGGGTTTAAATTTATGTCTCATACTCCAAAGTAAGCACTCTTAGAATTCATTTGATTGTGAGCTGCTTGAGCCTTTTTTTTTTGTAGTCCTGGTGCTTAGCACTGTGCCTGGCGCACAGTAGGTATTTAATGTTTATTAACGAACTTAGTTTTCCCACTGCACCATACTTTTTCTCATGAAATGTAGAGGGGTGTATGACACTAGATATTCAATACAGAGTCTAAGAAGGGTGAGAAGCAAAGCAAGATTGGGTATGTCAGTCAAGAGGTTAGCAGTTACGCAACAGCAATAAATCTGGAGACAAAGACAGAACCAAATCTAAAGTCAAAGAAAAAGAAAAGAAAAGAACTTGTAGCAAGACAGGTTAAAGGAGGAGGTGTGGTCGAGTTTTTGTAGAGTTTACCAAAGTCTACCAAGCTTATTGAACTGAGAGTTCCTGCATGTTTGAAATCCAGGGGATGTACTAGCCCTGTACATCTTATGTCTGGAATGGGCTATTATTGCTAGAGATTTCACCTTAGTATCACATGCTCCCAAATGATGGGCAATATGGAGCAGTCAAGTCCTAGATTCAGAGTCAGGGCATTGGTGTCAACAGCTTGGTGGATTTTAGGACCAAGGAGAGTAAAAATAGACATGACTGTTCTTTGAAGGCTTCAAAGAAATACAAATGCCTGTGATTCTAATAAGGCATTTGGGAGCATGGCAAAACAGTTTCTCAGGGATGACATAATTAGATTTGTGGAGGCTGAGAGACTAAACTAGAAGAGGTAATTGAGAGACCACAAAAAATAGCTAATAGTTGTGATTAGAATGTATTTTGGCTGTATGTTGCAGTAGGACAAAAATATGTTGGAGAAGTAATGTGATTGGGAGTGAATCTTCTGCAAGGGTGATTGGGACTTTTAACTGTGCATTGAAACTTAGCAAAATGAAGAGTGAGGATGGCTCAGAGTGAGTGTAAATAGCAATTGTTTTCTGTTCTGGCCAGAAACTCTGAGGGCCTTCTCATTTCAAATTGCTTTTTTTTTTGTGATGCCAAACCAGGGCATCTTTTGTCTCAGTTCTTACTTAGCCTTTAAACACTGAAGGACATTGCCTTGGACAAACTGAGACCTGGGAAAGACCTTAGCTTAAAAAGGCCAAGGTCTTCTGCATCGTGGGCCATCACCACTCATCTTGATTTATGTCTTGCCACTGGATTCAGATGACTCTGGAGGAGAGAGTGAGGCTGATGACTTTGCACAGCTCTGCCTCACTTAAATCCAATCCACTCACAAGTCAAGACATTGCCCTTGTGATGTCATTGGTCCTTTTCAAGAACTAAGGACGAACCACAATCAAGAGTAAGATGAGCAGAACTGAGAGAATATGATATACAGTAATAGCAATATTGTTTTAAGAACAAGTTTGAATGACTAAGTAATTTTGACTCTCATAAATACCCAAATTAACTACAAAAGACATATGAAGGAAGATGCTATCTGAATCCAGAGAAAGAAGTAATAAATAGAAGTATATGTAGAATGATTTATATATACACACATTTGTGTCTAATGGTAGCCATCTCTAGGGTTGGGGGTGGGAAGAAAACAGGGCAAAAATATTTACATGATAACTTTATTTTATATTTGAAAGGAATAGCAAACTGTATATAATAGATTTGCAGTTTTATGTGCAACCATCTTTTTTTATTCTAGTGTGTTATGGAAATGCTTGTTTTATTTCATAAATTAAAAATAAAATTAAAAAATTAAAACAGCATAAGAAAGACTATGTGTAAGAAAGTGTGTATACTATATATAGAGAGCTACTCAACTTTACATAGCATATGCCAATACAGAAAGAGCTCTAATGATAAGCTATAAAATCATGTTCCCTCCTGTGAAATTTGTCTGGATCATGGGTTCTTCCTGCTTTCTTTTCAGGAAGAGGGAACATGATGCCCTAGGATGTCATGATGAAAGACTTTGTTAGGACACAGGTGGAAGGACTGAGTTTCATCATCATGGGTCATTCACCCCAAAACATTCAAATTTCAAAAGTGCTAGGTGATAATCCAGAAGTCACAAATTTAAAGGAAAAAAAATTATTGTCCCTAAAGAATCTCACCTTATATGAAGTCACAAATTTAAAGGAGAAAATATTATTGTCCTAAGGAATCTTTACCTTGTAATTGAGACAAAAAGAAGACAAGTGATAAGATTAGTAGAGAACAGAAGGCAAGGAAGAGATTTAGTATTTCTTGACATTGGAGCAGGTACATGTTATTCAAACATGCAGGGGGATAAAGGACGGGGAATATCATTAACTATATCTTAATCTGAACTGGAAAGCAAAGGTTTAAAAATCATAGAAGTAGTAGGAATAGAGAATTAACAGGATACCAGGCTAGAATAGAAAGGAGAAGAAAGAGTACCTGAACCAGAGGTGGGGTCAGAAGTACAGCTACCCAGGGATAATTACAAAAGAAGATGGGGTAAGAAGTGAGGAACAATGATTTGAATGAGTTGGGACAAAAGATGGAAAATGGATTACTTTAAGTAGTACACACTGTGGATATCTTGTGTTGATTTTATTTCCTTTGTTTCTTAAGGTTGTTGGGATAGAATATATTATAACAAGTTTTTATTGAGACAAAAAAAAACAAAACAAAAAAGCAGCAAAACCCTTAACTATCATGAACCATGAATGCAAATGAAAAGAACTCACTTATAAAATGGAGGAAAGTGGCAAAATGGATTAGAAAGTGAAACAAGTTATTTTGCTTTTGATAACACGTGCGTTTAAAACATAAAGATGCCTACAGAATTAAAATGATAGGATTAGAGTAAAATCTGCTATATCTCAGCTCAGTTGAAAATAAAATCATGGATGGCAATGATTTAAAAAGACAATAATAGGGGTGGCTAGGTGGCGCAGTGGATAGAGCACCGGCCCTGGATTCAGGAGTACCTGAGTTCAAATCCGGCCTCAGATACTTAACACTTACTAGCCGTGTGACCCTGGGCAAGTCACTTAACCCCAATTGCCTCACTAAAAAAAAACCAAAAACCAAAAACCAAAAAGACAATAATAAAAATATATATGGTCCAGGGAAACAAGCAGGAAAGACTTAACATTTAAAGGCACTGTAATAATAAAATAATATTAATATTAAATAAATTTGAACCAAATGGGAAAGCATCATTAAAAAGCAAAGGAAAATGGCTTAAGGAAAAAGTAAATAAATTACAAGAAGACCTAAATTGTATGCTAATACTTATGTTACTTCAACATGCCTCTTTTAGACTTAGATAAATTTAACAGAGTTAAGGAAGGAAGGAATGAAGGAATGAAAGAAGAGAAAGAAAGATTTTAAGGATCTCAGGATAATGATAGAAAAACTATATGTAATAGGCCTTTGACCTCCAAAGATCTTTTATCCCATTTTCATATGCAGCCACTATTTGGTTTTTGTTGTTATTGTTGAGTCTTTCAGTCTTATCTGACTCTTCATGAAACTATGGATGATACTGTCCATGATGTTTTCTTGGCAAAGATACAGGAGTAGCTTACCATTTCCTTCTCCAGTGGCTTAAGGCAAACAGAGGTTAAATGACTTGTCCAGGGTCACACAGCTAGTAAGTGTCTGAGGCCAGATTTGAATTCAGATCTTCCTGACTCCAGGCTCAGCACTCTTTCCACTGATTCATCTAGCTATCCACTCCTATTTGTTTAATTCTTCTGTTTCCTTTCTATATTGTTCACATTTTGAACATTGTACAACTCTTTTTTTAAAGAAGCATGCTTAGAACTCATCAATTCTATTAAAATCTTTTTTTGCTTTTTAATATTGTACTCAATTTTAAGTATAATTTGTTATTGGATATAACCCATTTTTCTTGCTTTTCAGTATATTGTATTCTTTCGTTGATAATTGAATAACACTGAATGATTGGAGTCTTGACACATGATATATATCATTATAAATACTTGTATTAATTTTTTTCATAGGTAGGTGGTACAGTGGAAAGAGTGCTGGTCCTGGAGTCAGAAGGATGTTCAGTCATTATTTAGTTGTTTCTGACATGATTTAGGCTTTTCTTGGCAAAAATACTTTAGTGGTTTGCCATTTCCTTCTCCAGCTCATTTTACAGATGAGGAAATTGAGATACCCAGGGTTAAGTGACTTGCCCAGGGTGACACAGCTAGTAAGTATCTGAAGTCAGATTTGAACATAGGAAGAGGAGTCTTCCTGATTCCAGGTCCAGCTACCTAGCTGCCAGGAGCACCTGAATTCAAATTCAGCCTTAGACAGTTACTATCTGTGTGATCCTAGGCAAGTCACTTAACCCTTTTTGTCTTGGTTTCCTCATCTGTAAAATGAGCTGGAGAAGGAAATGGCAAATCATTTCAGTATTTTTGTCAAGAAAATGCCAAATGAGGTCATAAAGAGTCATGCATGACTAAAATGACAACAAAAAAACAATTTGAGGATTCTTACAACCATTTCTTTTTTCTCTGTCTCATGGTGGTGTTAAATGAAAAAGTCTTTTTTCTTCATCTGGAGATTTAATGTTCTTTTAGATCACAATATTTCATTGTATTAAGAGCTCTTCTTTGATGCTCATTTCTTTAGACTTTAGTGTGTTTTCTGTGGGAATTTCCTCATAAAAATGTCAATTTCCCCCATCTTTTATTTGTTATTATTTTATTTGGTACATTTCCAATCATTTTGTATGGGCAAGGGGGAACTGGGTTAATAATTGTGACCTTCACTCAGACATAGTTCTAGAAATCATTAAAACAACATTTCATTTGATTTTCATATTAAATCTATGAAGTAGTCAGGACAGGTATCATTATTCCAATTTTAAAGATAAGTTCATTGAAATTCAGAGAAGCCAAGTGATGTGCCCAAAGACAATGAGCTAACAATTACAAAGTCAGGTTTTCTGACTCCAAATCCACTGTTCTTTCCATTATACCCCCTTCCTCCCTGTTGAGTATGGAGGAAATTCTAGAATCTTTCCACTGAAGGTAGCATGGGTTCTACTAGAGGAACCTAGGAGATGGGATATGGGAAAATAAGGGGAAATAATCATGGTGAGAGTACAGGAGAAGTCATTAGTCATCTTGGTAATTGATTGGCACAGAAATGAAGTAGCATCAAAAGGAAAGCTACTAATGGGATTTAGGTAGAATCTTCTATTTCCATTCCTCTTCCAGGAACAGGTCACATGACACCAAAACACTAAGTATTAATGAAATTTTGAGCACTGAAGAAAATGCTTTACAAAATGATTCAGTTCTGACAAAGTATTGGAAATTGAGGGGATACCCATCATTTGAGTAATGGCTGAACAAGTTGTGGTATGTGAAATTAATGGAATAATACTGTGTTATGAGAAATGATGAGCAGGCAGATTTCAGAAAAACCTGGAAAGACTTGCATGTACTGACACTGAGTAAAGTGAACAGAACCAGAACATTGTACACAGTAACAGCAACATTTTGTGATGATCAACTGTGATAGACTTAGCTCTTCTCAGCAATACAATGATCCAAGATAATTCCAAAGGATTCGTGATGGAAAATGGTCTCCACATCCAGAAAAAGAACTGTGGATTCTGAATGTAGATTGAACCATACTGTTTCTACTTTTTTTGTTTTTCTTTTTTGAGGTTTTTCCCTTTTGTTCTGATTCTTTTCACAATGCAGAAATAAGTTTAATGTGATTTTACATATATAACATATCAGATTGCTTTCTGTCTTGGGGAGGGGAGAGGGAAGGGAAGAAGAGAGAAAATTTTGGAACTCACAATCTTACAAAAACAAATGTTGAAAACTATCTTTACATGTAACTGGAAAAAGTAAAATACTTTGAAGATTGAAAAAATAAATAAATTAAATCTCCAGTGGGGAAAAAAAGGATTCAGTTCAAAATGACTATATATCCTGATTGGTTTTACTGATTTTTTTAATTGATGCATTTTAACTGTTATTAGATCATCAGGGCCAAAATATGATCATATGATGATCTTTACAGCAATAAATATATTACTCATGGCCCAAACCCTAAATGTCCAAAAGGAACATGACATAAACTTTAATAGCAGGGAGAAGAGGATCAGTAGCAGTCAACAAAATCAATAATGATTGAAGACCTACTATGTGAAGGGCCTTGTACTAGGTGGTAAGGATTATTGAATTTAGAGGTTCAAGATCACCTCAGCTAATGGACTAAAGAAATTTGCAGAAGGAAGATGGGATGAGAATAGAATCTATCTGCAGGGTGGTTATTTTATAATGTATTCAAAATACAATAACACTTCCTTTTAGTCGAAAAATAAAACACAACACAATGATGAATGGGTTTTCGACATGTAGGAGGTGGTGACCAAATTATAGGAATTAAATTTAAAAAAACCATTATTACAGAATCACAAAGTAAGGATTGGAAGGGAATTCAGGAACCATCTACTCAACCAAAAAACTTCTCCAACATCCTGAATAAATGGTCACCAATCTACTCATGAAGAATTCTGATTATAGGAGATTTGCTTACCTCCTGAGAGAGTCTATTATACTTTGGACTAGCTCAAATTTTAGGATGCTTTTCTTTATAAAGTTGCCACTTTACAACTTTGAATCACTGGTCCTCGTTCTCATCTCTGGGTTCAAACAGAGCAATTCTAATCTCTCTTGTATGTGACAGCCATTCAGATAAAGTCAGTTATCATGTCTCTTCTATTAAGTCTTCTCTTCTCCAGACCAAACAACATGGATTCTTTTAGATTTCTCTTAAGTGGCTATCTCCAATCTTCCTAACATCCTGGTTGCTCTACTTTGGGCAAGTGGAATTTTATCAATGTCCCTTCTAAGATGCGGTTTCCAGAATGTGGTTTGACCAGGGTTGAAAGTGACAGGAATAGGACCTACCTTATTGATAGGTCTCTAAATTTTTCTTAATGAAGCTTACAATTGTGTTAGCTTTTTTGAATACTATGTCATTCTGTTGACTTATATTAAGCTTGAAGTCCAGTAAACCTCTAAATCTTTTTCGAACTCTAGTGCCAGATTGGAAAAAGGTAATTAAAAAATATATTGTTAATAAAAAGATGAAGCAGAAAATCAACCTATTTGGTAGTTTTATAGAAAATTATAATATTGAGAGAGTATTATTTTGCTAGGAAATATAACATTCTATATGAATTATTCAAGAAAAGCAATAATTTTGATATAGTTTCATTTTCTGACAGCTGCGATTATATGTGTCTATGCTTCCAGATGAGACCAGATGGAGCTTGTCTCCTCGCCTTTAATTATTTTTTTTCATTTGAGAGTTGGAGTTCATGCCACACATTTTAGTGCTCTTTTTGTTGCGTCTTTAATTCTGTGTTTTTAAAGAATAGATAATAGTCCAAGGAAACATGCAAGAGTTGTAGTGCTTAAAAAAGCACACATCAGTGACTGTTAGAGATATTGCAGCAGCTGTTGCTGCGGTAAAGCCAAAGATTTTGAAGCTTATTCAAGCCCACAGTGAAATAGGATCAGTCATGCTGAAGTACAAGGGAAAGTATAATTTAAAAAATGAAAAACAAGGGAGCGGCTAGGTGGTGCAGTGGGTAAAGCACTGGCCTTGAATTCAGGAGAACCTGAGTTCAAATTCAGCCTCAGACACTTGACACTTACTAGATGTGTGACCTTGGGCAAGTCATTTAACCCTCGTTGCCCCATAAAAAAATTTTTTAATGGAAAACAGTGCCAAGAACAAACAAATTCTGAGTACTTGATGCTTTAGAAAAAAAGGAGACATTTAGGAGGACTGGTGACTAGCAAAGTTATTACTAATTCCTTTACCCTTTAAGGTCAAAGAGTAGAAGAAGACCCATAAAATATAAAGTTGCAAACCATTGCTATTAACAAAAAGTACTCCCAGCAAAACAATATTAACACTAGAATACTGAAGATTACAAAAAGGTAATTTTTACTGATAAAACTTGCTATATCACTCAAAGTTATTCCAAAGCTATCATTAGAAATCCAGGTGAGCTAGTAAGATCTGGGCATCTACTTCAGATTGCAAAGCATACAATCCCTTCATCCCCACTCCAATGTGGAAGGGAACTTGGTTGTCTAGTACAGTCCCTTAATTTTATAGATCCAGAAATTGATGCCCAAAGAAGTTGTGACGACCAAGGTCACATAAAGAGTAAATGACAAAGTCAGGACCCAAACTTGTGTTCTTTAACTCCAATGTCAGCATTTTTCCTATTATAGAATTCTGCCTCTCAAGAACTAGGTGGGTTTTTTTTTAGGTTTTTAAAACAAAATTAATTAATTAATTTTAGTGAGCATGAAAAAGTGTTATGTACAATAAAATTAGAAAGCTAGGTTGTAGCTAGGACAGGAAGAGGCATTTAAGTGCCATAGAGAGGAGTTTTTATTTGTCCACTGAAAGAACAGGAAACCATTGAAAATGATTGAGTAGGAGGGGCAGCTAGGTGGCACAGTGGATAGAACACCGGCCCTGGAGTCAGGAGGACCTGAGTTCAAATCCGGCCTCAGACACTTAACACTTACTAGCTGTGTGACCCTAGGCAAGTCACTTAACCCTAATTGCCTCGCCAAAAAAAAAAAAAAAAAAAGAAAATGATTGAGTAGGGGTCATTGAAGGTGTACCAGGACTATGTATAATCTACTACTCTGTCAACCAGAGTTCTTTTAAATGAATCTATACAGATGCATCCTATAATGTTAGGTCCTTAGAAAATACTGTGTTACACTGGGTTCAATATAATTTTATTATTAAAGTTATCTTATTGTGCCTGGGCTAGTCTATGTATTCTTAGGCTATGTACTAGAATATTCATTTAACCAGAATATTCATTTTCTTGACCACCTAAAACAACAGAGTTTGCCATATTTGAAAAAGCTAGTGTGCTTTCTGAGATGTTAGATGAGCAGTTTCCACAGTCCAGAGTTATGACTCATAATGATTAGCTGGGGCACGTGGAAGTAGCATATCATAGTGGATGCAGGGCTATTCTTAGAGTCAGGAAGACATTTTTTCAAATTCTGCCTCTGAGAAATACAGCTATGTGAACATGATCAAGGCACTTAATCACTTATTCTCTCATTGCACCAGATAATTCCCTAAGACTAGAAGTTACATATTAGGTAACATGTTGGGTCAGGATGACTGGAATGCAAATCTTGCTTCTAACACCTTAGCTTTGTGAACCTGGGTAAATCACTTAACCTCTTAGCTTCAGTTTCCTCATCAATAAAATGGGTCAGCTATTTCACCAGGCCGTTTTGAGGCTCAAATGAGATAACACATATAAAGTACTCTGTATACAGTAAAGTATTATACAAATGTTAGCTATTATTGTTACTATAGAACAAGTTTCAAGGGGGTTCTCTGTGCCAATGAAATTATAGATCTTGACTTCTCACCAATGAATGAATGGTCAGAGAAAACATGGGGAAATAGAAATTCACCTAAAATCTGAGCATATATTTAGACAATAGTTTCAGTCTTCTTACAGATCAAATCTTTTATTAGAGTTGCCCCCCAAAATAAGTCAGATTGACTGGTTTCTATTTTTATTTCTCCCTGGTTCTGTTCTTCATCTGGTGATGCTACCAAGCAATGAAATGTATGTAAAAATGAACAGAGTTATCCATGAATGGGGTGAGATTAGCCTGAATAATTGAGAGTGGAATGCAGTATATATTGCTCACTCACAGAATCTGGCATAGATAGTTATATTTTGCATGGGGATGACCCCTGGAGTCAGGAGGACCTGAGTTCAAATCCGGTAGCAAGTGCTACCATAAAAGACAAATCAGAATATTCATACCAGAAAGCATTTTTGCTGTGCAGAATCTTTTAGAATGCTAACTGGTTGCTTATGTTCTTTTAGCAGTACCTCTCCAGCTTTCTCTACATATACGTTTCTAGGGCCAATGTTAATAATTTTTTGTCTTATAAAGACAAAGGTATCAAATGAACTACTATCCCTAGGTTAAATTTTTTCAGTTAAAATGTTCCTGAAACAAATACAAGAGAAGAAAATAGAAAGAGGAAAGGGCAGAACAATATTTCGAAACAGAAAAAGAGACTAGGGTGTCAATGTCAATAAAAAGTCTTAGCTGTGTAGCAAGTGAAACTTAACAAATAGGTGAACTGAGGCAATTCTTTAAGCAAGATATTGTTTATTAATAGGGTACCAAACCTAGCAATAAAGGGGTTTCTGGTCTGCCTCTGTTTGTGTCAAAAGATCCAAAGTGAGGGCTAATATGGCTTTTTAAACCTAGTTATATCTTCCAAGTGGCCTGACAATATAGCATTTGTACCTCCCCTGGTAAAAGTAAGGTAATGCCAATTGGAGGACATTTTAACAAGGAGGTGGGTTAATAATTCTCATCTCCCTATTATTTCGTTGTAGGGGGGGCAGAGGGGAGACAGGTCTTATCTTCAGGTAAAAGGATTGATGTGAAGGTAGGTAAAGTGGGCTGGTTTTCAGAGGTGGCTGATTAAGTCCCTCTCTAACACTTAAAGAATGAGGCAAACAGAGTCAAGTGACTTGCCAAGGGTCACGCAGCTAGTAAGTGTCTGAAGCTAGATTTGAACTCGTGAAGGCCTGTACTCTATCTACTGTACCAGCTAGTTGCCTTTTGTTCCACCCAGTTGCCCATTTAATAAATGCTTATTAAGCAAAGCCCTTTGATAAGTACTGGGGGAAATATACAGTTTGGACAAGTCAGGGTCCCTTCCCTCTTGGAACTTTGGGTCTAGCCAACCTTAAGGGCTACAGGACAAAAACACAGTTGGTTCTGGTATATATTACACAATAAGTATATGAGATACTTACAAAATAATATGCTTCCAAGGAGGAAATCATTACCACTTGATAGGGTATCAGAGTTAGAGAAGATAGGTACTGGATCAATATCTGCTAAATTGAATTAAGTATATTTTCATGTATTGAAACTTCAGACATCAAATCCAGCATATTTTCCATTACAGAACACATTGATTGGGGAAATCAGATGGTAGACAATAGGCACTTAAAAATGTTTATTGGATTGGATTGGATTAGGCCAGTATTTCATATCCATTACTCTGTTAACATATGTTTTACTCTTCAGAAATGTTGTGTTCTCAAGTCAAATCAAGTCACCATGGAAAGACATAAGATTTATTTTATATTTCCCATTGAATAGTCAACCCTTATTCTTTTTTTCATACTAAAACTAATTTTTCTTTCAAAACATTTGTCCTGTTTACATTTTATTTTACTCATGGATGATTTAATATAAGCATATGTACTCTCTTTTGAAATAAGAATTGATACCAACTTACTCTAACTCTTGAGTTAAACCCAACTTTACCTCAAAAGGTCCAGTTACCTCTCACCTTCACCAGTTTCCTTGCATTGTGACAAATGGAGGATAGAGTGCTAACCTATTTTTTAAAAAATGTGTTTATATTTCAACTTTTTTCCTTGTCATTGTTGCATGACTTTGAAATACATGTGCCTGAGGGGCAGCTAGGTGGCGCAGTGGATAGAGCACGGGCCCTGGATTCAGGAGGACCTGAGTTCAAATTTGGCCTCAGACACTTGACACTTCCTAGCATGTGACCCGGGCAAGTCACGTAACCCCAATTGCCTCACCAAAAAACAAAACAAAAAACAAAAAAAGAAATACATGTGCCTGAAATGAACAATTGTATTTCTCTCTTTGCTACTTCGATAGGCTTTTGAGAAATAGCAAGCTTGGTGGGGAAGTGTGATAGATATAGATCTTGGGATATGGTGAAGTGATAAGCTTTGTTGACCCATTTCTTCAGGTCTGCAGTTTAATTTTAGTTAGGATTGCAAAATCAGAGAAGAAAGGAAGTTTCAAATTTTTCAACTGGTATTTTTCCTTACCTTTCTTCAGATTAAGGGACTTAATACCAAGAGGCATATTATTTTTTAAAATATTTTAAGATGCATATTATTTAAAGGATAGAAACAGACATAGGGCTGTGTGTGTGTGTGTGTGTGTGTGTGTGTGTGTGTGTGTGTGTGTGTGTGTGGTTAAATTCACAGATGACATTCTTGGTGAAGGGTGATTATCCTTTAAACCTGACTTGGGACCATATCCAAAGAAAAAATACTGGGATGGATAGACTATGATTTTCAATCAGTATGGCAATTTTCTAAGACTATCAGCTGAAGAGCAGGGCTTCTCTTCTTGGTAGAAGTTACTCATTGGGTGCTCTCTATAATGATAAAATCACAGGTTCAGTCCCCCCCAAAACAGATAATGCATATATTCTTAGGCTGGAAGGTACTATTTATATACAGTGGCAGAAATAAAATTTATTCTGGTGCTCTTTACAAATAACCTGAAGGCTTAATTTTTTCATAAATAAGTAGAGGACCTTGGGCAAGTCACTTAACCCTCATTGCCCCACAACAAATAAATAAACAGACAGATAAGTAAGTAAGTAAGTAGGAGTTAGAGTAGACCATCTACTTCTCAGGTGTATAGACAATGGTTGTGAAACCTTTTTTTTTTTTTGAGGCAATTGGGGTCAAGTGACTTGTCCAGGGTCACACAGCTAGTAAGTGTCAAGTGTCTGAGGCCGGATTTGACCTCAGGTCCTCCTGAATTCAGGGTCAGTGCTTTATCTACTGCACCACCTAGGTGCCCCTGTGAAATCTTTTTAAAAATATAACAATGCTGGCTGGAAAATGAATCTTAGTTGAAATTTGTTGTTGTTCAGTCATATGACTTCTTTTGACTCTTCATGACCACATTTGGGGGTTTCATGGCAAAGATACTAGGGAAGTTTGCCATTTCCTTCTCCAGCTCATTTTACATAAGAGGAAACTGAGGCAAATAGGGTTAAGGGACTTGCCCAGGGTCACACAGTTAATAAGTGTCTGAGGCCAGATTTGAACTCAAGAAGATGAGTCTTCCTGATTCCAGGCCAGTAGCTCTGTCTACTTGGTTGAAATTATTTCTTGGTTATTATCTATCCGTATATAAACTTGGTTTTAGGGTCTCACTGTGGTGCAATAGTTAAATTCTTCATCTAATAGCACCTGCATTTAATACTGAAAATGAAATCAGGTTAAAAAAAAACCTCTGTACCTTGCACCCAGCAGGTAGGGATAGGAACCAGTTTTGTGAGTCTAGTGTGGTAAAGGGTAAAAGTTCACAGGGCTGCGGTTGAGGTGAGGAAAGGCTTCAGTCTTAACAACAGTCTTTCCCATTCAAGGAACATCCAGCTACATCAGGTTGTTCATTCAAAACTTGGAATCTAAGGGAATGAACAGAGAAGCAGAAGGCAATGCCTATGTCTGAAGCAGGAGCAGGTACCCCAAAAGACTTAAAGAATAAGCAAAGGTTTGTCAGATGGGTTTAATGTTAGGTTAATACAGTGGTGCCATCTTGCATGAAGAGTTCTCATGGTTTGCTATATTCATTTTTTACAGGCATGAACTTGTCTTTTTGCTCACCTACACAAGACCAGTCCTATCTTCCAGATTCCCTTATTATTTTTTTTTTTTTTTGCAGCAGGACAACCAAATAATTAATTAGGCAAAACATTAAGAACCTTTGATGCAATGCAAGACTTAGCTTTTCCCACCATATAGCATATGATATTTTGAAATGTGGTTAAGAATTGGAGAATTTTGCTTTTATAATTAAAATTTTTAAAAAGAATTGGGGAATTTTGGGGGTAGCTAGGTGGCACAGTGGATAAAACACCGGCCCTGGATTCAGGAGGACCTGAGTTCAAATCCAGCCTCAGACACTTGACATTTACTAGCTGTGTGACTCTGGGCAAGTCACTTAACTCTCATTGCCACCACCACCACCCAAAAAAAAGACTTGGGGAATTTCTCACCCTATCGAAGAGAACTTCTATTGATAGCCCATCGATGTCTTCTATTTCAGAGGAGAAAGTGATATTTAAGATTATCTGAGACCCAAATATCAGTAAACATAGTTAACTAGAATAAAGCTGGGTTTACAAAAGTACTGGTAACTGCTGCCCCCTAGGGGAATAATGCCTATAGGGATGCAGAATAAGTTGAATGCTATATCACCTAAGTATTTGACAGTTGGTATAAGAGCTCATTGGGATAATGGTCCAGCACATACTACTAATCCACCTCAGCTTTCTTTCTTTTCTTTCTTTCTCTCTCTGTCTTTCTTTTTTCTTTCTTTCTTTCCTTCCTCCCTCCCTCTCTTTTTACCGATACTTTTTTTTTTTTTTTTTTTTTTTTGCAGGGCAATGGGGGTTAAGTGACTTGCCCAGGGTCACACAGCTAGTAAGTGTCAAGTGTCTGAGGGCGGATTTGAACTCAGGTACTCCTGAATCCAGGGCCAGTGCTTTATCCACTGCGCCACCTAGCCGCCCCCGATATGTTTTTAAAACATCATCTACTGGGATTCTCAGACTTTTATCACTTTAAAAGTCTGTTTGAAACAATAATAGCTAAAGATAAGAACTGCACAGTGGGTAGATTTCCAGGCCTGGAGTTAGAAAGACTCAGCTTCCTGGGCTTAACTCTGGCCTCAGATACATACCAACTTTGTGACCCTGGGCGAGTCAGTTAATCCTGTTTGCCTTAGTTTCCTTCTCTGTAAAAATGAATTAGAGAAGAAATTGGCAAGTCACTCCAGTAATTTTGCCAGGAAAACTCCAAATGGGATCAGAAAAAGTACAAAGCTGTTAAAATGACTGAACAAAAACAATAATGAGAGCTAGAATTTATATAGCATCTACCATGTGTCAGGTACTGCTAAATGCTTTATAAATATTATCTCATTTCACTCTCAGAACAACCCCTGGAGGTAGGTGCTACTATTACCCCTGTTTTGTAGTTGAGAAATTGAGGCAGAGATTAAGTGACTTGTCCAAGGTCATCCATTTAGTGTCTGAGATTGGATTTTTAACTCTGGTCTTTCTGAGAAAGTCCTGGATTTAATATACTTGCTCTTCCAGAATGAGTGTGGCTTAAATATCTCCTAGATTACTCCAACTTCCCATATACAGATAAATCAACATTTCTAGAAATGGGGTCTCTGTTTTTCTGGAACACAGAAAGACAGGCCCTACCACCTGGGTTCCAAACCCTCCAGAAGAAAGAAACCCTGAGAAGTTCTAACAACTTACTTGTGAAGATGAGCAGAAATAGAAAGCAAAGAGCATGATGAATGTCTAGCACCAGTCTTGGATTCATGAACCATGACTGAATTCAATAAAACACTATTTGGCTCCCATATTGTTCCTGGCAACAATGCCTGGGCTATAAGTTTAAACAGTCTCCGCTCGCAAGAAACTTATATTTTACTGGAGACTTGTGAGTTGGGAAGAGATACACAGATAAACATAATAAAAAGTAGAGAATGATGGGAGCAAAGGAGATATCCAGACAAAGGTTTAGAAGACTGTTTGAAAAGGAAATGAGTCAGTATGCATGTCTGTGTGAATATCCTCCAAAAAAACCCTTCCACAGGCCATCTACCCAATGACCTGGAGGATTTCCTCTGGGACTCTTGACATCATACAGGTTTCAAAGGTATGTGGATTGTCTATTTGATGTCATTCACTCTTGATATGTTATCAGTTTTTCCTTTTCCTGTCCAAACATCTCTTTGATAATATTATTCACACTCATTCTTGCATATCATCTGTCCTTGATGACGTGTTGTAACTCATTTATGCCTAGCATTTTTCTTTCCCTTTGGATGAGTCCCTAATTCTGATTCCTGAGAGACTGTGGTATTTAGGGATGCACTAAAGTCAATTTGAAGTAGCTAAAGCAGATTCTTAAATTTTCAGAGGGAGCATTTATACCTTAGAAATGAGCAAACATGGGGGCAGCTAGGCTGCACAGTGGATAAAGCGCCGGCCCTGGATTCAGGAGGACCCGAGTTCAAATCCAACCTCAGACACTTGACACTTCCTAGCTGTGTGACCCTGGGCAAGTCACTTCCCCTCATTCCCCTGCAAAAAAAAAAAAAGCAAACTTTACAGATCAGAAGTTTATTTATTGTTTTGTTGATTGTCCAGACTTAAGAAGGTGTTAATAATCCAGATTAAATTTATATATATACATATATACAAATATATACATATATGTGTATTTGAGAGATGACTGTTATACATTATA
This sequence comes from Dromiciops gliroides, assembly GCF_019393635.1. NCBI lineage: Eukaryota > Metazoa > Chordata > Mammalia > Microbiotheria > Microbiotheriidae > Dromiciops > Dromiciops gliroides. The sequence goes on along the minus strand of NC_057864.1, from coordinate 410,255,914 downwards.
TAACAATGTATATATACATTACATAACTCATAACAATGGTGTGTTATACAGCATACCCTTAGTGTTATTCTGTAATTTAAAGCTAAGTAGCATAAGACCGATCATCACCATTTCCTATAGGCTAACTGAAGTAAATCAATTTCATTTGTGCCACACATTAACTATTGCCTTTTCAGAACCAAGATAGCCATCTTCAAGATCACCACTGGCATATAATGTTTTGGTGTTGTCTGGCCTGCTTTCTCTGGTACTCGAAAGGAATTTAAAACAATCATCCTCCCAGAAATAGGCTGAGTTTCTGACAAACTCTCACTCTGGTCTCTACTAGAACTATTCTCTATCCCAATAGTATCAAATCAAGACAAAATTGGGGCCTACTAAACTGTACATAAGGATTCCTGTGGGACACATCTTGACTTAGTGTAAAATCTAATGCTTTCTATGTTTTCTTATATTTTTATTTATTTTGTGAAATATTTCCCAATTACATTTTCCTCTGGTTTGGGTCTTGGGAGCATTGGGGAGGATACCTCTACTCTTACACTATTATGTAGTCATTGGGATACAGCCACCTGTGGATCTATGAAAGACTCTTATGACTGACCTTCCATTCCATCAGCAACTGGGAAAGGGAAGGCACAGTGAAAAGGAATCTTGGAGTATATACCTCTTGTGCTAACAAAGGAAAATGCTCATTAAGATGGGAAGTCAACTAAAGTTGGCAATGAAAACATGATCTCTTCTGGGTACAGTGGGAAGGGAAGCTGTCCACAGATAATAGCAGAAACTCATTTAATTTCAGTTCAATTCAAGAAAAATTAAGTTCAACAAATAGCTAAATGAGAAGGTAATGGAGGGAAATGAAATGTAGAGGGTTTGGGTTTTTTGGTACTGTACTGACATCTAGTGGCTTACAGTTACAGTTCAGGATGGGGAATAGGTACTAATATAGATTGAAATAATCAGAAAACTGGAGAATTTTAGAATGAATGGAGTCATCTTCCTCATTTCAAAAATTAGGAAACTAAGGTTCAGAGCAAAATTACTTCCCTAAGATCACACAAGGAACTAAATTGTAACATTTGAATTCAAATCCCATTCATCTGATTTCAAATCCACTAATCTTTCCACTATACAACATTGCCTCACCAAACAAATTCTGAGTATTAAGGAGGAAGCAACATCTCACCATTAGTCTATTTTAAATATTTATTTGTGTGCTTATTAAAGTTTCATTTTATACATAGTCATTACTTAATGTTGTTCTTTTTAAGACAATGTAGAATTTCGTTCGTTTATTTTTTGTCCTTCATTCCTGAAGAAGACCATGACATTGGGTGATATTATGACTTTCACTGAATTGGATTTTTAAGTGAAGGAGGTCACCAACCTCACTCTCTCCTCCAGAGCCACCTGGTCCAGTGGATATATATATATATATATATATGAGGATGACTGGAGATGACCCAGGATGTTTAAAACAATTGAGATTAAGTGACTTGCTCAGGGTCATACAACTAGTAAGTGTCTGAGGTGAGATTTGAACTCAGGTCCTCCCAACTTCAGGACCAGGGTTCTATCTACTGTGCCACTTAGTTATCCCAATATAAAGTAAAGATATCCCATGAACAGCCAGATGGCTCAATGGCTCACTCTCACCTGTGGCTCCAAGAAGCTTTAGCATGCTGGGCAGCCAAACCCAAGTAAAACTGTTTCAGCAGATGGGCTAAACCAGGTTGAGGGTATCTGATGGCCTCAAACACATCAATGAGTTAGGGGAATGTCTACCCCAAGCTTGTGAAGACTTCCTCCAAATAGAATAGCTAGATGAGGACAATTTGTACCAACTCCCATGAATGTTCCTGAAGCAGGGCTATGAAGCACTTAGATCTTGGTCAGACATCAAAGATAGCAAGGTCACCCACTGCATCCCTGGCCAGTGCCAGTCTTCTTGACTTATGTCCTGTTACTGAACGTTGATGACTCTGTAAGAGAGAGTGAGGCTGAGGACTTTGTGCAACTCTGCCTCACTTAAATTCAATTCACACACATGTCAAGACATCAACTGTAATGTTCTTGATCTTCAAAAGTGAAGGACAAACAACAACAGCATAGCACTGATTCCTCATTGTGGTATTCCATAATTCAAAGCTACATAGCATAAAATATCAACTATCACATTTCTTATGGAAGTTTAATTGAAATAAAGTAATTGGCACAATGAGGAGTCTAAAAAAGCCTAGAAACGATGTTGACAAAACTCCATCTCCTTATTAAGATCAGAGAGATTGTAGCTCACATTTACATAGTGTAATTGAATATATTAATTTCATCATTGACAACGTTATGCTAAGGTTTAGTAAAAATCCAGCAATTGAAACAGTTAAAGAAGAGAATCCAGCTTTCTAGACCAGAGTCCAGAATCCAGTTTTCCAGATCAGAGTCCAGAGTCCAGAGCCCAGTTTTCCAGACCAGAATCCAGCTTCCTCCTGATGACATCTTACCACTTCAAGAAGATAAGAGAACTCAGAGACTTTATATGAACAGTTTTTGTTTTGTAAGTTTTTGTTATCTCCTTCTGTTATTATATACCATCTGTAACATGTACTCTCTGCAGAGACCCTCCCTCTGCAAGACCAATGTCAAAGCATCGCGTTCATGAGGGACTGCCCCTCTGGACAAAACTTTTCTCTCTCCCTTTTCTATATTGATATTAACATATTATTAGTTAGCATAGGATATTATTTTTGGCTGTTTCATTGAGCAAACTCATTTGTTTTTCAAATGAAACAAAGGGGGGAATGTGTAAAAAATTATTTGTGGTAAAGGTATATATCGGAAGTTTTAGCTGAATCATTTGAGAGATTGCACATGCTACTGAAGTGGCTTTTGAAGGACTTCCTTTTTTGGGGAGGAGAACTCGAGGAACTTCCGGTAAGCAGACTTAAAAGTGAGGGGAGGAACAGAAGTTCGCTCTCTCTCTGGAAGTGAACAGGGACAGAGCGGGATTGAAAGGAGTGCACATGATTTGGTGTTTGGTGTTTTCAGAGATTCACAGTCTGGTGGGCAGTTTGGGATTTGGTGAGTTTTATCAAGGAATAGACTAATCTTAGATCTAAGATTATTCATTTGTATTTCTCCTTCCTTATTTCCCTAATTGGTTTCAACTCTTGTTGTCTAATTAATTCCCAAGCAATAAAAATTGATCCATCATAGATTAAAGCTCAGTCACTCCTTTTTTTCTTAAGGAAAGTTAAAGGCTCCGTATATCCAATTTTGAATCTCACAATAGCAAGGTCTATGAGCTCAAAATACCTGATTTGAAACAGTTCTCTACATCAGTAACCAGTCATTTATTGAGAATTTTTTTTAAACACCTTTTTTTCAAGAATTTCAAACTTTTTGTAGAGAGTGAATAGTAACCTATTAATTGTGGCAAAAATTGTTTTTTTTTAGTATCATACACCTGAACTGGAAGCTTTGCAGTATAAAAAAATCAAAATAATGATTAATATGAACAATTGAGTAAAGAGAGTCTGATAAATCACACTTAGAATTCACAACTGGACACCTCTTATTTTCTCTATTATGATATAACGGGTTCTCTATTATTTATATTTTACTCATGTTTTCTAAAATATTAAAAATCTCACTAGATCTCTGCTGATTGTGTCTTTCAGAGCAATAAACAAAGATAATGTTTGCAGATGTTGATTTTTCTCTCTCATATTATAGTTTGAGCCCTTTCTGCTCCCCTTCCTACAGGAACCTTTCTCACCCCAGCCCCAAATTCCCCCAAATACCCTTCCCTATCTTCTTTAGACTGCTAGCCTCCCTTTTCCTATCTCTTTCCCCAAGAAGTCTTGGGTCAAAAGAATCAACTGAAGAAAGAACAGCCCCAGTATAAGACATGGTCCCAAAGATCTACCTTCTTCTTGTCATATTGACATAACAAGAGAAGGAAGTGGGTGTGAGGGGTTGGTAGTAGAGAAATCCATGTATCTGTCCATCATGAAATCCACTCAGCTCTGGGTTGGGATTTACCCTGAGAAGAAACAGAAGAAAGAGGGAAAATAAGACTCTGGCTTGTGCCACTTTCATAGTGTTCCCTTTGCATGCTATATGACTATGGGTGAATCACTTAAACTCTCTCTTGGCTTCATTTTCTTGATCTGTAAAATGCCTATGGGAAAGAGACTGTTGGTGTGGAGGGTGTTTCCAGTGTGAGAAATCCAGGGATACAGTGAGCTTCCAGAGTAAAGAGATTTCCTGTCTGGAAAGGCAGAGAATATTTATGCATTCAGGGGTGGAGACGGGCATCATACATATATTTTGAATATTTTGATATATATATCTATATATGTGAGATATATATATATATATATATATATATATATATATATATATGCTGTATTTCCTAATGGAATGCTCTTTAAAAGCAGGAACAATTTCATTTTTGTCTTTATATTACCCATACCTAAGACAGTGCCTGGAGCATAGTAGATACTCAAAAATTGCTTATTGATAACATGGAATTCATGATTCATCCCATCACCCCATCCTAAGAATCTGAAAAGAGGCAAGTTTCCCTTGGAGAAAAATGAATTACCCTTAGTCTTTTATCTGTGTGCCATCTTTGAAGTTCTCTTTTCATTGGTACGTATTTAATAGTTGCTCCAAATTGTAGAAAATGGAATTCCTGTCATTAAGAAGCTTAGAATCTCACTGGGAAGATGAGAAGGTAAAAAAATACCACATTGCTAGATTCATAGGGTTCCAAGAAATTGAGATGCTATTAGCTCTCTCTCTCCTATTCTTTAACATTTAGCAGAAAATGCCCTCTCAATGTGTAATTTTGTGGTAAACATTAGCTCTGCATTCTTTTTTTCTTTTTCTTTTTTTTTTTTTGGTGAGGCAGTTGGGGTTAAGTGACTTGCAACTCTGCACTATTAAAAGGTGAAAAAAAATACCCTCATTTATTCCAGCAGTGTTTATTAAAGGGTATAAATTGTTGAATATTTAATATGCTCACACACAGATGCTGAAGAATGTATGAAGCATTTTTATGTCCTATATCAACACATACATATGCATATATGTATATATGCATATGTGTATGTATATATATATATATATGTATTATATATATATGTGTGTGTGTGTGTGTGTGTGTGTATGTGTGGAATGCGATTTGAGGATCACTATCTCTTGTTTATACATAGAAAAGGCTTTTCCTCTGACATCCTTATTAGTAAGGCACCTGATTTTCAAGTATTCTTAGAAATTAAAGAGTATCTTTAAGTATGTGGCTAAGTTCATAGACAATCTTTTTTCAGTCATGATTAAGCTTTAAGCCAACACATCTTTGGAAAATAGTCACAGTCTTCTGTGGCCTCATATATAGGTAGGGTATCTATTGTCTAGTAGGAAACATAGAATGTATTGATTCTCATAATTGATCTAAAGATGATATATAGTCAACTACACTAAGAAGTGGTGTTATCTGAAGACGGCAGTCTGCTTGGTTGGGCTACCACAAAATATCCAGAAGATGATCTCTACAGAAGCTAGTGTTATCTTGGGGGCGGGCATAGCCTTTTGCAGAAGTTACAAGAGAAGAAAAAAAGATATTTTGAAGTTTTGGCAGGCAAACTTATGAGGCAACAAGTGGTTATACTTCAAAAGTAATTATTAACATGCAAGCAAAAATATTAAAACTTAATTCACACATTTCTTCCACTTAGGAAAGAGTTTCCCCAAATGGGGCAGGATGGGGGTTAGGTGTACCTGCAGTTTCAATAGGAAAAAACAGCTATAGCTGATAGCTGCAACAAGAATAATAACCCTGGCTTGGTCCATCACTTAGCCTTACTTCCATAGATGGCAATTCATACTTCAGCAGCACCTGAAACTATGAATTGGGTCATAACCATCAAAATATAGCATTGACTAAGAAAAAGACTACCCATATCACCTGTGGACAAATTGTATACCACTTAGTTATCAATGTGATACACCACAGTTATCAATGTGAGCTTGAAGTTAAACAGGGAAGGCACCTTGAAGATGAGTTAATACTCAAATAACAAATAGCTTCATATAAGTTGTCAAAAAAATAATTGGCAAGGACATTGGTAGTGCATTGCTTCTGGAAGGGGAGTGTTGAGTGACTATCGTATATGTATCGACTCCACAGAACAATTCTCATTTCCCTGGCAACTCCTTTGTATGTGTTATTTTCTTCCATTAGAGAGAGAAGGTAGGCAGGAGGTAGTGAAGTGGTGTAGTGGCTGAAGTGTTGGACCTGGAGTCAAGAAGATGAATTTGAATTTGACTTCAGACACTGATTAGCTGTGTCCTTTGAAAAGTCACTTAACTTCTGTCTGCTTCAGTTTTCTTAATTGTAAAATGGGGTAGTAAAAGCACATACTTCCCAAGGTTGTTGCAAAGATCAAATGAGATATTTGTAAAAAAGCACCTAGCATAGTGCCTAGCACATAGTAGGTGTTTAATAAATGCTTGTTCCCTTCTTTCACATCAGACTGTAATCTCCTTGAGGTCCAGAACTATTTCTCTTTTTGTATTTATACCCATAGAACTTAGTGCAATGCCTGGAAAATAGTAAATATTTCATACTTTTTTCTCCCTCTGTTCTTTCCTCCCTCCCTCCCTCCTTCCCTCCCTCCTTCCCTCCCTCCTTCCCTCCCTCCTTCCCTCCCTTCCTTCCTTCCTTCCTTCCTTCCTTCCTTCCTTCCTTCCTTCCTTCCTTCCTTCCTTCCTTCCTTCCTTCCTTCCTTCCTTCCTTTCTTCCCTTCCTCCCTCCTTCCCTTCTTCCTTCCTTCCTGCACTCATTCATCTGAGACTTGTGTCTCAGATAACAAAAGCCCTGGAATTCCACTACTACCACCACCATCACCACTATCATATAAAGTAGTGAGTTTGATCCAAAGCCAAGTAACTCAATTGATTTCTGATTATCTGTGATAGCAGAAGAGAACATGGATGTATGACAGAAATGAAAAAAATACAGAGAGCAGGAGGGAGATGTTGGGGAAGTAAAGAACATAGGTAATAACAGAAATGGATTTAGAGAGCTTTTAGGACTTTTGTTCAGTCATTTTTTCATTTGGGATTTTCTTGGCAAAGATAATGGAGTGGGTTCTAGCTCATTTTACATATGTGGAAACTGAGGCAAACAGGTTAAGTGATTTATTTGCCCACACAGCTAGTAAGTGTCTGAGGCCAGATTTGAACTCAGAAAAACAAGTCTTCCTGACTCCAGGCCCAGCACTCTATCCACTGCACCACCTAGGACAAGGCTAGATTATTTTATACTCAGAGAACTTATTTTCTATAGCTTGCATACATAAACTAAAAGACAAAGCAAAAGCCATATTTTAGCAAGTAGTCTGAACCTTATGAATTTGTAGAATGTTAGGATTTTAAAGCTGGTAGGAGGCTTCAAAATCATATAGTCCAGTTAGAGAACCAAAAGAAAAATGTCCTATCCAAGTTCAATTTTTCCATTGGTGGAGATGCTGGGGTAGAAGGGAATTACCAAAAGAGGCATTGGAAAGCAAAAGAAGAATGAACAGTCTACTTCAGGACCTCTTTAATTTCATGTTGCATTTATTAGTTTCTAAGTTTGAGTGAATGTAATGAATAGAATACTTACAGATAATTCAAAATGTTTTCCTTTATGTTGTAACTAGATCTCCTAATTTCCTAATTAATAGTAGGCTAAGACATCCTCTTATTCGTAGGGAAACATTAACCCAGACCTATAACTGATAATTGGAGGTGATCAGTAAAACACTTTCCTGGTTGAAAGTTAAATAAGTCATCTTGTTTTTCAGTTGAATTTTGAGGCTAGTGCTACAAGCATTCATCACTTCCTTTGGTTGATCTTAAAGGTTGCATCAAAGTTGGCAAGTTCCTTTCATTTCATTTTAACTGAAGGGCTTGTGCGAACAGTTGAGAGAAACTCTTCACATTATTTTAAAACATGTGGAGATTTTTTTTGTTTAGAAACAGCAGACGTAGAGGCTTGGTAAGTACTCTCTTCCATTTTTTTAGTAAGCAGTTGATGATATTATATCATGATCTATGATATAAAGGTATTTTTCCTATAACTTTCCAATTTAACAGGATAGACATGGATTGACCTTTCCTGAGACAAAATTAGCTATACCCATGGAGGTAAGAAAAACAGAGGGGGTTCCTTTTTTTCCATGTTTCTATGAGTTGATGTGTTCTTTAGATGGGCTATATGTAAAGGTGATTTCTTCTTTGATCTTGTCCCTCACTGGTCCAAACTTAAGCAGCAGAACAAGTTGTAGAATTTTCTTGATTTGGTCCAACCCTATACACTCAAAACTAAATGAGTTGACTTTCTTTTTAGTCCCTCAACACCACAAGTTGTGTAATAACCTCTTTGTACAGTAGAGGTCTTCCTTGTTTGCAAAACAGAAGATTTCTCTTCTGATAAGCTCAAAGGCTCTAAGTTTTATCTTCCAGAATCTTTACTTTTGTCACAGAAGGTTAAGAGATAAGCACCTTCTGTTGAATTATATCTGATTTTACCATTGTGTCTTACTTGAAATAATGAGAAATTTGAAATGGCTTAGAAACAAAGCAACCCATGTTTATGGGTCCAGGATGTGTTACAATGATCCCACTGGCATTTCTGGCTATAATAGATTCTTGATTGTTTGATTGATTGATAAATGTAAAACCAAGGGTCTTTATGATTGATAGCCAAATCAATAAGCATTTGCCAATTATCTAGTAGGTTCCAGGCACTCTGTTAAGTGATGAAAATGTAGAGAAAGGCAAAAACAGTACCTGCCCTCAAAGGAGAGAGCCAACATGTTAACAGTTGTGTACCAACAAGAATATAGTCTTGTTCAGTTGTGTCTGCCTCTTCATGACCCCATTTGGGATTTTCCTGGCAAAGATACTTGTGGTTTGCCATTTCCTTCTCCATCTCGTTTTACAGATGAGGAAACTGAGGGAAACAGTATTTAGTGACTTGCCCAGGATTACACAGCTAGTGTCTGAGGCCAGATTTGAACTCATGAAGATGAGTCTTCCTGACTCCAAGCCTGGCACTGTGCCACCTAGCTGCCCCTTTTTTGTTTGTTTGTTGTTGTTGTTGTTTTTTTTGCAAATCAACTTTAAAAGACTTTAAGTAAGAGTCCTAAAATTTGGACTCTGCTGGTTTCCTCTGAGAAACAGTCATAATATTGATTATTATAATTCAGAAAAAGATTTCTTAAAAATACTACCTAATATTTGTATAGTGCTATAAGCTTACCAAGTGCTTTACATGTTACCTCATTCAATCCTGACAATAACCCCGCGAGGTGGATATTATTATTATCCCCATTTTACAGATTAGGAAAGTGAGGCAGGCAAAGATAAAGTGACTTGTCAGGATCACATAGCTGGTAAGTGTTGGAGCCAGGTGGTGGTTGTTGTTTTTTAAGACTCATATCATCCTGATTTCACATGTGGTTGCCTGGTTTTTAAAGAACCACATGACATCATAGATTTAGAGCCAGAAGGATCCTTACAAGTCAGGTAGCCCAATCCTTCCCTTCTATGGATAAGGACACCAAGGACTAAGCAGTGGAGTGACCTGCCTAAAGTCAAACAACCACAATTAGTGCCCGAGCTGGGCTTCGAACCAAGGTCTAGGATTGCTGACCCCAAAGCCAACATTCTTTTTTCTATCTTGTATTTCCCCTCCTTCAAAGAAGACATCTGTAGAGCAGACCTTTTCAATTCATTTTTCCTCCCTCAGAAAAAAATCGCCCCTAACCCAGTAGAATTCTTTGTGGGAATAATTATGTAGTACAATAGAGCGCTGAAAGTCTTGAAGTCATTAGTAGCCAATTCTTCACTGTGGTTACGGCCTGTATCAAATCGGGCTGGGTCTGCAAGAATCACATAAGTGAGCTGAACTTTAAAAAACAGAACCTTCCAGGCAGAATTTTGTCATTATATGTGTAACATCATGCACCCACAACTTTGGGCCTCTAATTGGGCTTTTCCTTTGTTGTTACTTTTTGATAATATCCTATTTCGATCATCAAACCAAAACAAGATGAATTTTTTGAGTATTTGGCAACATCCTACTGGCTCTTAAAAGATAGAAAAGATATTACAAGGAAAGAATATTCTTTTATATAACAATAGCCCTGTGGAAATGATAGGGGGGGAAATGGGCCTCAAAACATCAGAGGTGAGAAATAAACTACCTAGCCCAATTTTAGTGTCCTATTTCGCTCTTAGTAGGTCACCAGCCAACGTGATGTCTCCTGCACATGCATGTTTGTGTGTGTGTGTAGGTGTGTAGGAGGGGGGAGCAAAGACTAGTTGCATTGGTCACTAGCTGGCTAGTTAAAGATATATCTGGCATGGAGGCTGCAGATCACCACACCGACATCATTGATGTCAATCAATTGCTTACATCAGTCAGGAAGTGACATCGGGGCAATTGATGTTTATCATCTTATGTTATTCTTTAGAAATTAAATTCTAAATAGTATTCTTTTCTTTGATTTATTCAAATTCTCCCCATTCTCTTCTATAAGTTGTACTTCTGTGTTGCTTCTTTATTATTGGATATCTTTTTTATATTTCAACTTGTATCAACCTACAAAATCAAATCCTCAGCATCACTTTGAGACTGTATCAGCTCAGTTAAATTAAAATGATCAATGACAATGTGACTATGTACAAATCTGAATATAATTTTGAACACGTATCTGGTTTTACATAAAATGAGTTCAGCTATCTCCTGAATATTGAAGAGAAGAAAATGCTATCTCTCCTCTCCAATGTTCTCATTTTAGGCTGGACTTCTATCAAGTATGAGAGAAGAAAGTTATATACGGCTTCTTGTGACTTCTATGGCCTGATACATATTGAAATGTGTTTTATTGCTATTCCATACAGGAGAGAATATAAATTATGGTTAAAAATCTTAATGTTTTGAATGAATACAAGCAATTATTTTTATATAAATAGCTCTTTGAGAGCAGGTTCTGTTTGTTTTTTGCCCTACTCTGTAACCCCTGAACTTAGCACAGTGCCCGGCACATAGTAGGTACTTTATAAACGCTAGCTATTATTATTATTTCCCCATACATTTCATCTCTCACCTCCACGTCTTTGTGTAGGCCATGCTGGTTTTTTAAATGTAATCCCCAAATCCCTATTCTTCCTTCAAAGAATAGCTGAGATACTACCTCATGTAGAAGTCCTTTCCTAGTTTCCTACATGATTAATTTAATTTCTCTGATGAAATTGCAATTTGCATATACTTTGTATGTACTTACTTCTGTACTTGTGATATTCCCCTAGGAGAATGCAAACTACTCAAAACAGGCAGAGCTTTCACTAATAATTTTGGCACCTGGACCTAAGGAAAGTAGCATGAAGCATGCCCTAAAATGTCTTTTTTCTTTGAATAACAAATTTATTTGAGTATAAGGAGAAGGGAGATACACCAAAATACAAAGTGTTAGCAGTAGAGAGGGAGAAGAGGGGTGAAGAAGGGAAGAAACACAAGGGAAGAAATAGTCTTTGTGGGCAGGTTTCCCAGGACACTAAAAAACTGTTGTTAGGGTGCTGGGGGGGGTTAGGGTGCAATCACTGGAAGGACACATTCTGAAATCTTCCTATTAAAACTGATTATTCTTGCTAACTAGGTTCAGAGATCATTTGTTTATATATTGCTTCAGGCCTGATGGTCAGATAGGTGGTACAGTGGATAGAGCACTGGCCCTGGAGTCAGGAGGACCTGAGTTCAAATCTGGCCTCAGACACTTAACACTTACTAGCTGTGTGATGCTGGCAAGTCACTAAACCCAGATTGCCTCAAACATCCAGGGTCATCTCCAGTTGTCCTAATCTATATCCTGCCACTGGTTCCAAAGACTCTGGAGGAGAAAGTAAGGTTGTTGACTTTGCACAGCTCTCCCTCACTTAAATGCAGTTCACTACAAGTAATAATATCACCTCCTGATAATCATCCTCTTTGAGAATGAAGGACAACAACAACACCAACAACTTCAGGCCTGAGAAGGCTACTGGTATTCCTATACATTTTTGGTACTGAGGATAAACGCCTGGTTGGCCAGCTGGGAATTCTGAGTTTTCTTTTTGTATCCTCAGAACAAAACAATGCCTCCAGTATAGTAGGTACGTAATTCATGTTCTTGAATTGAATTAAATTGAGTCCAGAATACAAGAGCAAATGGTAAAAATATGAATTTGTTCATGTGGAGTCTTTTTTGGTTTCTCACTATTCGCTAGATCACAAAGATAAGGGTTTTTTTTAAATTTTTTTGTTCCTATTTCTACATTGTTTTTTTCATTAATGTAACTTGCAAGTACTCAGATTAAGCTCCTTTATCTTAAGCCTAGAGCAAATGTTTTACAAGCAAGTTAGAGAATTACTGAGCTTTCAATTAAATATCCTGACAGGCTTTGCAATGAAGGTACAAGCAGGTGCTACTCCATTAACCTTGGGTTAGCAAATTTATGTTGTTTTACCAGAAATGTCATGGAGTTGCTGATATGCCAACATTGCCATTAGCGGCCTTTCTTTCTCACCACCTAATAAAACCTATAATAAGTATATTTAACAGCTAACTGGATTTCCTATTTCCTCAGGACTAGTTCTTCTTTTACTTATTGGGCACTGTACTAAGAGACAAAAGAAAAAGGAGACAAAGGAAATTAACCTTTCAACGGGAAGTTTATATATCTGTGTGTGTGCATGTATGTATGTATATATGTTTATATGTGTGGATATACTTCATATTATATATATGAACAAAAATAAAAGAATAAATGCATAAATAAATACATGAAAATACATATAAATATGTGTATACAGTATTTGGAGTATATATACATATTCGATGTTGTTCAGTTGTTTTGGTTTTTGGTATGACTCTTCATGACCCAGTTTTGGTGGTGGTGTTTTTTTGGCAAAGATACTGGAGTGGTTTGCCATTTCCTTCTCCAGCTCATTTTGTAAAGGAGGAAATTGAAGCAAACAGGGTTAAGTGACTTGCCCAGGGTTACACAGCTAGTAATTGTCTGAGGCCAGATTTGAACTCATGAAGATGAGTTTTCCTGACTCCAGACCCAGTAATCTATCCACTGTGCCGCTTAACTGCTCCTATATATACATAAACATATCTAGTATTTATATAGTCATTTGAGGTTTTCAAAGTTTTCAGACACATGAGCCATATGTATTATATACTTCACATACATATAACATTCTTTGTGCATAAAAATGCTTTACATATAATTTGATCCTCACAGCAACCCTGGGAGGTAGAAGCCATTATTGGGCCCATTTTATAGATGAGGAAACTGAGGCAGACAGAAGTTAAGTGACTTGACCAGGGTCACATAGTAAGTGTCTGAAACAGGATTTGAACTCGTCTTCCTGACTTCAAATCCAGATGTTTATCCACTATATTACCTACCTACATAACTATGTAGGGATTCTTCATCAACCAATCTTGGATAAAAGAAGGAATAGTTCCTAGCAGTCAGTGAAACTTAAGTTTCCTCCTGTTTTCCCCTAGTTCCTCTGTTCCCTCCACTTTATCACATATCCATTGGAGTATACCTGCAGTTTAGCTATAATGAGAAGCAGCTACTAACATTAGATGCATGATTCGAACATGGGCTCAGAGACAAAGGACTATAAATTCTGGCTCTATCATTTACTACCATGGTGATCTGGGACACATCACATCACCTCTCTGTTTCTCAATTTTCTCATCTATAATGAATAAGTAGTAGTAGTAGTAGTAATAGTGTACCCCTGTGGTCATATCAAGCTTTAAATCTTGTGGTCCCTTTCATGTGATCCTCACCTTAGATGCAATTGTCTCTATGAACTTTTCCCTGATCCTCAGCAGAAAGCATTTATGCTTCCTCAAATGAGCTTCAGAGAACTCTTTTCTAGATCACTCTTTTGCTTATATGATTCCTACCTTGTATTATAATCTGTGTACCTATTGTATCCGCTCTGTATAGAATCCAAGTTCCTTGAGAACAGGGACTGTATCACTTTTTATTTTTGTATTCCCTCTGCCTAACTCACACTAAGTACTTAACAAGTATTTGTTGAATTGAATTGATATACATGTCATTGGATAGGAGTCCATAATGTGATACAAGTAAATGAATTTTTCATGTTCCATTTTGAAGCAAGGGGACTTTTGTTAATCTTTAAAATGAGTTTTAATGGTTTCTCTAAAAAAGTTTGTGTTTGTATATTGCAAAGTAACTTTATGTCAATTCTGGAAGAGTTGAAATGACACCTACTCATATGGGTGTCATTTAGTGGATGCAATCTTGGTATAGCACCGTATACAGTGGGCACTCAAATAAATGCTTATTGTCCTCAGTTCCCATCCCCTATGTCCAGTTTGGTGAGCAACTTAAGCTTTTCATTGCCTCTCCTTCATATCAACTCTGTGGTCTAGTTACTGAGAATTCAGTTACTATATATATATATATATATATATATTTTTTTTGGTGAGGCAATTGGGGCCAAGTGACTTGCCCAGGGTCACACAGCTAGTAAGTGTTAAGTGTCTGAGGCTGGACCTGAACTCAGGTTCTCCTGACTCCAGGGCCAGTGCTCCATTCACTGCGCCACCTAGCTGTGCCAGTTACTATAATTCTTAGTCTTCATTGGATATTTGGTGATGTGGATCACCATTAGTGACAAGTGTCCTCATTATGCTTGCTGACCCTTTGTTTCCTAAGTTTTCCTCAAACATCTGATTAGTAAGTAAAAGCTAATAATCTATACATTAGATATTTGGAAAAAAATTGGCCTTGTGGCCCACTCAGTAGGTAATACTTTATAACTTATAATGAGATTTTGTTTTTTAGACTTCATTGGTTGGGGTCCAAGGTGGGCTTAATTTCTAGTAAATTTTCCTTTGAGTGAATAGTCTTCAGAGAAATTATTATTAATAACCAATAATTTGGGGAAATCCAGAGTTCTCCCCAAGTACTGATTTAAAAAAAGTAAAAAGTACAGTCTCTTGAAGGACATTGCTGATAGGGAGATTGGACTTTCTTGTTCAAGAGCCCACCCTGGTGGAAGCTATTGTGTTCTGCTCAGCTTTGGGTGGGGTATATATTCTTTGAATAGATAGCCCAAAGCTGTTGGTGATCTGGAACAGAGATAGTTTCTCTGTCCAAGGGTGACATGATGTCACCCAGCCCTTCATTTTAATAGTGCTCACCTTCCATTGTGTTGGCCAATGAGAGTTGATTACCACCCCTCAGGAACACTTACTCTTTGAAGGGTATTTGAACTGTGAACCCAGCTGCCATGATTGTCTTTGGTCTGAGACAGCCAAATGACCATGCTTTTATTAACAAACTGCTGGCCTTATTAATAAAATGATTAAATTACACAGAAACTATGTCTCTCAAACCTTTTTATTTTTTTAATTTTTATTTATTTTTTTTAGTGAGGCAATTGGGGTTAAGTGACTTGCCCAGGGTCACACAGCTAGTAAGTGTTAAGGTCTGAGGCTGGATTTGAACTCAGGTACTCCTGACTCCAGGGCCGGTGCTTTATCTACTGCGCCACCTAGCTGCCCCTCTCAAACCTTTTTAATCATCACAGTCTTATAGAAATATCACATTGTACTATTTTACAGGTGGAGAAGGAGAGTTACAGTGCAGGACAAAACATAAGGAATAGAGCCTGTGCCCTGAGAACATGCAATGTTCTTGGTGAAGAATATACACACACACACACACACACACACACACACACACACACACACACACACACACACACACACATATATATATATTCATTTATTTATTTATTTTGCGGGGCAATGGGGGTTAAGTGACTTGCTCAGGGTCACACAGCTAGTGTCAAGTGTCTTAGGCTGGATTTGAACTCAGGTTCTCCTGAATCTAGGGTTTGTGCTTTATCCAGTGTGCAACCTAGCTGCCCCAAGAATATTATTTAAAGTATGTGAATATAAATAGGGCTTTTGTTAGGCTAAATCTTTAGAACTACATTCTTTCTGTAGGTATGGAGAGAGAAGAATCCATTGAATGTATGATAAATGAATATATTTTGTGTGAACATGTGGAAAGGGTATAGCAATTGAGGACCACAGAGTTTATTTGTTTGCCTTTTGGATCACTTTCCATTGTGAAATAAAATGTTAGCTTTTCGTTATTGGATCCACGAATTGAGAAGAAAATGGCTTGATTTCCATCATGTCTGATATTTCTGAAAATAAATTTAAAGAGCAAGGCAGTACATTGTAGTAGTAGAAAGAACAATAGATCAGGGCAGGTCTAGTGAAGTAGTCATTGTTTATTAAGCATTGTGCTAAGTGATTGGGGATTAAAAGAAAGGGGTGAAAAAGTCCTTGCTCTCAAGGAGCCCACTGTCTAATGGGGAGACAACATTTGAACAACTAAGTGTAAACAAGATATAAACAGGATGAATTGGGGTTAGCCTCACAGGAGGCCTTTCCATCCATGAAAGACAGCCACAGCAAGTATCCTGTGCAAGGAAGAGCAAGAAGGCTAGTATCTTGCTTTAGTTTATGTAGACCCATAGTAGGTGACTAAATTGAAATGTGAATAAGAAAAAAGGTTTAGAGTCAAAGTTTTTCTGGTTGTTTTCCCCTTTGAACTGCTCACATGCCTTCATTAACCTTCATTGTCTAACCTAATAAAGATTGAAGAAATTACTGATTCCTTGTGAACCCTTTCATCAATGATGAATCTGATTCTGATAAAAAAGCATAGGCTCTAGTATTCACTTCAGTAATCTTCATTTAGTAAATGAGTTAATAATTGAGGGAGGTAGATTGAAGGATGACCGCCTTTTAATTGTTTCAAATGACTAAGAGAATATTTCTTTAAATTTGTGATTTATTTCTAGACTTTCTCAAATCACATGGTATTTGCATCCACTGATACCTTGAAAGACTGAAAAGGGGTTCTTATTTCAGATCTATATAGAGGTCCTGCTACTGTTTATGAACAAGGGGAGGTAGGATACCTATTGGGTCTTTTTATCCTAGTCAAATAAATTTTTTACTAACTCTTTTCAATGTACTGACTGTGATCTTTTCTTACACAATTTCACCCTTATGCCTGGAATATCTTCTCTTAAAATTCAGCAAGCCATCCTTTCTGCTTATTTAAAAACTAGACTCAAGCCCTAATCTCATACTATTTCTCTTAATGCTTTCTCTAATGCTGATGTTTTTAACCTTGAGTCCTTGGACATTCCCTCCCCACCTCCCAAGAGTCCATTAACTCAGGTGGGGGAAATTACACTTTTATTTTTACTAACTCATTCTGAGGAAGGGTCCATTGTCTTCACCAGACTACCAAAGGGGTCTATGATACAGAAAAAGCTAAGAACACCTGCCATAGGGGCTAATCGCTCCAAGTCATCATTTGAACGTCATTCAAGGTCTCTGGTCCTAACCTGCTCACTATTAAGTGGCTAGCTCTATTCCACCTTGATATATCATCTGCCCTGATCCCACCCCAAGGTGTGTTTGAACCAGTACTCATCATAATCTGTACCTTGGTACTGGTTGGAATCTTTCCAATTTGGAGGAGTGAGAGAATGATAAAGCTTGACAGTTCCTTTGCAAGTAGAGGATAGAAATATCAAGGGCAACTAGGTGGCACAGTGGATAGAGCACTGGCCCTGGAGTCAGGAGGACCTGAGTTCAAATCTCACCTCAGACACTAGCTGTGTGACTCTAGGCAAATGCCTTAAACATCTGGAGCCATCTCCAGTTGTCCTGAAATATATCTTGCCACTGGACCCAGATGGCTCTGGAGGAGAGAGTGAGGTTGGTGACCTTTCACAGAGCCTCCCTCACTTAAATCCAAATTCAGTGCAAATCATGACATCACCTCTTGATGTCATGGTCCCCTTTGAAAATGAAGGACAAGAAAAATGGTAGAAGGATCACATGATAATTTTAAGGTCAGTGATTCTAAGGTCAATTATCAGAATATGGGTCATACAGCTGACTGACTGGAATTGGAATATAATATTATAAGTGACACACAAGGTCAAAACCCATGTGATCAACATAATATGAGTCTACATGGGCTAGTGAAAAGTAAGGTCTATATGGTGACAAGTGTAAAATAGCAAGGTTTTAAGTTTGACAAAGAATTTGTTCAATTAGCTACAGTCAGTATTCTGGGAGTATGCTCACCATCTGTGACTAGATGCATTCTCTAGTTTCCTAAAAGTTCATCTCAACTGTATGTATAACTCCTGATATTTCCATTATCACTTTCCTTGATCACAGTCATTTCTAAGGGCTGAAGTACAGTTATCTCTTCCACATAATAAGGGTTGGGGGAGTAGCACCCCCAAAATCTAGAAAATCTATGTAAAACATTTTGGCCATCTCTTCTTCCCAGAGAAGAAGTCTGAATTTTTTCTTTTTCTTTTATAAGGTGTTTATAGTACCTTATTATAAAATCTGGTTTGATATTATACATTATTATACATATATTTTATGCATTTCTGAGTTTCTAAACTTTTTTCTGTATCATCTGCTGGCCTTTGCGTGTGGTATACAGCTTCTTCAAAAACTCTCCCCAAATTCACATTTAATTTCTTAAGCTGACCTGTGATATAGTGAAATCATAATGTGGAAGGGATAACTGTATGTCACTTTCCAGGGCTCTTACTTTAATAAGGCAAGCCAAACCGACCACTTTTAATTCTTTTTTTTACCATCTTATTCCCCATCTGTAAAAAATGTGATTATTAACAATGTTTTTGCTTATTTAGGGTTTTTTTTGTTTTTTGTTCCAAACCTCTAATTTCCTCCATGAGGGAAACTTCTAGTGTTAATGCTTCCACTGACATAGATCAGCAACACGATTATAATAGAGTTGCCTGAGAAGTTAAGGATTTGGTAGTGGTTGCATAATTAGTGGTTAGTCTATGTCAGATGTTAGACTAGAACCTGGGTTTATGAAAACCAGCCCTTTACCCACCTTACCACACCACCTCTCAATGGGGAAATTATACACCCATTTTTGTTGTTGTCCAGCCATTTTTCAGTCATGTCTGACTCTCTGTGACCCCATTTGGGTTTTCTTGACAAAGATACTGGAGTGGTTTGCCATTTCCTTCTCCAGCTCATTTTAGAGATGATGAAACAGAGACAAACTGGGTCACAGAGCTAGTAAGTGTCTGAAGACAGATTTGACCTCAGGAAGATGAGTCTTCCTGACTCCGGACCTGGCAGTTTAGCTATTGCACCAACCGTCTTTTATAGACCCATTCAAGGATCATTGGTGAAATGATTGCAGTTTGCAAGATGGAAAGGACCTCACTCATCTATTTTCACTTTTTCATATAACTTATAAGGAAATTGAGGCCTCACAAGATAAAGTGATTTGCAAAAGGTCCCATGTGTAGGAAGTAGCTGGGCCAGAATTTGAACCTAGGTCCTTTGATTCAACAAACTATACCATGCTTTTATTCCTCTTAAAGTCTTCTGTTTTGGAAATTTGGGGTTGTTCAAAACCTCAAAAAGCATGATTTTCCTTGGTCCTGGGAAGGATGGTCTTGACATTGTGTAATAACAGCCACCAGATGCCATATGGTTCCTGGGGTTCCTGATAAGAGACATTATCTGGTCAAAATGCTGGTTAATATGTTTGGAATGCTTCTGGTTCATATGTTCATACCTAGTAAGTTTCACAGAATAGGTCCAACAAGAAAAAAAAATCACTACCTAAAGGAAGAGAATTCATGTAAAAAGAAGACTATTTTTTGACCAATATGGAAATGTTTTACATGATTTTATATGTATAACTTATATCAAATTGCTTACCATCTTAGGGGGTGAGGGAAGGAAGTGATGGATAGAATTTAGAGCTCAAAACTTAAAAAAAAACCAAATGCTAATAATGTTTTTTACATGAGATTGGGGAAAATAAAATATTATTTTAAAAAATTAACTATTTTTTCATGCAGAAAGATTTAAAGGGCAGTGTCAATGTGGTACAAAGGCCAGGAATTGGGATTATCAAGGCAATTTAGGGTTATGAGGTAATTCAAGACAGATTTGAGGAAAAATTTGCTGTAGAATATTATAGACATATAAAGAACAAGATGCAGATAAATTCTTCTAGGTTGAGATGATTAAAGTACTATTAAATTATAAAAGAATTTTAAGTTTCTTAGATCCATTTGTGCAAGTCTTTTATTCCTATAGCTAGAAGATGAATGCCTCATATCATGATAACAATAAATCTTTAAGAGGAGGCTGATGAACAATAGGAAACAATAGCTGTTGTGCAAAATAGGTGAATTTTAAAAGAATAATATATTGGGAAGGTAAGTAAACAGATTATATGCTGTAGCTGTTTACTGTGACATTCAATAAAAGGCCATACTAACTAATCATGGCAAAATTTAGTCAACATTCCCCCACAATCCTCAAGCTACAGTCCATTAAAAGTGAAGGATATAAATTGCTGACAGAAAACCCAGGGAGCTCACATAATTCCTTTGTAAGGGCCCTAGTCTGCTTAGCTGTTAAATTTTGAAGTGCTCTAAGTCCTGGATAATTAACTTCTCATTCTAACATATGCATTTTCTGATAGTTCAGTTTGACTTGCATTTCTTACAACCAAAAATGCTACCAATGCTCTATTAGTCAGGAATTTATAGATGATATTCTTATCAGATTTAGATCTGGAATGGAACCCAGAGATTATCTAGTCAACTTCTCCCCAGCACTCCATTTTTTATAGATTATTTTACAGATGTTTCCCCCATTAGATTATGAACTCTTTGAGAGCAGGGATGGTCTTTTGCCTTTCTTTGCATCCCACACACTTAGAAAATTCCCGGCACTTCATAAGTACTATTTAATAAATATATTAGAATGATAAAATACCTTAAAATGGCACTTAATAAATGTCTACCAATTTAGATGAGAAAATGAGGCTTATTGAGGTAGTGATTTGTCTATTATCATTTACCAGATCTAGAATGTAGCTAGGTCCTTTGACTCTAGAACCAACATACTTTGGACCATAGGTTTTTTGGTTTTTTCTATTGTGCTTTCTTGTTACTGCTATCTTCTGTTTGGTGATGTCAGTACACACTTATCAGATTAGAAACTGGGAAAGAAATTGAGAACTTGTCCATTTTACTTTTTGGACTACGCTTGGTAAGAGATAAAGTTGAAACTTTTAAGTTTTGAGTCTATCATTAAATTACATTCACCCAAGGTAGGCCAGTTGCCTGTCTCCTTGAATAGCTGAGAGGTAACTATTCTCTCCTTACAATAAAAATCAATCTTATTAAGAAGGACTTTCCATTGAGCAAATATTTCAATATTCTTCCATTCAGAAAAGTTGCTTTAAAGAAGTTATCTTTGAATTGCTGATCTAAGTTTGGTGTCACTACTGACATATCCCCCTTTAAAAAAAAACTACCATAGCTAATACTTTCAATTTGGTGTTGAGCTGTTGTTCCCACTCAGCATACAAACTAGCTCCCTAACATTCGCATCCTGAAGCTACTTATATCACACATATGATTTCAAAACTGCCCCCTCTTCCCTTCAGACATACTAAAGTAACCACTGTCCATTATATCATATGGATCTTAGCTATGTTATGAACACTTCATTAAGGAACCATTCCCCCACCCCGAAGACAGACATATCTCTCTTTTCATTATTTTGTTTTACTTAGAAAAATTCATTTGGAACAATTGGAAAATCCAAATATGTTTTCTTTATCTGTACATATTAACAGTTTACTCAAATTCAGAAAACAAATAAGGGGAAAGTTTTCAATAGTAAAACCTTGTTTTTAACTGGAGCAAAGGGGTATTAAAGTTATAATTTTACAAATTATGTATCATTGGGGACTTTGATGACTAGAAAAGGAGGTAGGTGGATCTCATAGCTAGAGTAAGAAATAACAGATGAACAGCTTGAAAGTCACATTGGTACTCCTGAAATATTAAAGACACCAAGGGAAGACCAGAGAGCTTAGTGGATCATTGCTGATAGATTATTTGGAAAAAATGTGGACAAGAATCACACAGGATCAGAAGGTGAAGAAGAATTGTGAGCTACACACTACCAATCTATGAAGAGATCCACAATCTTGAAGGACCAGGCAGGCTCACTTATGATCATTCATTTGGCTACTTTCACTATTTTCTTAGAAATGTAATGGGGGTAGAATTGGAAGAAGTTTCTTTTTCCATAGTGGCCTTGTTGGATGCAGCATCTGCTATAAAAAGAGAAGAAATCTATAGTGAGAATGGGAGACCACAGAGGCTTTCTATGAAATGGAAAGGAGGTAAGATTTGCCAGTACTCTCTGAAGAAATTCTGGCTTTTAAGTGAATCTTTGCATGAAAATGAAAGACAGCTACAATTCCAAGTAGATCATTGTAAGGGAGCAGGATGTAGACTAATTTTTTTGGTGCTATTGTTTTTGGAATCTAGTGTGGGTTAAAGGAATGGACAGAAAATTGAGATATAAATTTTAACTTTTTTCTAAGGGCCTGTAAAATTAATTTTCATATAACTGTTTCTTTCAGCTGTGTGTGTGTGTGTGTGTGTGTGTGTGTGTTTACGGGGAGAGCTAGTACTTTATCCCTTGTATAACCTTAAATAACTTAATCTCCAGGAATTGTGATTTTCATCTAAGTGAAAGGGAGGCAATGCTTTTTTGTCATGAGACAATACTTGAGGTTTTGGGAGCATGATGCACATTATCCAATCAGCTGGTTTTTATTATGCATTTTAAAAAGTGCATTGTTGCAAATTTTTAAGAAACAACCAAGTGGCTTTCCTTAATTTCAAGCAATATCATAATTTCAATTTCTCCCCCCCCCCGTTGCTATTATGTGGTACCTTTTGAGAAGTAGCAAAAATTAATGAGAGATTTCATAAAACCTTCATCAATGAGCAGATGTTGGGTTTATTTTGTCATCTGCTGGGCTATAAAAGATGTACAGCCATTCTATATTTTAGATTTAATTGGCTTCAGTATATGCCCTTTTGCGTTCACAATGAGACAACAGTCAATAGCCTCAGAAGAGGGCTCACTACTCTTACCTTAACGTGGAGATGAGTGGCATATCTCATTTGTGTTCTTTTAAAATGCAGTGACAGGTTCCCAACTTAATTTTTCTGAAGTAGGAATTGTAATTAATATAAATTGTACCAGTGGGATTTATTTGTGGAGTGACCTACTTTTCATTATTCCCTAAAGTGCTGTCAGGCATGTTCACCTCCGAGTGATATCATATATGCACACATTTTATGTGGACAGATGAGTTTTAACTAACCTTGTCACTCAGTAAAAGAACATAAAATGCACACAATTTAGAGGCAGTCGAATAGTTGAAAGCATGAAAAGTTGTTTGAAAACAGTGATTTTTCCAAACATAGGAAGCATTTTGCAAAGGGGAATTGTACTTCCACCTTTTTAGTTAACTGGAAGGGGGGGGGGGTTGTCTACCCTCTTTATATAGTGGAGACAGGAAGTGATGGACCAGATGTGTCTGTATTTGGAAAGCTCGATATGCTCTTGGGTTGGACAGAGGCAACATATGGTGCAAGCGATGGGAATAAAAGAGTTTATTTTTTCTGGAATAAATATATGAACTGATTCTCTTATAAGTAAGGCAAGCAATTAAAAAAAGAGGTGGGAGTGGGAGGGGGAATTAAATTCATTGTTAAATGAACGTGTACCAGATGATCCTGTAGTTTCTTAAAGAAAAATACCTTTCAGTCTTCCTCCTACTTTTTTCTGCCCTGTTTCTCGAAAAGAGATCTACTTCTTTATTTAAAATGAATCGAGTCAAGTGTATAGATGAGGAACCCATCTCTCCTTTTCAGCTGAGCCACATAACATGTAAACAGCTGACAGGTGTGCTATGGTGAACTGCTCACCCAATCAGCCAAACTGAGTATCTGTGACAGTTTGAGAGATTGAACTGGTTTCTTCTGAAGTCCAGCCTGGAAAGATTCAAATGTGTACTTGCAGCTTTTCTGATTGTGGCTTCTGAAGCTCCTTAGAAACTGAGTAACTTTACTGTTCTGTGGGAGGAGAGGTGCAGCCTTGAAAGCTGGTCAGGTTGTTGTTGTTGTTGTTGTTTCTCTCTCTCTCTCTCTCTCTCTCTCTCTCTCTCTCTCTCTCTCTCTCTCTCTCTCTCTCCTCCTCTCCTCTCCTCTCCTCTCCTCTCCTCTCCTCTCCTCTCCTCTCCTCTCCTCTCCTCTCCTCTCCTCTCCTCTCCTCTCCTCTCCTCTCCTCTCCTCTCCTCTCCTCTCCTCTCCTCTCCTCTCCTCTCCTCTCCTCTCCTCTCCTCTCCTCTCCTCTCCTCTCCTCTCCTCTCCTCTCCTCTCCTCTCCTCTCCCTTCTTTCTGTGAGCTGACAAACAGAGCCAGGCTTTTGCTGAATGAAGCCACAGCCTCTTTTACTCTGAGAAGTGATTTCAAGGCAATGATGAGATAGAGCCAGTCTAGCTGTTTGATTTCTTTCTTTCTTTTTAAATCCGTTGGCTGGATAAAGGAAGACATTGGGGTGGGAGAGGAGGGAGAGAAGTAGTACTGCTGCTTGCCCAACTCCTTCAGGTGAAGCTGACTATAAGGCGACAATGACAAGAAAGATAATGGATTTTTTTGGAATTTGACTGTCACTGATCATTGGAGTGAAAAATGATCAGGCTACCACACAAGAAACTACAGAAACTGTTTCTAAAAAAGGTAAGAGGCTGGAGCCCCAGCTTCATCAGAGAGGTGGAGGGCAGTTTGGGGAAGTTTGGACTGTTTTTGAAATCACCAAAGGCATGGGCTTTGTGAAGTTGGGACTCAATCAAAAGTTATTTGGTGGGATAGTGTGAACTTTTCTGATTACTCAAAATTAAAATTATATCTATCTATCTATCCATCTATCTATCTGCCTATCTACCTATTTATCACCTATTTATCATCTATCTATCATCTACCTATTTATCATCTATCTATCTATCTATCTATCTATCTATCTATCTATCTATCTATCTATCTATCTATCTATCTATCTATCTATCTATCATCTCCTTGATATAACAAATGACACACTTGTGAAGTGATTCATTCACCAGGAAGTTCAGCCTCTCTTGGTATTGGTGCCGTTTTTCCTTCTCTTGCTGATGTGAAAAGTGCTATGCATCCTAGGCAAGAAGAGCTTCATTTTAATGTTCTCAGGTATTGCTCGCCACAGTAGGGGTGGTGAAAGGGAGCCCCTCATTTATCAGTGTGCTCAATTTAAAGATGATAAAAGTGGGTAAATGCTTCTTCCAGTTGTAGATTACTATGTTTAAATTTTTTATTTTGAGGATTTTGTTTAAAAAAGAGATCAAAACATTCTCATAAACTAGTTGATGAGGATTTAGCGGTTTGTTCATTCATTTGCCAAATAACTTAAACACTTGTCCCTAGCCAAACATAATGAACATACGTGAAATTCCTAGCCAGCTGATATAGACTATCTTCTACAATCTGTTTGTTGGACTGATGACAGAGATTAGTCTAAAATTATTATATCCTATATAATTGCCCTTTTATTTAAAATCATAATTTTCTATAAAATTAAGGGAAATAGTGAGAAATTACATTTTTAAAAAGTTGATTTAAAATTCCAATTTTGATAGTATGTAATTTAGGAGCCTTTTTTAAAAATAAATTTATTTTTATTTGTATAAGGATTTATCATCTCTCCCTCCCACTACTCATAACTTCCAATTGATCAATTAAAAAAAAAAAAGAAAACTCATAAAAAAGATGCATAGTCCAGGAAACAAAAACAGATTCTCTACATTGGCCATGTCCAAAAATATGTGTCTCAGTCTGTCCTTTACAATACCTTTCTGGCAGGAGCTAGGTGGCATGTTTCATCTTCAGTCCTTTGCTTTATCATTGCAGTGATTAGAGTTCTAAAATCTTTCAAAGTTATTTTGCTTTATAATATTGTCATTATGTAACTTGTTCTCACTTGGGAGGCTTAGTTTGCATAGAAATTTCCTTTTTATTGCTTAGATCATCCTTGGAAATCTTTGTAAAATGTCCAGTATCTCTTTCCCATGAAGTTGCTCTATCTGGTCTATGTGAATATCAGTACCTAATATATGTGTACATGTATGTGTGTGTGTGTGTATTATAAGTGAAATGGTAGAACTTTCTTTTTAAAAATTACTTGTACATAGCATAATTTCCTCTAGGTAATCATCTCTCTACATTGTTTCTTTTGGTTATTTTTGTTCATTTAGGTAGACTCAGGATGAATTTATTTGCCTAGTTTGCTCCTACATGGAAATGATATATTTTAACTTAGTGTGAATTCTTTCAATTTTTTTTTTTTGGAGAGAATTTTGACATGATGGATGTAATGTTATCTTCATTTCATGTAGCTGTGGATAAGCAAGAATAATAAGGTATTGGGTACTATTGTTTCATGGAGAATTTTAATATAGCCAACAAATATTAAGCACGTATCACAGAAAACAAGTATGAGGACTTAAATGTTCCAATAAACAAACACAGCCATTATCCATTACACAAATCGTTTTCTCTGATGGTATTTTCTATTTGTAATGATTTCATTCTTTGATATAAGTACCATCAGACTCAGGCAAGAAAGACCTTGATAGAACAGCTAGTTCATCCTGTGTTTTTAGGCATTCTAGGAAAACAATAACAACTGAAAACAAC
Organism: Dromiciops gliroides; assembly: GCF_019393635.1. Classification (NCBI taxonomy): domain Eukaryota; kingdom Metazoa; phylum Chordata; class Mammalia; order Microbiotheria; family Microbiotheriidae; genus Dromiciops; species Dromiciops gliroides. The sequence goes on along the minus strand of NC_057864.1, from coordinate 410,229,093 downwards.
AATAGTAGTTTGATACTGGGCTATTTTATGAGAGGCATTCCAGGAATAAGGAGGTAATAGTCCCATATTCTGCCCTGGTCAGGCCACACCTGAAATAATGTGAATTCTGGACAACATATTTAGGAAGGATACTGATAAACTGGAGCATGTTCATAAGAAAGCAACCAGAATGATGAAGGGTTTTGAGTTTATGACCCATAGGGATCGATCAAAGGAACTGAAGATGTTATCATAGTGATTATTATTATTTTATCTTAAAGAATAACAGAATTGGAAGGGAACTGGATGGTCATTTAGCTTATAAGCCACTATTTGTAGAAATAAAGACAGAACCAAATAAATAATTGGAGAAAAATTGCTCATGGGTAGGATATCAACATAATAAAAATAATACCACTACTTAACTCAATTTACTTATTTAGTGTCATAATGATCAAACAACCAAAGAATTATTTTACAGAACTAGAAAAAAATGACAAAATTCATATGGAATAACAAAATATCAAAAATCTCAATAGACAAAAATGTGGGAAAATGGGAACAAGGCAGGTCTCATAATACCAGATATCAATCTACACTATACACAGTAATTCACAAAACAAAGAGTACTGTTTAAAAAATTAGAGAAATCAATTAATGGAATCTATATTAGGTACATAACTTTGTTGTTTATCTTCATTTTCAAAGAGAACCATGACAACAGGGTGATGTCATGGTTTGCAGTGAATTGGGTTTAAGTGAGGTCACCAACCTCACTCTCTCCTCCAGAGCCATCTGGGCCCAGTGGCAAGATATATTTCAGGGCAATTGGAGATGACCCTGGATGTTTAAGGCAATTGGATTAAGATTAAAAAGGGAACAATTAACTAAGAAAAAAATCTTTGCAGCAAATTTTTCTGATAAAAGTCTCACTTCCAAGAAATATATATGAGGTACTGATTCAAATTTACATGAATTAGAGCCAATCCCAATTGTTATATGATCCAAGTGTAGGAATAGTTAGTTCTCAAAGGAAGAAACAGCCTATCTCTAGTTTTATGGAAAAAAATGTTTCAAGTAACTATAATTAGAGAAATCAAACAATTAAGGGATCTTACCTCACATCCAATAGATTAGCAAAGATGAAAAAAGAGAAAATGATCAATGTTAGAGAGCTGTGTGAAAAAAGGCACACTGATGCACTACTGGAGTTGTGAATGGGTACCAGCATTCTGGAAAACAACTTGGATACACAAAAATTTACTCAACAATGCATGTCTTTTGCTTCAATTATACCAATGCTAGGCCTATACTGCAAAGAGATTAAAGAAAATGAAAAAGGTCCTATATGTACAAAAATATTTCTATAAATTCTTTTTGGTGGTAAAAAAACTGGAAACTAAAGGGATTCCTATCAATTGTGGAATGGTTGAACAAACTGTGGTATGTGGTTATAATGTAACACATTTGTACATGCTTTAAGAAATCAGGAAAAACATGGTTTCAAAGAGATATGGAAAGACTTGTCTGAATTGATGCAGATTAAAGTGAGCAGAACCAGAAAAATGTACTATAACATCAATATTATTTAAACCAATGATTTTTGAAGACTTGTATGAACTGATAAATGAAATGAGCAGCCAAGGGAACAATTTACATAATAACAGCAACACTAAAAATAAACAACTTGGAAAGACATAAGAATTCTGATCCAATTCAATAGCCATCCATAATTCCAGAGGAACAATGATGAAACATTATGTCTGTCTTCTGAAAGAGGTTATGAACTCAAGAATGCAGAATGAGACATTTAGATTCTGACACAGCCAATGAGGAATTTTGATTTTTTTGACTACGGAGATTTACTATGAGGATTTTGGTTTTCTCCCCTCCTCCCAAAGGGTTATAGGAGAGATAAAATAGATTTCTGTTATTCCAACCCATACTACAAAAAGGATCCTCACTATAATATACTCATTAAGGGATATTCACCTGCTGCTTAAGGACCTCCAAAGAGGGGGATGGGAAACTCATGACCTTCAGAAGCAATCATTAATATTTTGGGGATAATCCTAATTGTTAGAAAGGTTCTTTTCCCTAATGTTTAGCCTATATTTTCCTCCTTGAAACTTCTATTCACTTCTTCTACTTCTGCCATCTGGGGATAAGAAGCCAAGCCTCTCTTCCACCTGATAGACCCTGAGATATTTGAAGTCAGCTGTGATGTTTGTTCCCCCTTAGTCATCATCTGATCCTTGTTGGGTATGAAAAAAGACCTTCACCATTCTGGTTGCCCTTTTCTAGACACTCTTCAACTTCTCAATGTCCCTCTTCCTGAATTTGGTGGCTAGAATTCATCACATTATTCCACGTGTGGTCTGACCAGGGAACATTACAGCAGAGCTATCAACTCCTTATACTGAAGGCTATGGCTCTCTTAATGTAGCCCAATATCACATTAACTTTTTTTCGCCTCTTATATCATGGTCGACTTATATCGAATTTATAGCTCACTAATATCGAATTTATAGCTTACTAAAAACTCTCAGATATGTTTTAAAACAAGATGCTGTTTAACCAAGTGTCACCTGTCTTGAACTTGTGAAGTTTATTTTTGGAACCAAAAGTAAAGATTATTAGTTTTCTCAATGAGATTCATAAATCATTAAATAGAAAAAGACCTGCTAGACTTCTTTTAATTTGTAAACTTGCCAGAAAAGAGCTTGTTACAACGAATGGTTTTGCTGAGGATTTATAAGGTTGCTTATTGTATAGAGGTAATTTCTAATGATTGATCTTTACACCAGGATAAAGTTTAAACCTGAGATTTCATCACAGTAGAATTAGTCCAGTATTCTCGGCTGTCAAATATCTATTGTCCAGTGTGTTCTCTCTCCCAACTCTGACTCTGCCAGATTTATGTAATCTGCAGATTTGATGTTTACCACCCATGCCTTAATCCAAGTCATTGGAAAAATGTCAAATGTCACAGGGTCAAGCAAGGATCCCTCAGGTGTGTTATAGATCCAGCTCTCCAAGCTGACCAAATCATTGGTGATTATTCAATCAACAAGCATTTATTAAATATCAACCATGTGCCAGGTACTACTCATTCAGTCAATCAATAAACATTTATCTTATTGGGAAGGTTTCTAGCTTATCTCCATTACAGATAATGCTTACTGATGGCTTTAGTTAAATACTATTTATCATTTTAAGGAAAGCTCCAGGGGGCAGCTAGGTGGCACAGTGGATAAAGCACCAGCCCTGGATTCAGGAAGACCTAAGTTCAAATCCTGCTTCAGACACTTGACATTTACTAGCTGTGTGACCCTGGGCAAGTCACTTAACCCTCATTGCCCCACAAAAAAAAAATAAAATAGGAAAGTTCCATTTATTCCTGTTCTCTTTGGTGTTTTTGATAGGAATGGGTGTTATAATTTTGCCAAAAAGCTTTTTCTGCATCTTCAATAAACATCTATTAAGCACCTTCTATATGCCAGATACTCTGTAAGCACTGGGGTTACAAAGAAAGGTAAAAGTCAGTCCCTGCTCTCAAGGAGTTTACAGTCTAATGGAAGAGACAACATGCCAAGAACAATCTACAAACAAGTTATACATGCAATCAATAGGAAATAATCACCAGAAGGAAGACACTAGTATTAAAAGGGGTTGGGAAAGGCTTATTGTAGAAAATGGGATTTTAGCTGGAAGTTGGAGGAAGACAGGAAAGTCAGGAAGTAGAAACAATGAAGGAGAACACTCTCTACATGGGGGACAGCCAGTGAAAATGTTCTGAAGTCTGGCAATGACAATTGTAATATGAAGAACAACAAAGAGGATGGTGTCACTGGAATATAGAGTACATTTCTCACATGTAAAGTGGGGATAATAGTAGTATTTACCTTAAGGAATTATTGTGAGGATCAAATGAAATAGCCTAAATAAGCCACTTTGCAAATCCTAAAGCACTATGTAATCTTAGCTCTTATTAATAACCATTCAACCAGTTCCGAATCTGAGTGTACTATCAAGCAGCTTGGCATCTCTTTTTCAAGAGTAGAATGTGAGAGTCTTAAGTCTAGGTGAACTTTATTTATAACATTCCCCAAATCTACCAGTGTAGTAAGCAAATAAGGTTAACTTGATGTGATTTATTTTTTATGAGGCCATGTTGGTTCTTTGTGAACAAATCTTTATCCAAGTATTTGCTAACCATTTTTTATTTATGAATTCTAGAATTTTGCCAGTAATCAAAGTCAAAGTCACTGGCATATGGCTTGCCAACTCTTCTCTACCCATTGAAAATCAGGACATGGGGCAGCTAGATGGCGCAGTGGTTAGAGCACCGGCCCTGGACTCAGGAGTACCTGAGTTCAGATCCGGCCTCAGACACTTGACACTTACTAGCTGTGTGACCGTGGGCAAGTCGCTTAACCCCCATTGCCTAAAAAAAAAAAAAAAAAAAAAAAAAAAAAAAAAAAGAAAATCAGGACAGTATTTGCATTTTTCCAATCCTATGTATGGTATTTTTTCCATTCTCCACAATCTTTCAAATATTAGCTATCATATCCATCAGTTCTTTCAAAATCCAAGGATCCAAATCACTGGGGCCAGGTGATTTGAATTCAACGAAGGCAGCCATGTGAGCTTTTGTTTGCAAATATATTATAACAATTAATATAATATTACAATAATTACATATAAACAATAATAACAATAATACAATAATAAAAATCTATAACTGATAACAATAATATTACTATAATATAACAATATAACATAAATGATAAAACAATAATATAATTAATATAATAAATTAGTAAGCGCTATAATAATCAATGATAGATATTAACCATGTTAATCACTTTTTTCTTCTGTCCTTTTCAGTCTATAGGTCATCTTGGCACAGAAAAAAAAATACAAAATAATAATTTAGCAGTTCCACTGTCTCTCTGTTGCTACAGGGTAGACCAAAAGTCACAAAGGGACATTTTAATAAATTTAAGAAAAATATTTTCTTAATTTTTTGCCATTAATGCAATTTGATTTTTCACATATAATATAAATTGATTTCTTATACATACTGTATATGATGCTATGGTATTATAAATTAAAAACAAAAAATAGAGGAGTTATTAAATATTTGTGACTTTTGGCCCACTCTGTCCTTACTGTCCCATCCACACCTTACAGTGATCCTTTCTCTTTTATTCTCTTCTTAAAGATGTGCAGAGATCAATTTCACAAAGTTCCATCCCAGTGTTTTATTATCAGGATAGTCAAGAAGTTATTTTTTTTTTCTTAGAGAAATCTCACCTACCTTGATTTGTATCATTTCCTTTTATTTAGCCTTCCATGGATAGCAACAATGGCTTAGCAACTGTCTCAAACTCTTAAGGTAGGAGTTGTCACATTATTGTCTCCCTTCAGTTAGGGAAAATAAAACAAACAATTCATTTATCCATTTCTTGAAAGCACTGGCCCTGGATTCAGGAGGACCTGAGTTCAAATCTGACCTCAAACACTTGACACTTACTAACTGTGTGACCTTGGGCAAGTCACTTAACCCTCATTGCCCTGCAAAAAACAAAACACCAAAAAAAAGTACGGTGACCAAAACTAGATCTTGCATGCCAATCAATGGTATCTTGTACATACTTTATATTTACTGGTGTGCATATTCTATTCTCTCACTGCTCCAATAGGGCAAAGGACCATTTGGTTTCTGAATTTGCATCCTCAGTACTTAGCAATACTGTCCACATAAATACCTTTTGAATTGAATTGAACTGTGAATGTTGAACTCCTTTTAGCAAATCCTGATATCTTGTTTACTATTTATTTTCTTGCTCCTAATACAAAGCATGACTTCCTTTCTTTACTGTTTTAATATTTTAGATTTCATAGATCTTCAGCAAATGGGAAAAAGAAGAAAGACAAAAGAGAAAGTCATATGCTGTATTAAGAGACAGTGTAGTAAAACATAAATATTATTGATTAGTAGCCTTAAGATATAAATTTTATGTGAAAACATAACATTAATAATAACTAGCATTCATATAGCACTTTTAAAGCTTTGAAAAAAATATTTTATAGGATTTCATTTTTATCTCAACAATTCTTTAAGTGAATGCTATCATTATCCCCATTTTACAAATGAAGAAACTGAGGCACAGAGAGGTTATTTCCCCAAGGTCACACAGCTATTAAGTTTCTGAGGCTATACTTCAAGTGAGGTCTGTCTGACTCCAAGACCAATGTTCAAGCCTCAGAGCCACCTAGCCTTTAAGAGTAGGCTATAAAGATATGTACAAAAGAAAGATATTATTTAAAGTAGGAATATATATGTATAGATATAGATAGATAGATAGATAGATAGATAATGGTTGAATACTACAAGAAGGTGGTATGGTCCAGTGAAAAGACTCTAGAATCAGAGGAACTGGGTTCAAATCCTGCCTCTTCTGACAAGTTACTTTTCTTTTCTAGTCCTTACTTTCTTCATCTCTAATATGAAGGAATTGGACTAAGGTGGCCTGTGAGGTTCCTTCCAGCTTTAGATCTATGATCTTATGAGCATTTGGGAAGTGATAGTATTGCAATAATGAAGAAGATCCCACATTTCTCTAAAATCTCTTTTTTTTTGTGGGGCAATGGGGGTTAAGTGACTTGCCCAGGGTCACACAGCTAGTAAGTGTCAAGTGTCTGAGGCCGGATTTGAACTCAGGTACTCCTGAATCCAGGGCCAGTGCTTTATCCACTGCACCACCTAGCTGCCCCTAAAATCTCCTTCTAAACAAGTTATTTCGGTTTTAATGATCTCTTATTTACTGGAAGGGGGTTGCTTAAATGATTTTAAATATTCCGTTTTGAAAGTCCTCCATCGGGTATCAAAAGTGGCCAGTGGAGCATTCAAACAATAAGGTTGATTATAAACTTGGATCCAAAATGTAGGTCAAGTAGTCATGTTTATTCATTCAGTAAATATTGTTTAACACACGCTAACTGACTAGATAATGTGGGAGGAACAAAGATGTGCCTCCAGGACATTATAGTCAGTTTGGAAAGATAACACATGCAAGTTTTTATATACTTCAGAGATTTATGGCTTTGTCAATGTGAGTGCTCCTCGTATCAATGCATAGATGGCATCCCCTAGATAGTTTTAAACAGTTTTTTGCTATTAACAAACTCATCACCCTTTATTCATCCTGGTAGTGAACCTCCTCAAACTTAGGTCAGATGGCAGACATATGCAGCCCATCTCAAAGATGACATAGGATCTGCTAGAGTTTATGATCCATCCTCACTGCCCCCTGAGAAACCAGGGTTACTTCCCCAACACAATGAACCATCGGAAGAAGGTAGACTTAGTTAGAGAAAGCCAAATGTAGTAGCCATGATATGAAAAGTATATGAAGTGTTTAAGGAGTTGTGACTCTGAAGGGCTCTCATTTTTCAGAGTAAGTAGAAGACACTGCAGGCTGGGGATTTGAGGGAAACACTCATGAAGGAAATGAATCTGGGCTTCAGACTGTGGATAGAATTTGTATGGGGAGAGGTTGGTGGGGGATAGAAAAAGAACATGAGCATGTCCTCTTTCTACTTAGAAAAAAGAAATAGAAGTTAATAGGTAAGATATGTTTGAAAAACTTGTTGCCAGTATCCATGCTTTGTTTGATTTATAGCAATTTTAAAGGAACATTTATTGATTCCTTTTCCCATTCTGAGGTCATTATCTTTGGTTTCAGAGCAATATAAGATGAGGTTTTTTAATCAGTTATAATTTAAGAATTCAAACCTTTTGATAAGTTCTCATTAGTTTTCAGCATACTTTAGGGAGAAGAGAACGAAATGGTAGGCATTATTTTCCTAGTTTTGCAAAAATTAGTTTTGTTATAGTATTAATAATATTTTTTGTTGTTCAGTTGTTTTTGTTGTGTCCTGTTCTCCATGACCCCATTTGGGGTTTTCTTGGCAAAGATACTGGAATGGTTTGCCATTTCCTTCTCCAGCTCATTTTACAGATGGGGAAACTGAGACAAACAGAGATAAGGGACTTGCCTAGGGTCACACAGCTGGTGTCTAAGGCCAGATTTGAACTCATGAAAATGAGTCTTCCTCATTCCTAGCTCAGTGCTCTGCCCATTGTGCCACCTTGTTGCCCTATTAATAGCATAGACATATTTCATCTTTGCCTTCATAGATAGCATATTAAGCATGTCTTATTAAGTAACAGTTGTAATGGACTGTTAACAATGTGAAAAAATACTTTTATCATTATCATGGTTAAATTTATCTTCTTGTGAAGTTTTCTCTGAAAGGTTTTTAAAAATAGGTGCTCCCATAATCTCATGCCTTAAAAAAAGTATATTATGTAAGGTTGGAACAATAATGGTAAAAGATAATGGTTGAAGGATATTTAATACAGTAACTGTAGGAAAGTATAAAATGAAAAGTTTTATAGAAAAAACTTTCATATTTAAATGTAGTGCAATAAAAAGAAATTTATTTTTCCTTTCTGAGTTAAAACTCAAGAGGCTGTATATGTGGTTGTTTTGTGGTATAAAGTATGATCAGCAATTAAATTAGGTTAGTTGATAAAAATCCTGGCTAAGTAAATTTGAACTTGTTTAGTATTGAGGGGAAAGGGTGTAATTATATTGGGGTTTTTTTGTTTTTTGTTTTTGTTTTTTTGCGGGGCAATGGGGGTTAAGTGACTTGCCCAGGGTCACACAGCTAGTAAGTGTCAAGTGTCTGAGGCCGGATTTGAACTCAGGTACTCCTGAATCCAGGGCCGGTGCTTAATCCACTGCGCCACCTAGCCGCCCCCTATATTGTTTTTTTTAACAAAATTATATGTACATAAATATATATATATATATATATATATATTTGAATCAGAAGACTTAACAGTGAGGCTAATATAGAGTATGTGTCAATTTTTACTATTTTTCCTTATAACTTTTCACTTCTGGAAATCTCAGGGGTTTTTTAAATTTCTTTTTTTTGAAATCTGAGTTTTATACATGTGGAATGATTGAGATTAAGTATTGATACTAAGTATGGATAGGACTTAGGATTCGAGAAGTAATTGTTGGCTGGATTCCTCTTTTTCCTACTCTACCAATGTAAGTTTCCATTCAACAAAAATACAAATGGATGATAAATCAAGGGAGGAATATGGGAGAAAAACACAAAACATATTATTGTCATTGGAAACCTAAGAGCTTAAAATGTGAATAGAGGCTTAAAGGGAGTGGAGGACAGTGGGATGAGTGCTGGATCAGGAGTTAGCAGAGAGTTGGTTTTGAATCCTATCTGGAATACTTACTAGAGTTGTAAAAGAAATGAGAAACTCAATCTTTCTGATGCTTAATTTTCTCATTTGTAAAATGGGGGTAATAATATCAGTATTACTTATCTCACTGGATCATTGTGAGAAATATATATATGATAATATACTTAAAGTGCTTTGCAAACCCTTTAATACTAGCCATTATCTTTGAAATGTTGACGTATACATGTCCATGTGAGCCCAGTAGATGTCTGATATTTCTATAATCTTCCAAACTTCCATTTTAATTTTCTTTAGGTCAATGACATTGTAGTATTTTCCAATTCATATACTTATTGTGTAGGAATGTTTTCTCTTGTTTGCTCAGATGTATATGCTTTTGATGATGGGGTACCTGGCTAAGGGTGATTTGATGCTTCGTAAAAAAAAATGTAGAAGAAAGTACTGAAATATATCAGTTAAGAGAGTATGTGTGGAGAAAATTTTAGGAATTATATAGAGTTGAAAAATATTTTGTGATATGTGAGTGTAGAATACATTTTTGGTAATGTACCTTTCAGGGTCAACTAGATGGCACAATGGATAGAGCACCAGCCCTGGAGTCAGGAAGACCTGAGTTCAAATCTGGTCTCAGACATTTACTAGCTGTGTGACCTTAAGCAAGTCACTTAACCCTCTTTGCTTCTATTTCTTCATCTGCAAAGTGAGCTCAAGAAAGAAATGGCAAACTACTCCAGTATCTTTGCCAAGAAAACTTCCAATAGTATCAGACATGACTGAAATGACCAAACAAAAACAATGTAGCTCTATTATGTTATCAGAGATGGTTTTCTGAAGTTATACTAATGAAGTTTTATTTTCAAAATCTCACTTCAAAGAAGGAATATTTAAATTAAGGTCCATAAACTTAAAAAATATTTTGATAACTATATTTCAATATAATTGTGTTCCTTTGAAATCTTATGCATTCCAATTTTTGTATTTAAAGGATTTTTCTCATGCATTTTATTTTATTTAAAAATTTTTTTTGGTGAGGCAATTGTGGTTAAGTGACTTGCCTGGGGTCACACAGCTAGTAAGTGTCAAGTGTCTGAGGCCGGATTTGAACTCAGGTCCTCCTGACTCCAGGGCTGGTGCTCTATCCACTGTGCCTCCTTGCTGCCCCTTGTGCATTTTATTTTAAATATGTAAAAACATTTTGGTGTACAGGTTTCACAAGACTGCTGAAGGGGTCCATGACATATAAGAAGGTTAAGAATCCTAGCCTTAAAGGAACCATGTCTATGTGTTAGACACATAGGAATCTGTCATCCCATCATTGTGGATGTTCCTTGCATTGATGCATTTTGTGGCCCATCCATGCCTGCCCATTCTGTATATTCTTATTCATGTGCTTCTGTAAGTACACCACAAGGGGTCAACCCAACATGCTAGAGGCTCTCATTGCTTCCTCCTGACATCTAGTGGATAACAACGGAGCATTCTGGCTGTTGACTTGTCAGCCCTTATCATCATCACTTGAGCAGCCCATCTTCTCTATCATTCATTTTTCCTTCTATGTGTATGTGGGTAAAACTGTAAAAGGGAAGTCAAATGAGTAATGCCAAAATTAGGAATCCCAGTCCCCCTTTGGAATTCTTTTGATAAAACAATATAAGTCACTTGTTTTGATTTGCATCGTCTTTTGACAAGCATGCCTTGTCCTTTGCCTGAACCTGGTAATGGTACCCAAAGGTAAACTTTAATTTTAATGAAGTAAACAGAGCGATGGTCACTTTGTTTATGGTTGTATTTTGAATAATTCCAAAGGGTTCACTCTTCATAGAAGCTATCTTTCAAAATGGAAAGGTAGGTATAGTGTGTTATAGTGGATAGAGACGAGGCAAGTAAAGAGGCAGAGAGCCATGCATACAGAAGGTGCTTAATATATGTTCATTGAATCAGAAATTATGTGTAGCTAAACAATGGGTCATCTAAAGTTGAAGATAGTATATTAACTTGGACTAACATTACATGTTGACAAGTATATCACTAAATGAATGGGAATGTCACAAACTAGTCTTTCTGATCAGATTTTTCTTGACCTGATTGCCCATAATTCAAAGTTAGCCTTTTTAAAAAAAAATCTAGTTTACACTGAGTATCTTAATATTTTACATTAATCTAGAATGAATGATTGAAAATGCATTTAGTAAGCACTTACTATTTGTCAAGCATTGGGATAGAAATAGAAAGGCAAGATAGATCCTTCTCTCAAGGATCCCACAATCTAATGGGAGAAACACATATATAGGAAGTTTCAGTTGCAAGTCAGATAGGAAGGCACAGTGATCCTTAGGGTGCAGAGGCAAGGCAGATCACAATGCATCTTATATAATAATGTTACTACTGATAAAACCACATTTGTTTCTGATATTAAACCATTTGACAATGCCAGACCCTGGTGGTAAGAATTTTCTTTTCTAGGTCTTCAGTAGCTAGGGTGGTTGAGGGAGATAGGGATTGTAGAACAGGCAGAAACTATTGATAGGTCAGATTTCCTGGGTTTCTCCCTTGGTTAAGGGCTGCAGGTTCTGGTCTGGTAGCAAGGTCAGTGGCTTGGGAGGCAATACTTGGGAGTCTTGGGCTTATCTATGTTTTAGCAGGTGGTAATGAGTTGGTTTTGGTAGTGTTAAGTCTCTTCTCCATAAGGATTATTCTCCTTAATTATGGCTCTGGAGGCTGAGCCGGAAACAAGACTAGTTGTCTTGGAGACACTGAAATTTCCAGAGCTCTTGGACTCTGGGTGCTGGAGTGCCTTCATCAGGGTCTGAGGGGTGGTTGAAGTGATAATGGTGGTGATCCACTTGGAACATGTTGTTTGCTATCTCTTGAGATAACTTGCTCCAGCTAGGCTTTGGGGGTGATAGGTGGTTAACAGTTGCTGCAGGTGGTGGTGGGGATGGAAGGCCAGTTCTCTACAGGATTTGCTCCCTTGGATGATTGCTATGGAATCCAGGTTGGAATTGGCATTAGTGGTACCAAGGACACTGATACTCCATACTGCTGCTCCTAGGGTTCTTGTCCCTACGTGCCTATAGTGATTGGCAATTGTGTCGAACCCAGAGGGCTCTCTGTCCCCGCTCTGACTGAGTTCCCCCTCCCCATACTCGGGCCGTGGTCACTGAAGCAGCAAGAGTCTCCTAGGAGACTTTGTGGTAAAAGCCTGAATTCCAGAGACAATGCCTGGCTGGTCTCCCAGGGTCCAAAGACTCAGCTGTACTAACTTTGCCCTGTTTAGACCTAGAACAAGTTCTGCCAAGTCAAGGCTGAAAGGTTGAAAAATTACTCTTATTCTCTTAGAATTATTCTTGCAGAGACTTTATTTGATTACTTTGTGGTTTTTTTGCTTTAAATACTGAGCTATCCTGAATAATAAATCGCACACAGTTATTCATGCAAGATAGTGCTGCTGCGTTAATGATTAATCATCTCTGATCCTCGACCCCCATCAAGGGCTTGAGCCCAAGACCCTGACAGGCAATGGTAGTTGTAGAAATGGCAGACTTCTCTACAAGGGTTGCTCCACCATCGATGGCGGTGAGTGGCAGGCTGGAAGTAGACATTGTGGTCTGGGAAGCATTGTAAGTCCTGGAATTCTTGGGCTCTAGGTCCTAGACTTTCTTCATTAGAGAACAAGGACAATCAAGGTATCCATTGTGATTTGATAAGCTTGGAAAATATTACCCCCTACCTCTTCTTCAGGACCCATTGGTGTTTCAGAGAGCCTAGCTTACTTGCTGCCATAACTGATAAGTCAGCAGCTGGAAATTTGCTATGTAATCTTGCCCAGTGATTACTCTACCAGTGAAAGTCTATCAGTGTAAATCTTACCTGAAACTCTACTGTAAAAGCTGGTACCAAGTTTGCCTCACCACCAACACTGTAATAAATGGCAAGGCACGTGGATTTACCATGCCCAGTGCCAATCTCTACTCATTTCTAAGATACTACTTGGCCTCTTCAGGGCTTGAAAGGGGCTATGTTATATTATTGTGTGATTCCTCACTGTTATGATTTTTCCTCCATTCAAAGATTTCTTATTCCCTGATTCACTCTAACCCTTCCAAATGAAGAGTAGAATAATATGATCATAGATTTAGATAGGACCTTAGAAATCATCATGTTAAACTTCCTCATTTGATTATACAAATAAACTGAGCCCTAAGGAAGTTTAATGATTTGTCCAAGATTACACAGGTCATCAATGGCAAGGTCGAAAATCAAAGCAAGCCTTTCAATTGCAAGTCTAGTAGTATTCTCACTCTGGCACCATCTCCTTCATCTTTATGGGATATTCCCACATAGCAGCCCCTTATCAACATAGACACTTGAGTTGGTCTTCTCTGGACATTCTCTTGCTCTCTTTGAGGTAGAACCAGGATTGCAAACAGTTTCTGAGATTCAGGCAAGCCATCATTTACATCATGTTGTGTTCTCCATGGTGGCATTTCTAGTTTGAGAAATTTGGCCTTGAGTCACTTTTAGAATTGATAAAATATCCAAAAATATTGGCCTTGGGACCTCTGAGATTGGGAAGGGAGTGTTAGAAAAAACTTGCAGCAAATTGGAAAATAGCAAGCCTTTTCATACTGTGAGTTATTGCGTATCATAGATGTTTTGATAATTTCTTATTTTAGAGATGGAAATACGTTGCTGGTATAAAATAGTCTCACAAGATTCTTTTGCACAAAGTATAGCATACAGTTTGGGAAACATGGTATGATTGTTCAGTTTCAGTAGTGTCTGGCTCATTGTAAACCCCGTTAGGGTTTTCTTGGCAAAGTACTAGAGTGGTTTGCCATTTCCTTCTCCTGATCATATTACAGATGAGGAAACTGAGGCCAGTAGGTTTAAGTTACTTGCCCAGGGTCATGCTAGTAAGTGGCTGAGGCTGGATTTGGAATCATAAAGATGAGTCTTCCTGACTCCAAGCCTGGTACTCCATCCATTGTGCCAGGGTCTAAGGCATTAATCTAAAATCTTGAACAAATCATTTAAATAGTACTCCTTTGGTAACTACAAAATAAGCAGAACCTCAAGGAGGGAAGGGACAAGAAAGAAACGTATGTACGTACACTATATCATTGCAGAAACTCAGAAATTGCAAGGGATCTGAGACAATCAAACTACTTTGTAACTGGATAGGTAGTATCTATACCTATGAATTACCCTGGCAGCTAGGTGGTAAAATAAATAAAGTGCCAGGCCTGGAGTCAGGAAGAATTGAGTTGAAAATTGACCTCAAATACCGTGTGACCCTGTGCAAGTCACTTAACCAAGTTTGCCTCAGTTTCCTCAACTGTAAAATGAGTTGGAGAAGGAAATGGCAAACCTTTCCAGCATCTCTGTCAAAACCCCCCCACAATCCCTATATAGGGGACAGCTAGGTGGCACAGTGGATAAAGCACCAGCCCTGGATTCAGGAGGACCTTAGTTCAAAATTTGGCCTCCAGACACTTGACACTTACTAACTGTGTGACCCTGTGGAAAATCACTTAACCCTCATTGCCTCGCAAAACAAACAAACAAGCAAGCAAACAAAAACCCTAAATAGGGTCCTAAAGATTCGGACTAGCATATGCTCTAGGCTGGTGCCTGATAGCCTGTTGAATGATCCAATGCTGTGCTCCTGGTACCTGACACTATTTTGAGATTATTGTCACTTTGGCAGAGTGAGAGAACCTCTTCCGAAGCCCCCTTCACAGGACTAGACCTGGGAAGACCCTATAACCCCAGTAATCTTAATTGATTCTTTGTAGCAATTGGGAACCAAAAGAAAAAAAAAAAACCTATGGCACTCTCCTGTCATCTGTGTCCTACCAGAGATCAGATAGTCTCTCTAGAGAGGTTATCAAGGGCTGCAGCACATGTCTGGAATGAACCTGAAGACTGCAAAAAGGATTAACAGCTGTATTACAAGTAGGGCATTATAGAATCATAGAACTTTAAAATTGGAAGTTTTAGTCAGACCCTTCTTCTTCATTTTACAAATAAGGAAACAGGATAAGCGAATGTGCAAGAGTAAATAGGTGCCTATTCAGTTCAATAAGAATTTATTAAGTACATACTATAAATAAGGTAATTTGTGATATAAAGAAATAATAGGTCTCCCCATAAACATTTTATATTCTGTTGGGGAGAGGGATATACTATATACACAGATAAGCAGATTAAAGACATATAGAAAGTAAATACAAATTAATATCAGGGAGGAAGGCACAAATAAACAAGGGAAAATTTGGAAAGGCTTTATATGGGAGCTAGCACTTGGGCTGAACCTTGAAGAAATCTGAGAGGTGGCAGTGACAAAGAGGTATATTTCAGGACTATTCGTGACATAGACTAGAGATTTTTTGTTAGTCTTAGTTCTAACTTTTCTTCATGAAGGATAAACAGTGAGTGGGCTTTGATGTAACATCTGTGAGCAGTTCAGGAATCAGCATGGGGTTAACAAATCATCCTGCTCTTTTGGTGAATTAATGCTATAATTCCCAGTTTCTCTTTTGCTTCACCACTGACCTGAAGAACTTGGACATAACCTATGAGAGCATTTCAGCAGTGTGTGTTTAAGTTTACCTAATTGTGGGATGACAAATAGGGGGTATAAAATTAATGGAGCAACACACAACACCTATAAGTGGTGTGAGACAGCAGCAGATTTCTTTTTTATTTTTCTCTCTCCTTCTGTTTAAGTAAAATAGAATTCATCCCTCCAGAGTTGTGTTTCTCTGTTCTGAATGTGATTTCATCCTACAAAGTAAATGAGAAAGCTCAGGCCTGGGAACTTTCCCACATGATAAAAAAAAAGCCATGAATTCAGACTTGTCAATTTCTCTTGCTTGAGACCAATTTCAAACCAAGGTTATGGGACTGCTGAGGGCTGTTTCTCTCTTTTCCTCTTTCCTCATCTCAGACTGACAGAGTAAGTAAAAGGATGAAATCCCCTGGAACCTCCTATGGATTGAAGGGCAAAAGATTCTAGACCTGTGACATTCAGATTTGTGAAGATGTTTAGAGCAATGGACTTTGGGGGAGATCTAATGCTAATCCCCAGTCTAATGTTGGGAAAGGCTTTCTTAAATTTAAGAACTAATGTAGTTTCTCAGTTCTGTGGTGCTCTTAAAGCTCCCATTCAACATACTCCACTCCACTTTCTACGTGAATGAATTGCTTCTCATTTAGGTGTCCAGCATTTACTTCTTCTTGGTTACAAATACCAAATGCTTCTGCCATTCATTGGGCTAAAGTACAAATTAAGGGAAAGACATAATGTCTACTATCTAGGAGTTTAAAACCTCACCTCAACAGACTTCTTGAAAAGGTGCTTGTTAAAAAAAAAAGAAAGAAAGAAAAAAAAAAAAAGAAAAGGTGCTTGTTGATAAAGACGGGCTGAAGTCACAAGAGAGTTTAGCAGGATTCTTAGTTTCAATAGGTAGAGAGAAAGATCTGGAAAATATTTTCTTAGTTTTATATTAAGGGCAAAGAGGAGTCTCAGACTCACATGGTATTAGAACTAGAAGGAACCCTTAGAGAGCATCTGTTCCAATTCACTCATTTTATGCGTGAGGAAAAATGATTTGCCCATGGTCAAACAGCTAGTAAATGCCAGAAATGGGAATAAACTCGAGATTTTTGTCTTCTACTTTATAATACCACACTCTCTTTTTTTTTTCCCTCCTTGTAGTACAGGGAAGATCTCATTTGAATAATTTTCAGATGAACTTAACAATAGCCATTTTCTTCTGTCTTTCCTTCCTTCCTTTCGTAAAAGGTTGCAATGGAGGGAATGATTATAGAAGCCAAGAAGAGAAAGAACTAAATAAATTTTATTGGTTGACTGAAAAAGTACACCACTATTTTTCAGTCCAGGGTTTTTTTACCCCTCCTTTTACCTACTCCCCACCATATGATCTACATTTTAGTGTTTGGCTTTACTGCATCCTTACCAAGTTATCTGAAGCAGGATAGCACACCAGCTGACAACCTTCTAACCTTTTTTGATCGCATTGTCATTTATCTAGGGCCTACTGCATACATAGCAACATGAAATCATTCACGTTCACTTTCAAGTTTACAAAGTCCTGTCCTTACAACAATCCTATGAACCGGGCAATGTGAATATGATCATCATCTCTATTTTACACAGGAGGCCGAGGCCCTAAGAACTTTCCAGTAGGATCATAGATTTGGAGCTAGGACGGTTACCTAGTCGAACTAACTATCTTAGTCATTTTACAGGTGAAGAAAAAAAGTGATTTACCTAAGTTCATAGAGCTAGTAAGTGTTAGGACCAAGATTTCAACCCATATCCTGTCACTCCAAGTCTATGACAGCTCTGGATAAATGTGGGGCAGGAAACCCACTCTCTGGCAACCAAACATGAACCACAATGATAACTGAGTAAACCATACAGCAGAAATCGCTCACTGTGCTAGGAGATTCCTTTATTAGCAGTTATTCTAGGAATAGCTAGCTGCCTTAGAACAGCCAAGCCCTTCTCTAATAGATTTTTTTTTTTTTGCGGGGCAATGAGGGTTAAGTGACTTGCTCAGGGTCACACAGCTAGTAAGTGTCAAGTGTCTGAGGCTGCATTTGAACTCAGGTCCTCCTGAATCCAGGGCCAATGCTTCATCCACTGTGCCACCTAGCTTCCCCTCTAGTACATAATTTTGAATAGTGTCTTGCTATAAAGTTTTAGCTAGGCTACTGAAACAGTATTAAGGTCTAAAAGACAGATTCTTGACCTAAGATTTGTGAACTTGCTTAAAAAAAAAAAGTAATACTTGTATAACAATAGCTATCCATGGGGCAGCTAGGTGGTGCAGTGGATAAAGCACAGGCCCTGGATTCAGGAGGACCTGAGTTCAAATGCATCCTCAGACATTTGATACTTACTAGGTATGTGACCCTGGGCAAGTCACTTAACCCCTATTGCCCCAGAAAAAAACAAAAAACAAAAAAACAATAGCTATCCATTTTGAGTTTGTTTTCCTTTGCTTATGTTCCTATATGACTGATCTCACAACTGGACTCTCTTTGGTGTATTGGAGGTCATGGAGAAGTACAGATGTTTGAGATGGTGACTGGCTAATATCCATGGCTATAAACATGGATTATTTTTAGCCTGGGGACTGTGAACTTAAAAAAATATATTTTGATAACTGTATTTCAATATAATGTTTCCTTTGTAATCCGACCTATTTTATTTTATGCATTGAAAAACATTATTCTGAAAAGGGGGTCCTTGGCACAAAAAAAGGTTAAGAACTTTTGGACTGAAAGCTGTTATCTGTGACAGGACCCCCAATTATTTTTCTCCCTAGACCTTTAAAATAACAATTGTGTTAGCTTCTTTTGTGCTCTGGATAAATGTGGGGCAGTAAACCCACTCTCTGGTAACCAAACATGAACCACAATGATGATTGAGTAAACCATACAGCAGAAATCACTCACTGTGCTAGGAGAACAATGTAGATCCGGAACCTCAGGTGACTGAAACAGTAGCAAAATGAGGACAGGCTTCGTTCCCATCCCTTTTCCATTTTTTTCTTTTCTCTCTAACTAGCAACTAAGTGGCAGCAGTTCCCTAGCTCACTGATATTGGCTGTGACTATTCTCTGGCTTTTTTCTATAAATTATGAAGAAGTACAGCCAACTAACTGTATTCAGTCCAAAGAAACATGGCAGAATTCAGCCAATTTACACTGCCCCAGGAGTTTCATCTTCTTCCCTGTTTTTTCTTAATCCCCCCCTTTTTTTAGATTATAAGTGATTGTAAGTGTGCAAAACAGTAAGCAAGAGCAGAGAATATTTACTTCTGTGTTTATGCAGCTGTTGACAATAGCTCATCTCTCTGTCATACGTCACTGACCTATTAAAATGACTATTGCAATCGATGATGTTTGGCTCGGTTCTTGGCCTTTGTGATAGATTGAACCAGAAAAAAAAATGAAGTATTTAAAAAACCCCACCCCCATATTCTTTTAGTCAGTTAGTATAGACTCCTGTTTTGGAAGGAGAAAAATGCCCCAGGGATTACAAGTGCTACCAAGAGGATTGTGTTCTCAGCCTCCTGCAACTAAGTGCTTGCGTGCGTGTGTGTGTGTGTGTGTGTGTGTGTGTTTCTGTCTCGTCCTCCAAGTTGGGGTGGTAACGTCGGCCATCGTTGCCAGGCTTCCCTGTGTTGGGAAGTATCTGGTTCAGCTCTTCTAGACCCATCATGATCCACTACCGATATGTAGCTCTAAGTGACAGGGAGTCACTGGGGAGCTGGACAAAGCTGTGCATCGACATGGATGTGCTCTCAGTAGACAGTGCATTTGTCTCCCTGGCAGAGGATGAGGGACCCCTTGACTTGCCTCTGGAAACGGCTACATCTTCAGGGGTGGGTGCACTTGATACATTTTTTTTAAAAAAGAAATATCTTGGTTATTTAATAGAGCTTCTTGAATATAAAATGCTAGAATAGCGAGTAAAAGCTTGAAGTTATTAGCAGCTGTAGCATCCCATCCCTTTAAAATATAACAACAATCTGATTGAATCGCAGATTAATTTGAAATGGGGCACCAGTTGGCCAAAATGTTTCCCTGATCCTGGACTTCATTGTTTGGGTGGTAAAAGGATTAGGAAAATAATCCTGAGCTTGCATGTTAAGGCTAGACATCTGGGACCTACATTTGAGCTACTGAAGGCAATGCATTCTATAAATTGACCTGTGGACTCAATGAATGATTTATGTAGTTCTGGTTTGCCTGTTCAGGTATTAACAGTAAAGGGGGATAGAAGAGAAAAGAAAGCATTCACCCTTCTAGCTTCCATGCTACAGGTTCTGACCTCCTGAATGAAGGTAGTTTGAACCCCTGGTATGTATATGTTTCAATATCTAAAAGAGTCATACAGGAACAGTAATAGCCTCCCTGGGGGGACAAGATACTAGTAATAAACTCTTTGTAGATCAAGCATCTGTGTTGTTATGGCAACTAAAGGCCAGGGCCTTCTACTGAACGTACAAAAAAATGTGAGGCTTTGATAGCCTGGTCAGTTATTATTTTTATGTTAGATTCTTTGTAAGGCTACATTTGCAAAGCTCAACTGAAATTGGGAATATATTTGCTCCTCAGGATGCAGGGCTCAGAGTGATGCATTACTAATCTGTTGTCACTTCTTTTTAAAAATTTTTTTCTTTCTTTATTTTCTTTAAATATTTTCCTGTTAGAATATTATTTCCAAATTACATGTAAAAACAAATTTTGACATCAATTTTTAAAAAATACTTTGTGTTCCAACTTCTCTTCCTCCCTCCCTATCCCCCACCCCAAGAATTCGAGCAATTTAATATTAGTTATACATAAGTAGTCAGGGAAAACATCTCCACATTAGCTAGGTTGTGAGAGAAAACAGATAAGAACAAAACTTCAGATTAAGAAATTCTCAAAAAAAATGTGTTCAATCTGTTTTCAGTCACCATCAGTTCTTTCTCTGTAGATGGATTGCAATTTTCATAAGTCCTTCAGAGTTATATTGGATCAATGCCTTGCTGAAAATAATCACCTGCTTTCCAGCAGATCATCTCACACTATTGTTGTTTTTTTGTATACAGTACATTTCATTCTGCTTCAGTTCATGTAGGTCTTTCCAGATTTTTCTGATAGCATCCTGTTCATCATAACTTTTATATAGTACCTTAAACTTGACAAAGAATTTTCTTCACAATAGCCCAGCAAAATAGGTATCATATGTTGTGCCATTATAATCACTGATCATAACTATTTCCCTCCATCCTATTCCCTTCCCATGATATTTATTCTATTTTCTATCTTCTTTTATCCTATTCCTCCTCAAAATTGTTTTACTTCTGATTGCCCCTCCTCCACTCTGCCCTCCCTTCTTTCACCCTTTCCTCCTTATCCTCTTCCCCTCTTACTTTCCTGTGGGGTTAAATAGATTACTCCTTCCAATTGGGTGTGTATATTATTCCCTCCTTGAGCCCATTCTGATGAAGTTAAGGTCTTTGAGCTAATTCTGTGTTCTAAATTTTTCTTCCTCCCTCCCTCCTCAACCCTCCCTCTGAAATCAAGCAATTCAATATAAGTCATACATGTGCAGTTATGCAGAACATCTTCACCTTCCTCAAAAGTGTTTTGCTTTTTACTGCTCCCTTCCCCAATATGCCCTTCTCTCCTTCCCCTCTTCTCCCCCCCCCCCCAACCCCTTATCTCCTTCCCCTCCCACCTTCCCTCAGGGCAAAAATATATTACTATACCCACTTGAGTATGTATGTTATTCCCCCTTTTAGCCAATTCTGATGATAGTAAGGTTCACTCATTCCCTTACACCTTCCCCCTCTTCCCCTCCCCTCCATAAGCTTTTTCTTATTTCCTTCATGTGAGCTACCTCTCCCCAGTACACCTTTCCGCTTCCTCCTCCCCCATTGCATTCCTCCTACCCAATAACCCTATTTTAAAGATGTCATCATGGGTTAGCTAGGTGGCACAGTGGACAAAGCACCAGCCCTGGACCCAGAAGGCCCTGAGTCAAAATCCAGCCCCAGACATAAGACACCCCTCCCTGCTTGCCTCACAAAGAACAAGGATAAACAAAAAATAAATGCTTTAGAGATATCATCGTTTTATATTCAGTTCAGACCTGTGTCCTCTGTCTAAGTGTATTCCTTTCAGATACCCTAATACTGAGAAAGTTCTTATGAGCTCGAAGTATTATTTTCCCATGGAAGGATGTAAACAGTTTAATCTTGTAATACCCCTCATTATTTCTTTTACCTGTTTACATTTTTATGCTTCTCTAGGGTCTTGTATTTGAAAGTCAAATTTTCTATTCACTTTAGGTCTTTTTATCACAAATGCCTGAAAGTCCTTTTTTTCACTAAAGTCCCATTTCCCCCTGAAAGATTTACAATCAGTTTTGCTGGGTAGGTGATTTTTGGCTGTAGTCCCAGTTCCATTGCCCTATGGAATATCATATTTCATGCCCTCTGGTCCTTTAATGTAGATGCTGCTAGATCTTGTTTTTATCCTTATTGTAGTCCCACAGTATTTGAATTCTTTTTTTCTAGCTGCTTGCAATATTTTCCCTTTGACTTGGGAACTCTGGAATTTGGCTATAATATTCAAGAAGTTTTCCTTTGGGGATCTCTTTCAGGAGGTGATGGGTAGATTCTTTCAATTTCTATTTTACCTTCTGCTTCTAGAATATCAGGGCAATTTCCTCTGACGATATCTTGGAAGATGCTATCTAAGCTCTTATTTGGTCATGGTTTTCAGGTAGTCCAGTGATTTTCAAATGAACTCTCCTGGATCTATTTTCTAGGTCAGCTGTTTTTCCAAGGAGATATTTCATATTGCCTTCTATTTTTTTATTCATTTGGATTTGCTTTACTGTGTCTTGGTTTCTCAAAAAGTCACTAACTTCCATTTGTTCAATCCTAATTCTTAGGCAATTATTTTTCTTCTGAGAGTTTTTGTATCTCCTTTTCCATTTGGCTTTTCAAGCTGTTGACTTTTTCCTCATGACTCTCCTGCATTGCTCTCATTTCTTTTTCCATTCTTTCCTCCACATCTCTAAATCTTCCTTCTATCTCTCCTACTTTCTCTTCAAAGTCGCTTTTGAGTGCTTCCATGGTCTGAGTCCAATTCATATTTTTTTTGGAAGCTTTGGATATAGGGGCTCTGAGGTTATGCTCTTCTGAAAGTGCATCTTAATCTTCCTTGTCACTAAAGAAACTTTCAATAATTCTCAACTTTCTTTGCTTGCTCATCTTGTTGCCTTTTACTTGACTTTTAACTCCCTCTTACAGTGGGGCCCTACTTCCAAGCTACACTGTCCCAAGCTTCAGAGAGTCTCAGGTGTTTCAGTTTGAGGGAGGGCAGGTTTTTCTCTCACCTGGCCTGTTCTCTGGTCTGAAGATAACCTCAAGCCAACTTGCTAATTAACCAGCCAGCAGAACTTTGTGTAATGTGGTATTTCTTAGCTAGGATGAGCCTGCACCCCTCCCCGACCTGGGCCTCCCACTGCTCACGATTTCTTCCTGGTTCCCTGCTGGGATGAAATAACCAAATTCCTCCTTAGGTCCTGCAGACACCCCTGTATTTTCACCCCTGGCCACCTGTTCAGCCCTCTCACCTGACCATAACCTTAGTTCCAGAAGACATTGGTGCTGCAGCTGATTTGGAGGCTCGGGGTTAAGTTCATTTGTTGCAGCTTGCCTGGGGTCTGTGTTGCCTCGATTGTGGGCTTGTACTCTTCTTACAGTCCAGCACAGCCCCCTTTAATCTGTCTTTGGCTGGAAAATAATCTCAGTCCATCTTTTTGTGGGTTTTTTCTGCTCCAGGGATTGTTTTATTGCTGTTTTGGGGGTAATTGTGTCAGGAGCTCTGTGTGTTTAATGTCTTTCCTCCACCATCTTGGCTTGAGAGTGCTCTTTAAACATGTTCTTTCCATCTGGGAATTCTTCTTTCTACTTGGGCCCACCCAGCGTTACTGTTGGTTAGCAAATACCTCTGGAAACTCTTACCTGCTGCTTATTAGGACCTTGATATCTCTATAGAGTTAGTTGGTTGGTTTTTTTGTTCGTTTGTTTTTGTTTTGTTTTTTAAATTGGTCTAGTGTGTTTCATTGGCAGCAAAGAGACATGGAAATCTTCTGGATTTCAGATCAGAAAGGAGACATGTGAGTTTTCACAGAGGCAGGGGGTTTTGAAGATTGTCATGAAAATCTGACAATTATGCAGTCAATAGCTCCATAGCTTGAATGGATATTCTTTGCAACCAGCACTTTGGACCTCAGGATCCAAAGAACTCTACCATAGCAAAGTAAAGAAATTTTAGGGTGCTCAAGGTTTGTGCAGCTGTTGCAACTGACCTTTCTTGCCCTATTTTGTGTTACTACATTCTTTGATGTATTACATTTTCTACTCTAATTTCTTCTTGCTGCGTTCATCTAACTCCATGAATATTTGCTTAGAGAGTTTTGGGAATCCAGTGGGTATGAAATTAGCACCTTTATGTATACATAATATGTATGGGTAACATGAGCCAATAATTCAATAAGGCTTTTTAACCTTTGTGTCCTGGGTAACTCACTAAGACTTTAAGTGGCAGAACCATTGACAGTCTGTACTGGCAAAAGAAATTCCCCCACAGAAAGCTTCTACATCCATATCTCTAATCCTCCCCCTCTCCCAACCCCAAATGGATTTTTTTTTGGCTTTCACTTCTCTAATACAATTCAAAATTTTATTAAATATAAATATTGCTTTAACTTACCTTACCTATGAAAGTGAGGAGAAAGCTAGTCTTTTGTTGTATTTGTGCTTGTGTTATCTTTTTGCATTTTGCCCCTCAAATTTATCTCCTCCCCTTTAACTTCAGACCCGCTACATTATAATCCCTTATAAACCCATCTCTAATAATTGTGCATTGGTCTAACTCACAAAGGGAAACAGCTTTCCAGTAGATTTCTCTAAAACGTGGTGGAGGGATTTCTTGACGGCTATTGTTTGGTTACTCTAAGAAGAGAGAAAGAAAAGATGTCTGAAGGACCTATTCTAATGAGATTTTGAGAGAAGATGGTTTTAAATGATTTAGTTCAGAACTACTAATTCTTTCAGCGGCCCCTGGATAACATTTGCATATTGGTGGGACCAGAGAAACTTTGGGCTTTCTCTGATAGAAAGATGGAAGCCAATTGGGGAGATCTGAGAGCCATGTTATTGTAATTTCAACAACTTCCCCTTGACTGAGAACTGTCTGATGAGGGTAGGAAAAGAGAAAAGATACATTGACAAAACTGATATAAAAGCTGGTTTTAATAAGATTCTTCTTAAACATTTAGATCCTATCTATTCTAGTCATAGTATATTAATGACTAATAATTTGTATCCCCTTTCTCCCTTCATTGGCCACACTGTTTTTGTGTGACTAATGAATGTCCTTGTTAGAGGCTGGAGGCTTTGGAAACAGAAAAGAAAAAAACAAAACCTATCATTCTGTTATTTCCAACAAATACTATTTTGATATCTTAACTGTTGTGGTTTTGAAAATCATTTTTTATAGAACAATTAAGTACATCTGTTGGTTAGTTTATTACATGAATAATAATATAGTTACATAACAAAATATTTTTAAAACAATAAAAATAATAACGCATTTACATTTTACAAAATGCTTTACTCATTTGACTCATACAACTGCTATTGAGGTGAGTGATTCAGGCATTATCTTAATTTTACACATGAAGAAATTAAAACTCAGAGAATTAAAATTGTTTGCCCATTGTCATATAGCTAGTGAATCTCAATGGCATTAGAACCGAGGTTTTCTCTATCCCCAAGCCAGTCTCACTGCTGATTCCCCAAAGTGTCAAAGACATAATCTCTGTTAATGTAATGGAATTTAGGCATATCAACCTCTTCATTTTATAGATGAGGAAACAAGCCCACTTAAGTGAAGTAAATTGTTCAAGGACAGGGGGCAGCTAGGTGGCACAGT
Organism: Dromiciops gliroides; assembly: GCF_019393635.1. NCBI lineage: Eukaryota > Metazoa > Chordata > Mammalia > Microbiotheria > Microbiotheriidae > Dromiciops > Dromiciops gliroides. The sequence continues at coordinate 410,203,266 of NC_057864.1, read as the reverse complement.
GGCTAAAGCAGCAGCCCTGGCCTCAGACACTTGACACTTACTAGCTGTGTGACCCTGGCAAGTCACTTAACCCTCATTTCCCCGCAGAAGGTCACAGAGATAGAAAATAGCTGAACAAGGATTTAAACCCAAAGTAGTCCCACTCCAGATCCATTGCTTGTTCCAGCACACTATGATGCTTCAGTCACTTAAATATGCCATCAGCAATCATAGTGATACATTTTGAGTGCGGTTTAATCCTTGTGTGTTCACTCCTATATGCCCTATCCCACAGCTATATTTTCTTCAGAATGCAGTGGAGGGCAGGAAGAAATGAAAGGGGGGAGGGGCAGGGATGGTGATTGGCTACTTTCCCTAGCTATAAAAAGGAGCTCTCTTAACCTGGAATCTGTTACCTTAAAAAGAAAAACATTTTGATAAATTGAATATAATTGGTTTTCCTGGTGCATTTATTTTATGCATTGGGAAAAAAAAAAACCCACATTCTGAGCAGGGTGTCACCAGACAGGTCCTCTGCACAGGAAGTGTTAAGATTCCCTGCTGTAAAATGACAGTGTTTTGGAATGCTGCTTTGTGCAAAAGAAGTGTTCAAAGTACAACACTCTTGTCATTCTGGTGCTGCTCCCCTGACTTTGTGCCTTCTCACATCCCCCTTGTCTCTTTACCTGCAGCATATAGATCATGCTTCCTAGCTTCTAGATCTGGTATCCTGCTAACTTTCCTGGCTTTCACTGAACCAGCACACCATAGTAGAAAGACTGATTGAATTGGGAGTTCGAGGGCTTGTGTTCAAACAGTCAGCTCTGTGCATTGTTACCTTGGTAATCTTGGGCAAGGAACTTAGACTCTCTGGACTTCAGATTCCTCTTCTATAAATTGAGAGAGCTGGACTCCTTAGTTTTTAAGGTCCTTTCTAGCTCTAAAGCTTGGTTCCTATGACTGCTGCTGCTTGCTTTGTTGATTCCTGCAATCTAATTTGTTCCTACCCTGCCCTTTCTCCACTAGACTTCCACACTTTGGGCTAAAAAGTACCTTTCCTATAAGACAGAGCCTCAATAACAAACTGGCTTCCTTTCCATCCCAAGCACCTGACCTTGGTTTTGAGAGGATAAAACAAAAAAAGAGATCCAAACAGCAGATACCTGTATAAGGCAGCTCGCTCTCCCTCTCTCCCTCTCTCCCTCTCTCCCTCTCTCCCTCTCTCCCTCTCTCCCTCTCTCCCTCTCTCCCTCTCTCCCTCTCTCCCTCTCTCCCTCTCTCCCTCTCTCCCTCTCTCCCTCTCTCCCTCTCTCCCTCTCTCCCTCTCTCCCTCTCTCCCTCTCCCCCTCCCCCCCTCTCCCTCTCCCCCTCCCCTTCCCCTCTCTCTCCCCTCCCCTTCCTCTCCCTCTCCCTTACCCTCCTCTCTTCCTTCCTTCCTTCCTTCCCTCCCTCCCTCCCTATCTTTTTCCTTTTCTATCTTTCTACTTTGCCTACCCTTGCCTTTCTCCCTCTCTACCTCCTCCCCTTCCATCCCCCCTCCACTCCAGTTCTCTCTCTTGCCTGTCCGCCCACCTGCCTATAAATGTTTAGGGCTCTGCCTGTTTTACGATTGGAATTCAAGTGATTAATTTAGAGGACCCATGTGCCTGGTAGCTTTGGTGGTTGGGTTTACATTTTGATTGTTTCTTCATCTACTTAAAGTTTGTTTGCATTATAGTTTGATGTGATTTGTCAGTTGAGTTACTTAAATGTGCAGTGCCGCAACAGAGAATGTCAAGCACAAGAGGAAATGTTAAAAACAGTAATGACAATGGTTTAGACAAGTTAAATCTGAATGACTCACCAGCAGAAAGCACTAAGCTTGTCATAAGTTGTATAAATATCGTCTAATGCTGGGTTTTTAAATTTTAATTGCTTCTAGTTTTGTTTCTTAGGAACGGGGGAAAAACAACCTACCTCTTTCATTATCAAGATCGGGAAAACCTGAGAAAGTTCCTCAGAAGTCCTATCATAACATTTATGTGTTTGTTTCCATTCCCAGCTAAATCTGGGTTCTTACAATATATCTGTTGTGCAAGGATCATGTTGTTATATGGAAATGAGTGAGTATTAAAAAGCTCCACTGTGCAGGGATTCTCTTAGTTCTCATTCTGTGGCTGTATCATCGTATTCTTCCTCATTAGAGATTAAACCCATGAATGCATGCAGCAACTAGGTGGCATAGTAGCTAGAGCTCAGATCTTGGAGTCAGAAAGACCTGAGTTTGAACCCAGACTCTCACACTTACCAGCTGTGAAACTGTGGGCAAGTCACTTAACCTTTCTGTGCCTCAGTTTACTCATCTGTAAAAATGGGAATATGACAGCACCTACCTCTCAGAGCTGTTGTGAGGATTAAATGAGTTAACATATTAAAATACTTTGCAAACCTTAAAGTGCTATGTATATAAATACTAGCTATTATTATTAGGAAATTCCTTCTACTAAAGGTACTGGTATAGAGGTTAAGTGACTTTTTGGAGAGGACATAGCCTGTGTATATCAGAGGCAGGGTTGAAACCTAGGTCTTCCTGATTTTGAGGCTAGCTCTCAATCCCCTACACCATGCTGCCTCTCCATTATTTTTTTTAATGTTCCATAGCCTTGAAGGTTTCGGGACTGTGGTTCATTGTGCCCAAAGTAAAGTCCCCTTCTTTAAAGATGGAAAATCAGTAGGAAACTCAGCTATAATAATTGAGGTAGGAAGAACCCGAGGCTGGATCTAGCAAAGGTATAAATGATGGCTTATATCCCTAAATATGTCACATGGGCTGTGGAGCAAGGAGCAACTGAGCCAGGCACCACACTATGCGACCTGTGAACACCGCTCCCCTTTGCCCCCTCTATTATGGAAGCATAGGGAAATGAAACTGTTATGGGGGAAATTGATGGGGGTTTGGGGTAGGGGTTCTTAGGAATTCCTCTTTAAAGAATTACACCCTCTTGCACACAAATCCAATTAGAATAAAATCATAGTTTATTCAGGGGCTAGGGAAAGGAAACCAAGAGAGAAATCCTTGGACTTCTCATGGGGAGAAGGCATGGCACAGAGGCGTGGCTCTCTGAGATACCTTTCTCCTCAAGCAGAAGACAGGGAAATCCTTTTTTAGAGGACTGATGGGGGTGATCATCTGACTGTGAAAAGTTCCCTTATTTGGGGAGGACCATCCCCAACTGGTGGTGGCTGGGGGAAATTGGGTGAGGGACGGCTCTGGATCTCTCAAAGCCATCTCTGTCCTCCTTGTGCCACAAAGGCAGCAGCCACACCAAATCTTATCTCCCCCAGGGATGGGGGAGACTGGAATGAAAGATGGTGGTCCTGGAGCTAGCTCAGTCCAAATCCAGTGCCACTTATCTCTTTAGGTGTCTGTCCTTTGGTTTAGTTTCTCAAGGAGAAGGTTCTTTAATTTTCCCCATAACAAAACCCAGGACCAAATACCAAGGGCGCCACAGCTGCCACCACCTGCCAGCTACTACCTGCATCTTACCAGCATGTGGTCCACTTATCCTCACTACAAAGCACTTTTCTTACTTCCAGAAATTCTCACCACTGAGCCTATCTCACTTTGAACAAAGAGATACATTGCTAGCCCTCTCATTAACCACCCTCCCTTAAATATGTACAGTAGTTAGAATTAGTGCACCTAGTTAGTGGTGCAACCAGACAGATCCTTGCCTCAATTCTTTCCCAAGGTCCCTAGAGCTGCAGGAGCATTGGAGAGTCACCCATATGCATCCCAGGTGCAGGCTGCAATCTTATCTACTCCCATGCCCCATGGTGCACTGTTCTCCCTACCACACTGATAGCCCTGTGTAAAACAGCTTGATAGCTCCCTGGAGCACATCTTGTAAAAGGGAGTGGTAACCCATTTCTTTACCAGGACGAATTATAAGAAGAGACTTTGGAATTTCCTCTTGAAGTAGTTAAAAATCGGATAGATACTTATCTGCCTCAGATAATCTGCACACACTTTAGTTCTGCCTGAGGACAAGGAGATGGCACATCCTCTATAAAATGGTTTATTGGTACCTTTTTGTTTTTACATCATACTCGTTTCAGAATAGATGTCTCCCTGCCCCTACCTGGTAATCCTCTTTTTAACAATTTTTTAAAAAATCAATAAAACCAACCTATGTATTACCTAAATCTGGCATATATGTTACATTCCACACCTGTAATCCCCCACCTCACCAAAGAAAGGAGGAACATGCATTTTCTAATCATCATTATAATTATAAAACATTCAGTTTCACTTATTGTTCTTTTTGTTTTCATCATTGTCATTGTGCTGCTTATTATTCTCCTGGTCTTTATATCATTCTAAAGCAATTCATGTCTTCCTTAATTTCTCTGAATTCCTCATTCTTCATTTCTTATAGTTCAAAAATATTCCATTTGCATTCACACATGCACCACAGTTAGTTTAGATGTCTCCCAATCAGTGGGCATGAACTTTGTTTACAATTCTTTGCTACCACAAAAAAATATGCTATAAACATATTGGTCTATAAAAAACCACATGTCTAACTTCTGTGGGCATACACATAGCAAGGAGATCTGCCCGTCAAAGGATAAGCACATTGTCATCTCATATCATCAGAATTCCAAATTGTTTTCCAGAATAGTGGGACTAATTCACATCTCTACCAACAGTGTGCTAGTATGTCTGTCTTTGTACATTCTTCTTTATTATTCTTATTCTGTTTCTCAGGTTGCTTTAGATTGGGATATTTTTTCATCCCCTCACCCTTTTCTTCACATTAAATTTAGAAATTTTTCCCTATGGAATATTGCTGACAAAAAATATCCCATGTTGTCAGATAAGGAAACTGAGGTAAGCAGGGTTAAGTGACTTGCCCAGGGTCACATAATTAGTGAGTGTCTGAGGCCAGATTTGAACTCATGAAGATGAGTTTTCCTAACTCCAGGCCTGGTACTCCACTGCACCACCTAATTGCACCTATCCTATACTAGCTAACAGATACCTGTAAAAATGAGTTGGAGAAGGAAATAGCAAATCCTTACAGTATTTTTGTGCCCCCCCCTCCAAAAAATTTCCAAATGGGGTCATGAAGAGTTGCACACGACTGAACATTAGCCAGTATTGCTGCCAATTGGCATATATTTCCCATTGTATTTGACAATGAGTTTGATGCTATACAGAAATACACCAAAAAGATGGTCCTTCCTCACTGAGAGCTTTCAATTTAACAAACATCTCTGAAGAACCTACTATGTGGAAGCACTTTTCTAGGGGCAGGGCTTCAGATGTAGCTTTCCAGGACAAGTTTCTAGGGACAAATTATAGAGACTTCTGGAAGATGTAATTGCTATCACAGGGAGACATGCTTTGGGAGGTTGTACTGGATGGGATGAGATCTGGCAGCCCAGGGAAGCTTGGGACTAAAGAAAGGAAGGCATTGATGGGGGTTGGGCTGCCCTCTCTTTCCCAGGGTAGCAGCCTTCTAAGCAGGGAAGGTAGTGCAGAAACAGTTGAGAGGTATTTCCAACAGAAGAGCAATCTGATGATGTCCAATGTGCAGCTGCTGGCAGAAGTTTTATACCCCTGGAGGCAGCAACAGCAGGACTAGGAAGAAAGCTACAAATGGTCCTTGGCAATAAAATACAGACTTTCTACTTTCTCCACCTGTCTCCTTCCTCATCTCTTCAGATGGAGCTTTCAATATAATTTTTAGTTTCTGAGTTGAGTGAGTTATTTCCATAAGGTAGCAAATGTTCTTTTGTGTATGGGTTTCCTTTAGCTAAAGAATTTTTACTCACTATTGTGAAAATGTGTCTTTAACCATGAGCAGAATGTGTAGAGTAGGAGAAAGCAACTATGTATAGATTTCATGATTTACAGAACATATAAGGAAAGATTCCATGTCCTGGCTTAATGGCCAAAGTGACCACCTGAGGACATCAGGATCTGATTTTTATTATGATTTTATAAAATTTAAATTCCCTAAGGAAGAGATGGAATTCCATGTGGTTCTGGGTCACTTATTTCCACAATTAATAAAGGAACATAAATTTCCTTTATTACTGTAATTCTGGGTGGATCTTGCTAGGAAAGTCTTTGCTTGATGCTAGAGTTATGTGTCCTCTTCTGTCTTTGATTTAAGATTAAATCACATTCAAGACATCACTCATCCAATATTGTGATGTCATTGGGCTTAATCAAAAATGAAGGATGAACAACAACAAGAAAAGTGTGGGGGGGTGCTGATGGGACATAGGACTAGAGAGAGGAGAAAACCCACCTCTAAGTTTACCCAGTAGGCAGAAAAAGATCTGTATGTTAAATATACTCCTTTCTTCAGAATTGGGGAAGAGTGGGAAAGAGAGCTGTTAGTCATTCACCACCCCCCCATGCTCTACAGTGACATCTAGTGGTTATACGAAGAAAAAAAGTAAAATAACATCTGTCTTCAATGACTTAAATATGATATATGTACAAATAAGTAGATACAGTATAAGTGATTTTAAGAGTGAGATTTTACAAATGATTGAGAGGGAGAGGAGAATCAGGAAGGAGGTGACAACTGAGACATGCTTTTGAAGGAAACTAGGGATTCTGTGAGGCAGGGATGAGAGCAGAGTGCCTTCCAAACATGGGGGTTGGGTGACATTTGTGTATTTAGTGAACAGATAGTGGGCCAGTTTGACTAAAAATGAGAGTGAATGAAGGAAATAGCATGAATTAAGACTCAATAGGTTGGTGGGAGCCGTATTATGAAGAAGTATAAGTACAAACTGAAGATTTTGTATTTTATCATGGAGGCAATAGGGAGCCATTAAAGATTTTGAGTAGGAGAGTAAGAAGATCAGAATTATGTTTTAGGGATGTCAGTTTGCTATATTTGTGGAAGTTGGATTGGATAGAAGACAAATTGGCGACAGAGGGACAAATGGAAATGGTTTAGGTAAGAGGTTATAAAAGCTTGAGTAGGTAGAGGCTATATGAGTACAAAGAAGGGAATCAATGTGAAAGAGGTTGTGGAAGTAGACTTAACAAAATGTTAACTGATTTAATGTGGGAGTTGGGAGAAAGAAGAGTTCGGGATGACTCTCTTGCAAAACTGGTTGATGGGGAGGTCAGGGGTACCGTTGATTGAAATGAGCAGGTTTGGAGGAGGGGATAAACTTAGAGTATCAGACATTATTAAGTGAAGATGTCTATTAGGTAAGTGGAAATATAGGGTTGGAAATAAGACTGGAATACAAATTTTGGTATTAATTCCATAACAATTATCATTGAATCCATGTATGATGAGATCACCAAAGGAGAAAATGTAAGAAAGAGAACAAGGCCCAGGCCAGAGTCACAGGGGATACCCACATCATTGCTAGAAACAACAAAGATTAATTTATAAAATATTGAGGGAAAACTATGGTTGTGGAAGATTTCAGGATTTCTAATAACTGAAAAAAATATATATATACATATACACAATAAAGAAAAATACTTAAATACAGATTATACCAATGAATTATACATATATTAATAACAAAAGCTATTACTTAAAAATTGTTACAGCATTTTATGGAATTTTTGTTGAGGTACTCAATAGAATTGTAAATCAATAATCTGTTATTCCCAGTCACAACCAGGGTACAAAGCAATCCAGTGAAAAGTGTAGTGGGGGAAGAGGTTTACAATCATATTCAGAGATTATACTGCTTATAATTTGTAGCTATTCATTTAGAAGGGGAAAATCCCACTTTAATTTGAAATGTAACGAACATCATTAATGAAGATGAGCATCTTTTTCTAGCTATGTAATCACTAAGTCTTGTCTTTCTTAGCTTTAGAAATCATAGCCATTTGGATTCAAACTGACACATAGTATAACATGTCTGTATTATAAGGAAAATTGTTTGTCTACCTGAATCACTTGCCAGAAAGTTGAGCCTGGGTCTGTGGGAGTCAAAAAGGTGGAAATGATATGGATTCCCTACTCAATAAGGGCATAGGTATATACAGGACCTTAAGTCTTTCCTGAAGGGGACTGACTGAAAAGAGACTCATGAATGCTTCTCATGGGTACCTTTTTAACTTTGTTTGCTTCAATTTAAAATAGGGCTGACCTACCACTTAAGAGCTTTAAATGTTTTATGACTCCATCAATGACGTTTAATGATCACTGTCAAATTGAAAGGGACATTCTATTGCTGTTCTCTTTGTTTCCGTAAAACATAATCACTGTAGACTTTGTGATAACAGCAGTAGGAAAAGAACTGGATTTATAGTCAAAATATCTGCATTCAGATTCTAGCTCCACCACTATGACCTTGGGAAAACCATGCCTAGGTATGACTTTCTTCTTTAACTTTAAACTTTAAACTGAAAAAAGTTGAATTAGATTATTTCTCCCGTCTCCAAAACCTGTGATCTTAGCAAAACCTGGTACAAAGTCAGTTCACTCTGTTTCTTGGTCTGCTTATAATTTTGTACCATTAAAGGTTTTCAAATAGTGAAGTAGAAGTTCACCATCATTAAAGACTTTTAAGTACAGCTAGTTCCTGATTACATAAACAAGGAAGTCCCCTAAAGTGGACATATTATTTGAATTAGCACTTGTATTTCCTTTGAACTGGAAGAAATGACAATATTTTACATAATTATAACTTAAAATAGTGTGAATTTGAATACATAAGACCACTTCAGGGGACTCATTATTCACACTAATCAGAACCTTGTTGTAGAAAATGGATGGTTATCTGTAGAAAGGATTACTTGATTGGGAGGAACGTTTCTGGAGATGGCTTCTAATGCCCCTTTCAAATTCAAGATTGTATGATTTTAGTGTTGAAACCAACCAAATTAAAATGTCATGGGAATAGGGGCAGCTAGATGGTGCAGTGGATAGAGCACCAGCCCTGGAGTCAGGAGGACCTGAGTTCAAATCTGGCCTCAGACACTTGACACTTACTAGCTGTGTGACCCTGGGCAAGTCACTTAACCCTAATTGCCTCACCAAAAAAAAAAAAAGGCATAGGAAAGGGAAGAAGATTTGTAGATTATAATAGCAGTGGTCATAATTTATAGCTCACCAACCACTCAGAAAGAAGATATTTCAATATGCTCCCAAACCCAGTCACACATGGATTTCCCACATATTAGATAACTGAGTAAAGTTTTCTGGATCTCTGTTTTGAGAGAGTGCATCCTTAAGCCATAAAAGCTTGAAAGCATAACAACTCCCTAAAAGTCAGTCTTTTCTTGTTGGAGAAAGTAAATTCCTACTGTTTCTGTTCGCTGTGGATTTTTGAGTTTTGTATCATTCTTTTTTGGTTTTCTTATTCAGGTATCTAATAAATCTCACAGCCTGGCACACCCTACTTCCTCCCCATAGCCCTAATTTGCCATCCAGTCGCGCCCCCCCCGCCTTTTATCTTAGGTTCTTTATTAACCCAGGAGCCCTCTCCCCTTCCCATAGCAATAAGTTTCACCCACCCCTTTTATCCTAGGATATCTGGGCATATGGCAATCTCATTTTATGGCTCTTTTCAATCATAACTGCTCTCTCCCATGACAGAGCCTTGGCACTTGAAACTGCATCAAGGAAGAACCACTTTGGGCTTTTAAAAGCATCATGCCCACAGCAAGAAAAGGTGGACTCTGAAAACAAGGCTATAGCTGGCAGAAATGTTGGCACTTTGTATGAGTGTTTCTTTTTTGTCTCCTGCTGAGCTCTGCCTCCAGTCATTTCTCCAGCTACCAGTACTTCCTGGGTGGTTTTATTATTCTTTGTTTCTATTGCAGCTACCAAGCAGTCCACTTCCTGAGTAACTTTCTCCTTTCTCCATTGAACCCCGGAGAAAACAGGCGACTTCCCAAGATCAGTATTCAGTGTGCGCACAGTCACTTCTTTAATGTTGAAGGAATATATGTTGGATCTTTTGTTTTGTTTTGTCTTTGCTTTTATACAGGGACAGTATTATTGGTAGTCACGTCAAGCTATCACAGCTGCTGTTTCTGTCTGACGCTTGCAATGGTTTGCTCATAGGAGGAAGGGTAAGATTTAGAACTGGAAAGGGCCTAAGCAATCATTGAGTCAAATCTCATTTGACAGATCAGCAAACTAAAGCTCTTTGACACAGGCTGATTGGAAAGAATAAGGAGTTTGGAAGCAATTGCCCCTCCAAAGTGAAGAAACAAGTAACTGCAATATGACGTACAAGATAAAAATCACTGGACTTGCAGTCAGGAGGACCTGACTCTGATACTCACTAGCTATGTGATTCTGGAAGAACAGTTAAGCCTCTCAGTGTTTCCACATATAAAGTGGGGAAATAATATTTGTATTGAAAATACTATACCATACAATATTTGTACAGGGGTATTGTGAGAAAAGTGCCCTGTAAAATTTAATGTGCCAATAAATGGGAGGTATTATAGGGGTATAAAAGGGACTATATATAGGTTAGATTGGAGTTCATTTAAATGAGGGGGCCAGATATCACATTTTGCATAATAATTATTTTTGTTGTTCAGTTTCTGACTTGTTCTGACCCTGCTTGGGATTTTCTTGGCAGAGATAATAGAGTGGTTGGCTATTTCCTTCTCCAGCTCATTTTACACATGACAAAACTGAGGCAAACAGGGTTAAGTGCCTTGCCCAGAGTCACATAGATAGTAAGTGTCCGAGGCCAAATTGAATTCAGGAAGATGAGTCAGGAAGACTCTAGGCCCAGCACTCTACCCATTCTATCCACCACCTAGCTTCTGGTAAAGTATTATGGATGTTACCCTATTAAGGTACTGGGGCATCGTAAGGCACTGGGGATACAAAACCAAAATGGTCTCTGTCCATGAGGATCCATTTACCTATTGACACTGTTTTTACCTATTTCTTGTTGGATGAACCACATGGTAGGACAGAATTAGAAGCTGATATCTTGTTTTGATTGATTTGTTATGTACTAAATTAATCCTGCTGTTTTGGTCATGTTCTTTTGAATGTTTATAGTAGTTTAAAATTATTCTATCTGAAAATTACATTAAGCTAATGAGGCTTCATTAGCTAAGACTAAAGTTCTTTAAATCAAATATCTTCAGTATTATTCTGATTATAGTTTCCAGTAAGATAGCATATACAAATGTTAATGCTACTTACTGTTAAGTACAGGATTGATTTGTATTTTGTCTTGGTGGAGCTTTCCTATAGTAAGAGACTTTTGTTGACCCTGTTCCCAAGAAACAAGTTTTTGTTCTTTTTTTAAGTGTCTACTATGCACTAGATTGTGATGGACACTGGAATTCAAAAGTGAAACAATCCCTTCCATACGGGACCTTATCTTCTCAAGTCATTGAGTTAACAAGCATTTATTAAACACCTGTGGTATGCCAAACACTGTGACAACTCTGGGGATACAAAAAAAAACCAAACCTTTAAGGCAGGAAAGAGACAGACTCCATTTTGCTTCCATAAGTCTTTAATTATTAAGAAGTTTTTCCTGCTCTCAGCCTAGATTTTTTGATTTCCTAAATCCACTCATTCCTCCTGGTTCTTCCCCTTGGAGTCTAACAGAACAAGTCTAATACCTCCTTTGCCAAACAACCTTTCAAACATTTAAATGCAGGTATCACACTGTGTTTCCTTTCCTCCCCGGTCTTCTTTTCTCCAGGGTAAACATATCTAGTTCCTTTAACCAGTCAAAATAAGAAAAGGACTCAAGGTCCTTCATTCACTGCCCTGGTTGCCTTCCTTTGGACACCCACCCCATCTTAACAATGACCTTCTGTGACTGTGGTGCCCAGAAAGGGTTGGGGATTGGAAAGTGAAAAGGGATAAGCATTTATATGGAGCTTACTACAGTTATCCCTTTAATGTCACCCGGGGTTAGGAGCCTGACAGTGCCCCCACAATTTGGAACATCCGCATATAATTTTTTGGCCCTGCTTTGTATCGGAGAAGAAGAATGAATTATTTTGGTATTAAAAGATAAAATATACTGATATTATATAATACTATGAATACATTTTATGCATTTCTGAGTTTCTAAACTTTTTTTCTGTACAGTCTGCTGGCTTTATCATGTCATCCACAGCTTCCTCAGAACTCCTCAAAAATTCCCCTTTAATTTCTTATGTCAACCCATGATATATTGAAACTGCAATGGGGAAAGTCACAATATGGAAGGGATAACTGCATATCCCATGCACTTTGTTAAGTGCTTTGAACTAAACACAGCACTCCAGAGGAAGCCTGGCAATGATAGATCTAGTGTGACTACACCTCTCTATTCCTAGATATTATTCCAGGCTTAATGAAGCACAGGATACATTAATTACCTTTATTGGTCACCTCATCACACTGCTGCCTCATATAAAGTTTGTAGACCACTATTACCCCCATTTCTTTTATTTTAAACAGCTACTGCCTAACCACAGCTCCCCGATCTTGTACATGTGAAACTAATTTTTCATATCTGAATGTAAGATTTTAAATTAGATTCAGCACAATACTTGAGCCTGTCAAGATCTGTTTTAGACCCTGAGTTTGTCATGCAGAATATCTTCTATCCCTCCCAGTTTGGGGCTTTATCGAAGTCACTGATAAAAAATGTTAAGTAGCACAACCAAATACCATATTGACATTGAACCATTACTAACTACCCTTTGATACCAGCCTTCCAACTAGTTCTGATTTCATCTAATTATATTATCATCTAATCCGTATCTCTTTGTCTTCACTACAGTAATTATAAATAATACTTTATAAAAAAAACTTTGTTAAAATCTCAGTAAACTTTATCATATCTATTTCTTTCATTGTCTACTATTCTTCACCATAAAAAAATATTAGTTGTATACAAGCTATTTTGAATAGAGCCATGGTGACAGATTCTTTGCAATTGCCACTTCCCTTTCCAGACATTCACCAACTCTCTTTTTAAGGATCTGTTTTGGAGAGGTGGCTAGGTGGTGCAGTAGATAAAGCACCAGCCCTGGATTCAGGAGGACCTGAGTTCAAATCCAGCCTCAGACACTTGACACTAACTAGCTGTGTGACCCTGGGCAAGTCACTTAACCTTCATTGCCCCGCACCCTGTAACGATTGGAATGATGCCACCTGATGGAGACTTACTGTAGAAAAGCTCCACCATGAGGAGAAGGCCTCTGAGGGCAAGCCATGCGGTCAAGGTCCTTTGCATCCGGAAGTGACATTTGTTCGTGGGTACTGTCTATCAAGGCCAATCAACTTGAGGAGCCTCCCATTTCTGGGAGGAGGACACAAAGGAGGAAGGGGACGCTGGTGGGACTGTGCTTCCTCTTTGGCTGCGAGACATCGGCATGGTGGCAGGGAACTTCAGAAATGGAAGCTTAGGAAGGCTAGGATTGCCAGGTTATAAGAAATCTCTTCTCAATCTTTCTCTTTCTTTTACTATCTTTCAATAAACCCTTAAAAAATTTCTAAACTCGTTTATCAGTGATTTTAGTCAGTTTCTCCCCAAAACTCGGGGGGACAGATTAGAACCCACATTTAGAATTTTAAATTACACAACCCCCCCCAAAAAAAAAGAAAAGAAAAGAGGATCTGTTCTGGAATTTTCTCAGAAGTGAAGTCAAGCTCATATGCATAGAGTTTGCAATCTCAGTTCACTTCCCACTTTTGAAAATCAGTCCAACATTTTTCCTTCTCCTTCTCAGTGTCTTTCCCAATTTGCATGATCTTTCAAATATTCTTGACACTGATTCTGAAATCACATATGCCAGTTCTTTCAGAACCTGAGGATATTGTTCAAGTGGGCCAGGTGACTCAAATTCAACCAGGGAAACTAGAAACTCTTTTACTATCTCCTACATCTTCAGTATTGACCCCTTGTCAGTCATTTTTGTTCTGAAATCTCCAATGCAAAGCTTGTTCCTGGCAGAGAAAACAGAAGCTACATGAGTTGAGCAGCTCCGCCTTCTCTATGTTATTGGTTATGATTGACTTACCCACTTTAAGCAAAGGTCCTACCCAATCTTTTCTTGAGATTCTACTAGTTGTCCTTTGCTTCCCTAGTCAGCCTTAGCTCAATCTGAGCTTTAGTATTCTTCTCATAATTTTTTTTTTTTGGTGAGGCAGTTGGGGTTAAGTGACTTGCCTAGGGTCACATAGCTAGTAAGTGCTAAGTGTCTGAGGCTGGATTTGAACTCAGGTCCTCCTGACTCCAGGGCCAGTGCTCTATCCACTGCACCACCTAGCTGCCCTTCTCATAATTTTTACAGAACTCCATCACACTCACATCCATCCTCTATTACCAGGTCTTGCATCTTTCTCTTGGATATGTTTTCTTAGAATCTAAGTGAGTACTAGAAACTCCAGATTTCTAGTACATCCATATTGGTCTCTTCGGACAAATCACATTTTTTTTCCTTCCTCCTTAGAAGAGTTTACCTTGTGTCTTCAGAATTTCATTATTGTGTATCTTCCATACCTGCTGGGTTGACTTTCCCTGAAGCATTTCTGTCCATAGGACTTTCCTCTGAATCCCTTCACATTGAATTTCCTAAAACTCATGGTACATGTCAGATTAGGCTTGTATTTCCTCTCCTGTGTTATAAATTCTAGGAGGGAGTAGTCACATCCCCTCAGGATTTCCATCATTTTAACCCTAGTGACCAGTTCCATTCTCTTAGAGAGAATCAGATCAAAAATGAATATCTTTTTATTCATTCCTTCCCCTTTAAAGAATGAAATCATCACTAGAACCAAGAAGTTATTATCTATTCAGAAAGAGACAAAGGTAGAGGCAGAGACAGAGTAAGTATGTGTGTCTGAGAGACAGAAAGAGAAGGGAGAAAGAAAGAGCATTCTCCAACAGTCTGCATAATTATCACTTCTATACCATGTTTCTCTTCCAAGTTTACAATCTGTTTCCCAAATTCATCTATTTATGCTTTCTATCAAGGTGGTTTGTATAATACTATAATGATAAGATCAGTGTCTCGATTCTTTGATTTTAATCCAGATACTCTCCACCATTCTTTCCCCTCTTATTTTCTGAATTTCTTCACATGAGTATACCTTCTGTGACAAGTAAAACTAAATCTGTGGTCACCTTAAATTAGAAGCTTTAGCACCAATCTTTGGGCATTAAGCATTTATTAAAGAGTAAAAAGAGAACACGTGAAGTTCAGAACCCTGTCTACCCTGGACTGCTTTTTCTGCTACCAAGAGCTTGTTCCAGCCACCAAAAAGACAGTTTTTCAATCCATTCAAGTGGAAGCAGGACTAGAAGAGGGGTGGTACCTACACACAGCTCCAAGTTAATTGGGTGGTAGCGTTCAAGTCCATTGATTGACATAACTTGAAGGTGGTCCAATTGTGACATGACTTCTGGACACTGGGATGACCTTAGAAAGCTCACCTCATGTCTTTCTCAGCAGGGGGTGGCACCCTGGTTCTCACACTTCTTAATAAACAATGTTACCTCTCCTCCTTTTGCATCTCCTTTTTCTTTTGAACAAGGCATACCCATCCAGATCCATGGTCTAGTTATGAGTTTCATACCAGCAAGTCTCAATATTACCCAGGAAGTAAAATTTATGTCATTATATACATGAAGACCTTTAATTTTTTCATTGTTATCCTAAACTTTGGGCATCTGTATGTTGACATTTAAGACCAAGGGTTTTACTGCTAGGTACTTTCTTGGATTTTTGTCTCCTGAGAATTTCTGTGTGTCTCAGCTGCCATCTATCTTCCTTAGTTATTCTTTATGGTATTTTACTTGGATGACTTAGACATGGTATTTTCCCATCTCTCATTCTTTTTAGTTTGAAGCCCTTTTGATTCTACTTTCAAGACCACTAGCTTACCAGTATTTATTATATGTGCTTCATCTCTGGCCAGCAATCTGTTATCCCTTTCTTTTAAAGCCGTGGTCCAGCTTTACCCTCTGATTGACCCACTTGACTTTTCTTCCTTGCCATCTACTTTCTCTTTTTCCTTCTTGAGTTCACCTTTTCAGATTCTACTCTTTCATTTTCCTTTATCCATTTATATCTTCCTTAATTATCCATGATCTTATTTCTCTCTCAACTTAGAACAGAATGCGTACCAGTATGTAACCCTGTCGATTGTTCTCCCTCAAATATTCCTCAATTTCTCCCAAATTTCTCTAAATTTCTTCTCAAATTCAATCTCCAACCTATTTCACTAATTCAAACCCTTTCAAGTCTTCTATATAATTTCCTTCTCCTCTTTATTCACATCTAGTCTTTCTTCCATGGCTCCTTCTCACACAGAAGCTAAAAGCAGAAAGATTTTTATTGGTCCTGACAACAATTCAACAACTGCTGGTAATATAAAATAAAATTCCCTGAATTTTTCTATTTAATACCATCAGTTTTAGAGATTTTAAATGTGAATAATTCCAGGTGTTTGGTTTTCCCCCCCATTCCCATGGGATTCAAAGAATCAAAGACTCTTAGATTGGAAGCAATCTAGTCCAACCTATATATTAACATGAGCCACCCCCCCCCCCCGTATAACATAACCAACAACTTATTATCCAGATTTTGCTTTAAGACCTCTAGTGACTAAGGTCTCACTATGTCCAAAGGCAACTCAATACTTTTATGTAACTATAATTATTGAGACCCACCCCCTCCTCACCACCAAGCTCAATTTTGCTTCGTTGAAACTTCTAGCCTTGTTCCTAGTCCTGCTTTGTAGGACCAAAAGCAAGCTTATTTCCTGCTCCATGCATTTTTAACTACTATAGCATGGTATACCCATATCAAAGAAGGTGCTCGAGGGAAGCAGAATTATGGTGGCTCAAAAGAAATGTGAGATGCACAAATTGAGAGACATCTCCCCTCTGAAGGTGTATATGGATTATTTGTGCCTGACCTGTGTGTCTTAGAGCATTCTGAGCTCATATTGGTCTGATCAGACACAGTTGGACACACGGTACCTTGACTCCAACATAGTGATGTCATTTTGGTCCTCTTAGAAAATGAATGACAACAACCAACCATTAGGCATTTAGAGCCTTTTAGATGAGACCTCTTTCCAGAATGAACAGTTTAGTAACCTCTTACTTGGTTTTTCTGACTTGAGTTTCTTTCCCTCTATTCCATCTTTAATAATACTGTGCACACGATCTTAATAGGGCACTGCTATGGTGTCACTTGTCAACTCAGAATCTTTCAACCTCTCACTATTGCTTATGGAATAAAGTTGAGCAGCTAGGTGGCATAGTGGATAGAGCACTAGCCCTGGAGTCAAGAGGAGCTGAGCTCAAATCTGGCTTCAGACACTTGACACTAGCTGTGTGACCCTGGGCAGGTGACTTAATTCTTATTGCCTCAAATACCCGAGACAGTCTCCCCTCATTCTGATATACATGTTGCCCCTGGACCCAGATGGCTCTGGAGGAGGGAATAAGGTTGGTGACTTTGCACAGCCCTCCCTCACTTAAATCCAACTCACTGGAAGTCATGACACCATCTCCTGATACCATGGTCCTCTTTGAGAATGAAGGACAAATTACAGCAATAGAATAAAGTATAACTGTTTATCTTGATATTCAAGGCACTCTTCAGTCTGGTTCCAACCTGATTTTTTGCCTCACTTCACACTATTCCTCTTTTATATATTATATTTCAGTCATATTGGGTTATTCATCATTGTATGTACAGTAGATAGAATGCTGGATTTGGAGTTAGGAAGACCTGTGTTCAAGTATGGATTCAGATACTTAACATTTGTGTGATCTTGAGCAGTTACTTGACTACTGTCTGCCTCAGTTTCTTCTTCTTCAAAATGGGGATAATAACAGCACTTCTCTCTTGTGGTTAATGTGAGGATAAAATGAGATAATATTTTTAAGTGCTTCCTAAATGTTATCATTATTATCATCATCGGTTCATATGCTCTCTTTTTAAAATTTAAAGATTTTTATTTAAAGTTTTGAGTTCCAAATTCTATCTGTCTCTCTCTTCTACCCCTGCCTCCAAGATAGTAGGCAATCAACTATAGTTTATATATGTGCAGCTATGTAAAACATCACCATATAAGTCATTTTGTACAAGAAGACACGAATAAAAGAAAAAATGAAAGTGAAAATATTATGTTTCAGTCCATATTAATTAATATAATTTCTTTCTCTGGAGGTGAATAGCATGCTTCATTATTAGTCCTTTTGGATTGTTTTAGACCACTGTATTGCTAAGAATAGCTAAGTCATTCACAGTTCTTCATCAAACATTATTGTTGTTACTATGTATAATGTTCTCCTGGTTTTTTTTTTATTTCACTATACATCAGTTCATGTAAGTTTTTCTAGGTTTTTCTAAAATCATCCCACTTATCATTTCTTATAGCACAATATTCCATTACAATCATATACCATAGCTCGTTTAGCCATTCCCTAATTGATGGGCATCCCTTTGATTTGTAGTTCTTAGCTGGTACAAAAAGAGCTGCCATAAATATTTTTGTACCAATAGGTCCTTTTCCCTTTTTAAAGATATCTTTGAGATCTATACTTAGCAGTGGTATTGTTGGATCAAACAGTATACACAGTTGGGCATAGTTCCAAATTGCTCTCCATAATGGTTGGATCAATTCACAACTCCACCAACAGTATATCAGTGTCCCAATTTTCCACATCCCCTCTAACATCCAGCACTTTCCGTTTTTGTTTGTTTGTAATATTAGCCATTCTGATAGGTATGAGGTGGTACCTCAGAGTTGTTTTAATTTGCATTTCTCTGATCAATAATGATTTAGAGCATCTTTTCTTAACCTCTGTTTACTTCAATTTTCACAACTATAAAATGGGGATAATAATAGCACCAACCTCACAGGGTTGTCAAGAGGATCAAATAAGAGAATATTTGTAAAAAGTGCTTAGCACAGTGTCTGGAAAATAGATAGGAAGTGCTATACAAATGGTTCTTCCCTTTCTCCTTGTATAGACATATTCTAATTTCTATTCAATTTTAAGTTACTGGAAGATAGGAACTGTATCTTTTGTATCTCTAGCATATAACATGGTGCCTTACATATAGTAGATGTTTATTCACTTGAGAGGTTTCCATTCTGTCACCAAAGAGCTTGAGCTAAGCCACAGTCCCCTAGTCCAACTATAACATTTGTCAGTGGAACTATTTCCAAATTTCAGCTAGTTAAATGCACAGAAATACATCCTAGCAATATAATTAATAACGATAGCCAGTGTTTATATAGCACTATATGGTTTACATGGTGCTTTCCAAATATTATCTCATTTTATCCTCACAACAACCCTGGAAGGTAGGTGCTATTATTGTCACTATTTTAAATATGAGGAAACTGAGGCAGGCAGAGGTTATGACTTACCCTGAGTCACATAGCTAGTGTATAGTCTAGGCCAGATATGAACTGAGGTCAAGATGATTGAAAGTTCAGCACTTTATCCACTGTACCACCTAGCTACTTTATTTTTCATTCAATGAATGATCATCCTTGCCGATGGAGGTTAGGCAATCTGGAAAAAATGAGAGGCATCCCTTATTTGTTTTTGTATGCTAAACTTTGAGGTTGGTGAGGAGCAAAAAATGTCCTTGTTACTCTTATATAACAATTTGCAAAGAGGAAAGTTAGAAGTTCTTTTGAACACTTCTCAAGTAAAGGGTTTCTGTATTTCATAGATTTTCATGATCCACATGCTGTTGATGAGACATAAGATACATGCTTAGAGGTATGACTCATTTCACAAAGGTGGCACAGTTGTGCACCTCTAAGAATCTAAAGGAGATAATTAAACAACTCTAGGAATAAAAATAGGAATTTACCAATTACTAAGACATACTGAAATAGGGACAATAGATACTGAAAAACATCGTGGCTCATGAGAAATTGACTGTCTTCTTTTTCTATTTCCCTAAATAATCTGTTAAAATGTTGTTCTCTTTTTATAGATAAATCACAACCTGCCTTACATTCAATCTCTTGGGGTTGAGTTTTTTTCTGATGCTCAGCATGGCAATAGTTGAAAGCAGTTGAAAAGAAAAGTTTTAAAAAGAGTCTATTTTCAGCAGGATTTCACAAGACCTTGGGTCTAGGATCTTTTGGTGTTCCATAACAAAAAGATCGTCAGTCCTTTGTATCTATTTATTCCTCTTTCCTCTTCAACTGTCTAGACCCTCTGGGGTTGGCTGTGATCTCATCTCCCATTTCTCTACTGATTGATGCCCCAGTTATGTTTTCATTGTGTCAATTAGATACAGTTAAATTGGGCCAGGATCTTAGAGGGTGGCTCACATCAATCCTAATCAAGAAATATTTTTGGTTGCAATTGCATATCCCATAGCTATTCTGTGGTTCATGAACTTTATTTTTTTATTTTTTTTTTACGGGGCAATGGGGGTTAAGTGACTTGCCCAGGGTCACACAGCTAGTAAGTGTCAAGTGTCTGAGGCCAGATTTGAACTCAGGTACTCCTGAATCCAGGGCCGGTGCTTTATCCACTGCACCACCTAGCTGCCCCCCAGTTCATGAACTTTAAAACTGAGGTAGACAGGCTTCTCATATATAGCTTTTATGCTTCATTCATTCCTCAGTATTTCCTTCTTATTTTATGCATTAATGATGGCAATGGGTAGTGAGACTTGACTACCATAGGGAGGAATTTGTCCAAGGAAGATGGTTCAGAAAGACAGGGGAGGGTGGACAATGTTTTCAGTCCTAAGAGATAACATTAATTTGAAGACACGGACACCAAGGTAGTTTTAGGGTAGTGTTTTCTAAATTCAGGGCATGAAATCTTTGAGTCTTGACAAAAATTTTCTAGTGATTTTCATTTCTATTCCTCTTTACCCCTAACCAATTTCTGTCTCTGTCACCCATTAAACTTTGTATGGGTGTTATTTTTCTTTCTTCCCCATTTAAGGACAGGGAAAACCTGGTCCCTTCTAATGGGTAGGTAAGACTACCAATAAGTAACACCCATAAAGATAGTAGGAATAACGTTTTGCATTGAAAATTATCTGAATTGTATGCAAGTAATTTCCTCATCTGGGAGTTCCCTATATTAATGAAATTACAGATCCAATCCCTATCTCCACACAAATATTATGTAACATATCTCTTCTAAATAGTTGATAGAACTCTTTATAACCCTCAAGGACAATCCCTGGGGAGAAGACTTCTTTGAAATCACATTCACAAGAAATCACTCCATGGAGTGATACCAGACAAAAAATGTGAACCAAAATTATAGTTACAATTTTAAAAATCAACACCTATATGAATAGGTCTTTAGTCAGTGCACTTCTCTGAGCCTCAATATTTCTAATCATGAAACAGCAAGAGTATGACCATATAAGTTGATTTTATTTCCCAAATGGTTGCTTAGCTTCTCTGTCTTGCTTTAAGGATGGAAATATTATAGACTTACTGTATCACAGCAATAAGATTTTCCTTCATTTTAGAGGTGTTTTTATCCTATACTCAATCCATTTTTTTAACCTGTAGCAAATGCTTCTAATGAAATTTAGTATATTACTCAACTGGGTTCAATTTGCAACAGCTGAATTATATTTTGAGACACCCTTTTCCCAGTTGCCCTTTCTAAGACTCATGAATTTTGATCTGTCAGGCGAAAATAATTCTATACGTAACTTTTGCACTGACCTTTTTAAGTGTTAGAATTTACAACTCTCAGGGGCAGCTAGGTGGTGCAGTGGATAGAGCACCAGCCCTGGATTCAGGAGGACCTGAGTTCAAATCCAGCCTCAAACACTTTACATACTTACTAACTGTGTGACCCTGGGCAAGTCATTTAACCCCAATTGCCTCACACACAAAAAATGATGAAGAGAATTTACAACTCTCCCTTTAATCTTGGTGGGGTGGTAAGAAGGGATTAAAAAAAAACAACTTTTATAGTTTAAGCTAATATCTCCCTAAATCAGATATGGGAGACAACTGCAGATCTGTGGAATTTCTAATGAACCCAGATGCTTCATCTGATTGAACCTTATTTGGGGAATGGGAAAAGGAAAAAAGGTATACCAAGGTAGATACCAGTTTTATATTTTCTGCTTTATTTTAGAGAGATGTTCAAAAAACCAAAATCTGGGGCAGCTAGGTGGCACAGTGGATAAAGCACTGACCCTGGATTCAGGAGGACCTGAGTTCAACTTTGACCTCAAACACTTGACACTAACTAGCTGTGTGACCAAGTCACATTGACCCCCCCCCCCAAATCTACAGAACAGCATGAGGTTGAAAAAACTTTTAAAGCATCCAGTTGTCATTGTCATGTACCTTGAAGCAGATATTACAAACTTCAGGCTAACATAAGTTATACATGTTAAAAAATAAAAATAAGGTCAGAACTTCTCATTCTCTTGCCCCTTGAAGGTGACTTTTATAATGTATTCCTTGGTTGGTTTTGTTTTGTTTTGTTTTGTTTTTACTACATATAAAGGCAACAGAAAGTAAGATAAGGTAGTTAGATCTGTGATTCTATGAGAATATGTTTTTGTTGTTCAGTTGTTTCAGTTGTATCTGACTCTTTGTGACATCATTGGGGTTTCCTTAGCAAAGATACTGGAATGTTTGCCATCTCTTTCTCCAGCTTATTTTACTGATGAAGACTGAGGCAAGCAAGGTTAAGTGACTTGCCCATGGTTGTACAGCTAGTAAGTGTCTGAGGCCATATTTGAACTTAGTTCTTCCTGACTCCAGGTCCGGTGCTCTAACACTGCTACCGAGATGTCTTTATGAGAGTAAATTTATGTGTGTGTATACACACACATACATGTGTATATATGTGTGTGTGTGTGTGTGTGTGTGTATGTGTGTGTATTTTTGAAACCAATAAAAGATAAAATCTTTCAAAGGAAGACTCAAAGAAAGATAAAGTCAGAGAGCAAGGGAGAATGTATAGTTTGTACAATGTTTGAAGGTAAGATCACCATATCTGGTCCCAGAACAGGAACTAACGTTAGAGTTCAATTAGTCTTATCACCCCATTTTATAAATTAGGATACTAAGCCTCAGAAAGAAGAGATTACCTGCCCAACATCACAGGGGTAATAATAACAACAATAATAAAATAATAACAATGACAATTATATCTATCTAGCACTTCCCTCACAGTAATCATTTGAGATACTAATAATAACAGAGGCAATAATAATAATTCACATTTATGTAGCACTCTGAGAATTACTTTTTTTACATCAACTGTTTGAGGTTAATAATAATAATAATACTTTAAATTTGTATAGCACTTTGAGAAGTATTTTCCTTCAAAAAACCTGTTTGAAGTATATTGAAAGTATTTTAATCCCCTTTTTATAAATGAGGAAACTGAAGCTCAGAAAGATTGTGACTTTTCCAGGATCACAATTTTAGGAATGAGCTTTGAAGTAGAGATCAATCTGAAAGGTGGTACTTGACCCCAAATCCAGCATTCCTTCTTCGCTTCTAAAGAATAAGCTGACCTGATTTGATTCTCAGTTCTCCTGCTGCTTGTATGACCTTGCATAGTCACAAAACTCCACTTTGCCTTAGTTTTCTTGCATGCGAAATAAACAAGTTGGACTAGTTATTTTGGAAAGTTCAACTTTACCATTCTGTTCACTACTGGAGAGGCAGCATGGAATAGGGGAGAGAGGACTGGACATGATGCTAGGAGAGACATGGCTTCAAGGATTGATTCTAGAGTTTATCTAGCTAGCAAAGTGATGGTGGGCAAGTTGTTTAACACATTTTGGCTTTTTTCTACTCATCTGAAAACTGCGGATAATAATGTCTTATACTATCTGCCTCACTATTGTGATGTGAGATTTGACATGATTGTAGAGGACAAGAGAAATGGGATTCAAATTCTAGGTCTATTGCTCTCTATCTCTGAGACTTTGGGCAGACCACTTACACTGTCTGCCCCTCAGTTTTCCTCATCTAGTGAATGAAAGGGTTGATTAGAATGTTCTAAGATCACTTCTGCTTCTAAATTCTGTGATCTGGAATATGGTTCCTCTCTTACAAGTATTAGCTTTCTTTAATTCCTATGGGAAGCCTTTCTCAATCCCTCTAGTTATTAGTATTCCTTTCTATCTCAAATTATCTGATGTTGAGTTCTGTATTTTATGTAAGAGTTGGGGTAGATTAGATTGGAATGATGCCACCTACTGGAGACTTGCTGTGGGAAAGCTCCACCATGAGGAAAATGCCTCAGAGGGCAAGGCCATGTGGCTTTTCCTTGGCGTCAGGAAATGACGTTTTGCTCATGGGTGCTGTCTATCAAGGCTACCAGCCAATCAACTTGAGGAGCCTCCTATTTTCTGGGAGGAGACAGGAAGGAGGAAAGAGAGCCTGCGCGGAGAGCTCTCGCTTTTTTGGGTTCCTGACTTGATGGCGGTGGTGGCGGCAGAGGACTTCACAAGAAATTTGAGGAAAGATAGGAATGCCAGGCTCTTGGAATTCTGTTCTCAATCTTTTTCTTTCTATTTTTCAATAAACCCTTAAAAACCTAAACTCGTTTTATCAGTGATTTTAGTCAGTTTCCCCCAACACTGGGGGAACAGATTAGAATCCACATTTAGAATCTTAAATTACACAAAATCAAGCAATTAATTAGCCCTACCTTACTTTAAGTGTCAAGGTGATACTCTCTGATACCTTAATCAAGTGAGGACATTCTCAGTTGACTCATCAATCACAGGCTTTATACTGAGTGCAAAAAGTTCTTGGTTAATTTAGATGTCTTTGAAAGCCATTGGATAGAATGCAGTGACAGTTCATAAGTGTATTGAGATTGATTGAGGAAACTCAGCCACATCCTATGTGGCATCTACAGAATAGGAGATCCATTTGGAATCCTGGGATTCAAGTGGAGAGGGAAGAGAGCCAAACGTCTGAAGAGTAATTGCTTGAGGGTTGGCAAACAGAGGAAAACATAAGTTTGAGTGTTCTCACACACTCCCCTCTCCCTTAGCCACAGGAGAACCACGAAAGCTTTGAAGTGTTTAAAGAATTTTAGACTTTTCATTGGCATCCTAGTGTTGTGTTCTCAACAAGCAGCTCCTGGCAGTAGTGTAGCTATGTTGGGAGCCCTGGACAGAATGGACATGAGGAGGAAAGGTAGATACAAGACTTTGCAATGAGCCCAAAAGGAAAATTACAACATGTCTAGGGACTATTTTGTACCTCCATGCAATTGAGAAAAGGATTTCTAATAACCAAGAGCTCTGAGTTGTCCCCTTAATTACGGGTGAGATAAACTTTGCTCACTTTCTCCTGAACTCTATATAACTTGTTGGAGAGCATCACAAACATTTGTGGTGGGGGAGGGGGGAGGGAAGAAGGTAGTTTATACCCCATCATAGTAAATTCCCATTTCTAAAAACTAGTTAAGTTGAAATGGATGGTTGATATCAACTGATAAACAATGAGAGAAGCAAAGTGGTGGGAGTTTGTGAGCAATGCCATTAGAAAGACACTCTCACATCAACACATTCACAGTAACTTCTGTGTGGGTACCCTACCTTTTAGGACAAGTGGAGGTAGAATTAGACGTCTAGAGTTTGTGTGTCCTATATTTATGTATATTTTTTGAGAATAAGAACGTTTGTTTGTTGTCTTTGGAACCTCAGTACTTACCATAGTACCTTGCATATAGAAATTGCTTTGCAAATGTTTGTTTAAATGGAAATGAAATCAATAGGCAGGGTTACAGTGGGAGGGGTGCTGGAGGAAGGAACTTAGCTCAGATCCTGATATTGTCCCTCAGGACCCATGGGACTTTGGACAAATCACTTAACCTCTCTTCACCTCACCTTTCTCATCTATAAAATGAGGAAAATAGACTGAATTACCTCTAAATTCTCTTCTAGCTCAAAAAGCCACATTCCTATGAATGTTGTTTTAAATAACTATAAGATAGTATTTTTAGCCTTATTGGATTTATTGTTGGATAATAACTTCTGAAAGACACATACCTATATATAAAAGGGGGAAACTATAAAAGAAGAAGAGGAATGATATAAGAGGCTAATGCACTCCCTCTAAGCCACAAAGATATTAATGTGATTTTCTCTGAATAAGTGATGAGTGAGAAGGAACTACATGTCTGTCCTCCTACGTAGAAGTAAGTGCACTGTCACATTGTCAGGTAACTTTATGGCACTGAGAGAATATTCTTGACTCCATAGTCCAATTGGCATTAGAATAAAACCAGTATCATTAGCCAAAATTTTGTATTTTCAATGCCAAATGAATCAGTCTAAACAGTCAATTAGTTAAGGAAGATTACTCTACCCCACGTTTTCAACTCAGGGATTTCCTCAGATGTTAAAAAACTTCCTTCTGTTATGTCTCTGGTCATATATTTTGTCATATCTTAGCCACTATTTGTAGGCTATAGGATGGAAAGATGCTGAGCTCATGCATTTAAATGTGAACAACATTGAGAACCACTTTGCTAAGCTAACCAAAATAGCATACTCTTCTACTTTTCCCCCTTCCCTAAAAAACAGTAGGGAGGGAGGGGAGGTAAGCATTGATGTGTAGAACTACAATCTTTTAAAATTAAAATTGGTTTTGTACCATATTGTATAAATTAGGAAACTTTTTGTCTCTTTTCTTGGACCTATTTGTCCAGATATGGTGATAACAGGTGTGCAATTAAGTAGGGGACAACAAAATAAATAGATATAAAAAGAAATATCTGATCTAATGACACTGTTGAGGGGCTATCATTTATGTTGTAAGCATAGTCCACTAGCAGAATTGTGAACAGCAGAAACCATTCTCGTTTCTTTCATAGGATGGATTTATTGTTTCTCTGGCTTTCTAAGAAGTTATGACATTTATATGGATGTTTTCATCTTAGATGGTGCAGAATTATTCTCTGTCCTTGGGCAATGGTCATCTTATCATTCGCAGATAAGGAAACTGTTCTGCTAAAAGACATTTCTGCACATGAGTTTTAAATATATATTAGCACATAAAGAAGGGCAGAGAAATTTGATATATTCTGAAATGTTACAAAAGACAAAAGTATCTTCTTTGCTTTAAAAACAGTGCAGGTTGTTATCCCTGTAAGATAAGTTCATTCTTAAGCTATCTGAATGGTGAGAGGATAGACTTAAATTCAAGTCACCAGTTTGCTTTAAATTTATAGTATTTATCTATTTTTGATAACTCTATGTACACTCATATTTCTCTCCAATAAGACCTTAGTCCAATTGCATATGGAGCTGAAAAAGTAGGGAAAGGGGTGTATAATATAATCAGGTGCACTGGTAGGTTTGAGATCCTGATTTAAATGACCTCTCAAGGTTTCTTTCAGTGCCATGATTTGGTAAGTCAAATCCTTGCTGCCATTCATGTGAGATGCAACAACCCAGAAGAGGGTAAGGGTTGTAAGGCATTGGTGACACGAAGACAGGAGCACGGTGACCAATAAGGCATTCGATATTCTGAACGGAGATGCCTTTCTTCCCTGAATATAGTTGCAACTAATTGTTCTAACAAGTGACTAGAAACTCAAAAGAAATCTGTTCTCTCTCATTCACCTTATAAAAAATCGGTTCTAGGAAAGGTGAGGCAGTTCTGTTTTTTTATCTTTAATATTTTATCAAGACAAATTTATGAAATATTTAAATAACTCCTGAAGGAGAAATTGCTCTATAAATAAAACATGAAATTGCTTCACATGGGTCCCGCACCAATAGTCCCAGGCATGCTGGCTCCCAGCAGTACTGTTTCTTCTTCAGTTTGGATGAGATACAGTGTTCTAGGGAAAAGGCTGCATCCAATACAACTGCAACTCTATCAGTTTTTTAATGTACCTGTTCTTAAATCCACTAATTTTTCTTAAAGCTACTAATGAATAATGGCTGTGTGTGTTAATTGGCATTGCAAATAATTGCTTGCTTATCTAATGGCGATATGGACTCTGCTAATTACTTTCCAATTACCAAATGCTGGTAGTGAGCACAGAGTAATTATATATTAGTGATCTGTAAAACCTCAGTGTGCCTGCTAAATAAATGAAGTAATCACTTTTATTTCCCCTTGTCTTAATAATGAAAACTAAATATGTTTATTGTCTGTGATGAGCAGGTGGTCTTTCTAGAGAAGGCCCTTGGCGAAGGGAGGGGGGGGGGAGGACAGGTAGGTGGTGCAGTGGATAAAGCACCTGCCCTGGATTCAGGAGGAACTCAGTTAAAATCTGGCCTCTGTCACTTGACACTTACCAGCTGTATGACCCTGGGAAAGTCACTTAACCCTCATTGCCCCCCAAAAGGGAATAAATTTACAAAAAATAGAGAAGGCCCTCTTCTTCCTAATCTGTTTCAGTTTGAACAATCATTTCCAGGTTTTAGAAGAGTACATCTCTAGTAATTTAGTACTTGAAGGACCCATGATGTCATTGATTTGTTCTCTCTTCACTGAATATAGATTAGAATACCTCTGTATTCTAGTTCAGGGGTTCTTAACCTTCTTTTGTATCATAAACCCTTGGGCAAAGCCAATGGTCCCGTTCTCAGAATATTTTTAATTAAAAAACAAATAAAGCAGAAAATAAATCGACTACAAAGGAAGCCAAATAAATTGAAAAAATGATCAAAATATGTTATCTATCTATAGGGTATGTGGATGCCATGTTAAGAACTACTTAATAGACAATCTTTCTATCTACCAAAACAATCTGGCTGAAAAATTAATTCAACTAAGGACAGTTGATAATGGATCCCCTTGGAGTTTATCCAGGCTTGTCCTCAGACATTTGGTTTATCACCAGAACTGTATCTAAAGCCTTTACAACTTAGTGAGATCTTATGGAATTTATGACCTACTGGCATAGGTTTCTAGACTTCAGAGTTCTGCCCATGCCATGATGGAGCATATTTTAGAGGAGTTGACCTTAGGCAGATAGAAGAAAGCAAAAAGCAAGTGCTAAACATGAATGTGGTACAAAAAGATAGCAGTAGATTCTTTGTGCTTACTAGTTTTCAGAAGCTATAGGAGGACATTATAATGACACAAGATTTTCCCCATGGTTACTTTAATAAAATTTTTTCCAGTTTCTGACAATTACTATAAAATGATCTTGAAAAAGAACATTTCTCCTTATTATGCCATTATGATGTGACATATTTGAATTATCTTTAGGCATTAGTCATGTTAGAACAATGTAGAATGCTTTTAGGCTGATGTTGAGTTGGTAGGATTGGGGGGTTCTGTCTTCAGTGGATTTTGATGTTCTATTTTTTTAAGGTAGGCTGGTCAAAATCAGCAAAACTTCCAACTCTCCACCCCACCCCACTCCCACTAATCTTTTCTCCCACATGTACTAGAACACATGTAACTTGTAATTCTGCTATGTGGCTCAGAGTTTAGAGTCTATAGAGAAATGTGAGAAAATTGACATAACTACCAGGAAAACAAGAAGGAATTTGGAAAATTGATGAGTTTCATGCACCAAATCAGAAATAAATATTAAGACAACCTGGAAATAGCCTTTAAAAATGGAAACTTTTGAAATGAAGACAGAGACAGATTTTTCTAAAAAAAAAAATTTTCTGGAAAAATTCTGAAACATTCATCCAGTTATGAATTGAATAAATATTTCTTGTTCCATAATTTGCTGCCCTACCCAACATATCTAACTTTATTTTCCATTACTCCCCTATATGTTTTTGGGGGGGCAATGAGGGTTAAGTGACTTGCCCAGGGTCATACATCTAGTAAGTGTCAAGTGTCTGAGGCTAAATTTGAACTCAGGTTCTCCTGAATTGAGGGCCGGTGCTTTAGCCACTGAGTCACCTGGCCGCCCCCTCCACTATACATATTAGAAAAAAATTCCTAATAATTACATCTATCCCTAAACAAAATTACCTTCCTAAGAAGGTTCCTATTATAAGAATTCTAAAAGTGGGAAGAGGGAGAGAGAGGGCATTGGATGATCACTTATGATATATGTTATATGGAGGGAATTCCTGTTCACAAATAGTACATTAGCCTTGCAACCCGAGATTCTGTGATTCTGTTCGTTTATTTTTTTCATCCTCCTATTAGAGTGAAAGATCCTTGAAGACAGCGGATGAAGCTTCCCTAAACTTTATATCTGAGCATCTCCCACACAATGAGTGCTTCATAAATGTTGATTGGACGAAACAGTCTTCTACTCTACCCAGTCTCTTTAATGTTCATTCAGTAGTAGTAGTAATAGTAGCAGCAGCAGCATGAGGAAGAGGAGTTAGCATTCCGATGGCACTTACTATATAAATAGGTCAGGTACAATGCTAAGCACTTTACAATTTATCTCATTTGATCCTCACAATAACACTGTGAAGCAGGTCTATTATCTCCATTTTACAGATGAGGAAACCGAGGCAAAGAGGTTAAGTGTCTTTCCCAGGGTTATACAACTATTAAGTGTCAGAGGCTGGATTTGAACTCAGGTTTTCCTGACTCCAGGCTCAGCATTCTATCTACTGTACCAACTAGCCACCCCTAAACCTGTTCTTATCTAGAATGTCCACCCCCTCCATTTCTTCAATCTACTTCTTAGCTATCTTTCAAAGCTCAGATCAAATTTTAACCTCCTCCCTGTCTATGAAAGCCCAATTCTTTCCCTTGAATCATCTCTTATCTTAATTCCTACAGCATTTATATTGGTACCATAGAAATTGAGAGCTGATCTTAGTATCTCATATTTCTTTCCCCTGATCATTTAACCTATGGATATGCTATATATCTTACAAGATGGTGAACTACTTTAGATCAGAGGCCATATATTCTTTTTTTCCCCCAGGGCAATGAGGGTTAAGTGACTTGCCCAGGGTCACACAGCTAGTGAGTATCAAGTGTCTGAGGCCAAATTTGAACTCAGGTCCTCCTGAATCCAGGGCCAATGCTTTATCTACTGTGCCACCTCACTGCCCCATATGTTCTACTTCTAAATGATTCTTCCTGCCCCCCATAGAGCCCAGCCCAGGACTGAACATTCACTGAGATTTCATAAATACTGCTGATTTCTTTGCCTTGAAGCTCCTTCTCTGGAAGTATTTCAAATTAGGAGAGAAAAATCTGTCAGTAATGTGTTGCTACTTGAAAGTGAGCATATGGATTAACTAGCTTCTCCAGGTCCCTTCCAGAATTTTTTGGGATAAATACTGTATTATTTTTATTTTCTAGTAAATGAGGGCATATTTGCTATGCTGTCACAAATGTAAGGTGTAGGGGGCAGCTAGGTGGCGCAGTGGTTAAAGCACCGGCCCTGGATTCAGGAGTACCTGAGTTCAAATCTGGCCTCAGACACTTGACACTTACTAGCTGTGTGACTGCAAGTCACTTAACCCCCATAGCCCCGCAAAAAAAACCCAAAAAAACAAAAAACAAAACAAAACAAAACCCCCCAAAACAAATGTAAGGTCTGACTCTGATTAGTTTGTTATTTAAAAAGCAAAAGTTCAAATATACATGGTGGTGGTACTAGGACAAAGGTATCACCAATGAACTCCTTAAATCTCTGACTGCAACCAATCACCTTCCTTTTTTCCTCTCTATTCCTTATCTTACTTGGTCTCTCTCACTTTCTTGTTGCCATTTATCACTCTCTTCATCTGGGATAGAAAGGTGAGGCCACCTGAGTAAAGTTCAAACTTTTTTCTTTGGCACTCAAAGTTTTGCCATTCTACTATCTCCTAACATATGATTGGGGAGCTAGGTGGCTTGGTAGATAGAGAACTAGGCCTGAATTCAGGAAGACCCACGTTCAAATCCAGTTTCAGAGACTTACTAGCTATATAACTCTGGGCAAGTCACTTGACTCTGTTTGCCTTAGTATCCTCACCTGTAAAATTAACCAGAGAACGGGGGCAGCTAGGTGGTGCAGTGGATAAAGCACTGGCCCTGGATTCTGGAGTACATGAGTTCAAATCTGGCCTCAGACACTTGACACTTATTAGCTGTGTGACCCTGGGCAAGTCACTTAACCCCCATTACCCCGCAAAAAAAAAAAAAAAAAAAAAAAAAACTAACCAGAGAAGGAAATAGTCAACCATTTCAGTATCTTTGCCAAGAAAACCCCAAATGGCATCACCAAGTGTTGGATGTGACTGAGATGATTCAGCAACCACACCATATTATTCCCCTCTCGCTCTACGCTCCAGACAAATTAGACTTCCTGACGCCTTTTATTAATTTCTGTGTTTTACTAATTTCTAAAACTTTGCTTATAATTCTATTCCTTGTAGACTCCCTCTTGGAATTAACATTTGAATTACTCCCCATTCTTTAAGGATAACTGGAATGACCACCTGCCTCATCCCTTCCATCTCGCTTACAGTGCTCATAATGTTTCACTCTCATAACTGACTTCTTACTCACTTCTATTAAAGACTAGAGGTAGCGTGCAATCACCACAATTGCCCTTGTATTTGAGACAGTGTGATGGAGGAGCAGATGGTGCACTTGATCTGGAATCAGGGAGATACGGGTTTGAACACTGCTTCTGATGCTTCTTAGCTCTATGTGACCCTGGGCAAATCACTTTAACTCTATGATCCTCAGTTTCCTCATCTATAAAATGGACATGGCTATAGCATCTGCCCCATGGGGTTGTTTGTTGTATATATTAAATGAGAAAACATATGGAAAGCTCTTAAAGTGCTATATGAAAGTTATTATAATTATTTCTCCAAATCTAATAATACACAGTATAATTACTGCTTTGGCAACTTACCATTCTACTAAATCTTATAGTTCATGGTGAACTTCTGTGTGTCTTAAATTTTGCAATTTCTTCTAAGATCCTAGTATTGTAATCTGTTCCCAGTAAGTGTTAAATAGGTATTTATTGAATGAAGGAAGGAACTGTATTGAGATCTTGTTCTGGGCTGACTTTATTGTGCTGTTTTAAGCTGAGCATTAGCTATAGGATACTGTAACTTAAATCAGTCCTTAAACGAGCATAATTTCAAAGATTGTCTCCTTGAACTATAGTTGGAGATATTTATCCACTGTGTACTGAACTGGGGACAGAGGTGGCCGGAGTGTGTATAGAGGACCAAAAATTTATTAAGTGCTACTCTATGCCAGGCGCTATGATCATCACTTTACAAATACTATTTCATTTTATCTTCATAAACACCCTGTGAGGTACTTGCTATCATGATCTCCATTTTACAGTTAAGGACACTGAGGTAGACAAGTCGAGTGACTTGTCACAGCTAGCAAATGTCTGAGGCTGGATTTAAATTCAGATCTTCCAGACTTCAGACTCCCTGCTCTATCTACTGTGCCACTTAACTGCCTCAATATATGCAGTACATAATAGGACACCATGTTGCTTTTCCACTTCCACAGCCTAGTGCCAATGGCTATGATAATTCTGTTGGTCTTGGCAGTTTGAATTGATACCTCCTAAACAGACATATTAGAGCTGTTGGGAGATCCATACTGTCCAACTCTATAAACCCAACCCTCCAAACTACCATCAAGGCAAAAATCATGTAAATGGCTTCCTCTTCATTCCTCAGACCTAACATTTTAACATCTGGACCAAAGTGATCAAGCTCTGAAAAATCCCTTTTTTACTGAGAAGGTAATAATTGAGAATGGGTGAATGAAAATAACGACTCACCATTCAACTAGAAACCAGGCAACCTCAGGTGCCCTTTTAAAAGTGTATTTTTAGGGGCAGCTAGGTGGTGTAGTGGATAGAGCACCGGCCCTGGATTCAGGAGGATCTGAGTTCAAATCCAGCCTCAGACACTTAACAATTACTAGCTGTGTGACCCTAGGCAAGTCACTTAACCCCAATTGCCTCACAAAAAAGTGTGTTTTTAATCTGTTCGCTACAGTTACCATGAGTTCCCTCTGCCCCAACCTTTAGAAATTTGCTGAAAATGAAAAGTAGTAAGACTCAAATAGGAATTAGGTTGGTCATTTTGTTCCTTTTCATGAAGATGTGGGATTTCTATGCATTGATAAACCTCCGGTCTACAGGATTAACAGAGATGAGCACAGATTAGAACTAATAGGTAGATCAAATTTAATAAAGGAGAGGGAATGCTGTGCATACCAACTCCCTCAAATCTTCTTATTTATGTACTAATCATTATGACTTCAGACAATGTCTGAGAAAATTCCCAAAAGCAATCATAATATTGTAAAAATGTACTTTGAAGGATTATACCATCTATCCCCTAGTACTTATGTCTCTTTTCCCTCAGAAATACAATTTACTGTATTTCTCATCCTCTCTATGCACTCTCATTCATTTTTTGGATATAATAGTCTTCATAGTTGGGACATGAGAAAAAAATTGGTCTCAGTAAATTGAGAAAATTGGGCAAAAGAAAAAAAAGAAATTTTTATTTGATTCAACTGGATATATTTTCAAGCCTTATAGCATACTAATGATTATCTTTTTCCCTTTCTTCTTATGACATGCTGGTGGCATCAAATGAATTTTACTAAAGTTATTTTTGTTTTTTTGCGGGACAATGAGGTTTAAGTGACTTGCCCAGGGTCACACAGCTAGTAAGTATCAAGTGTCTGAGGTCACATTTGAACTCAGGTCCTTCTGAATCCAGAGCCAGTACATTATCTACTTGCCACCTAGCTTCCCCCCCCCCCCCCAATTTTTCTAATTTTCACCAGATTGGCACTCAACTGTATACTTACAAGAGTGACTAGTAGACTATAGGGACAAGGGATACTTTTCCTTTTGTGTCATTTGAATGATTTTGCCTGCTTATTCAATTTTTAGTGGAGAAGAATCATTCAAGTAATAACAGAGTTTCAAACTTGTAAGAAAACTTGGCACTTACCTACTACCATCCTTTTTTTTTAACAGATAAGAAAGGTTTTGGACAAGATACTTGAATGAGAGTTGGTATGATATAGTGAATGCAAAAAGGCTTGAATTTGGAATCAGATGACCTGATACCTGTCTAACCTTGGGGAAAGTAACCCTGGAGTATAAAATGAAGGGATTGGACTAGCTGGCTTCTGATCCCAGCTCTAAATTTATGACCTTAAGATTTGCCCAAAGTTACAAAAGCTCACAAATCTAGGATAAGAACCATTATCTTTTGACTCCCTGATCTCTAAAAGAACCAAAATATATTTCCATTACTCAGCATTTGATGGATTTTTTTTGTTATTATTAAATTGTTATCTTACTTGACCATCTTACGTTTTTAAAGGATGATCAACTCCATTTAAAATCAGTAACGTTACAATATATATAACCACTTCCATGTCTACAAAAATATAAAATGAATCATTTTACCCTGTTTATTTTAGGACTAATTTGTCAATGTTATGTATAATACTTTGAAGACTGTATTATGTCAAACTTGGGGTTTTATTTGGTCCCCAAATTCTTAATAGTAATATTTTAATTACGATTGTATTATCATTATTAACAAAGTTCCCAAAATTCTTTAGTAAAAAGCCTAGTTTATGAGGTAACACAAGAAAAAGAAATGTTTCTTCCTCTGAGTTGAAAATAAGTGTTCATTATTTTTGCCCACGTCAGAACTCAATTATATGAGTCAGTTCAGGAGAGATTGCCTGAGTTGACGTCAATTGAGGGGTCCATTTTTGTTGTTTTCATTAGTCTTCATGGTATTATAAAACAAGAGTGAGTATGTGCTGGAAGATCTATAGAAATTGTGGGAGCTTTTATTCAACTGGGGACATTATGCATTTTTTATTTAAATAATGATTTGAGATTCAGGGGGTTTTCTTCTGTAAAATTCTCCTAATTTCCTCCTTGAATGTCATGTTTTGAGGGTTTGGCATGTATGTATTTGAGAGGAGAGAGAGTGTGGTATAAGAAAACACTAGCTAGGGAGTCAGGGGACTAAGCCTCATCCTAATTAGATGTGTGACCTCAGGTAAATCAGTTTTCTTATTTGTAAAATGATTTGTCATTTTCCTTTTAGCTCTAAAATTCTACAAATATATAATTGGGGAAGTGTCGATTTTTTTAAAAGTATAGTTATGAAGAATTTTATAACAAGACATTGCTATGGAAATAAGAAAAAAAAACACTATACTTTATAGGGATTTGTATGTGGGATTCAGGTATTAGCCAAGCACATATTTATTTGAAAAGTTCATATTTCCCAACTTTTTTCTATCTCTGATGAATTAATTTTTATATTTCAGAAATGTAGGTATTTATGATCTAATGAAGAAGTATCAAACACCAAATGAAGGGGCAAGACTTGTGGTCCATGTAATTGGGAAATATTTTAAAATAAATTAAAGTATAATGTAACATTGTTGTTGATTGTTTCTGTCATTTCTGATATTCTGTGACCCATTCCGTGGTTTTCTTGGCAAAGATACTTGAGAGGTTTTCCATTTCTTTCTCCAGATCATATTATAGGTGAGGAAACTAAGTCAAACAGGGTTAAGTGACTTGCCCAGCTAGCAGGGGTCTGAGTTATTGAGTAGAATTGAAGAGAATGATCTCTTGAGGATATCTTTAATGAGGTGGACTTTTTCAAATGATATTCTCTAGCAGGCTATATCTTGATGGTCACACATTTTACCAAAAGGTTCAGAAAATACAAAATCCTAACTATGCTTCTTGCTTGCTGTTTTTTATTTATAAAACAAACAAACAAAACAGGGGGCACTTAGGTGGCGCAGTGGGTAAAGCACTGGCCCTGGATTCAGGAGGACCTGAGTTCAAATCCGGCCTCAGACACTTTGACACTTACTAGCTGTGTGACCCTGGGCAAGTCACTTAACCCTCATTGCCCCGCAAAAAAAAAAAATGAATGAATGAATGAATGAAACAAAACCACCCATCACTTCTAATCCTATGGAACTTCTACATTCTCCCTTAAAACATTCACAGAAGGTCTGCTCAATATTCTGGGAGTCTTCTTGTAGATATCTTGGCACTGCATGGATACCAATGGCAAATGCAGGCTGCCCACTAGTTGTCCTTTACTCTTTACATGGAGGGAACACTCAAATGGAAGATGTCATAATCCTTTGAGGTATTAAAGTATTAATTACCTCAGATCATTAATGCTAAGATACAAATACATCCCCTGACTTTGAGATTCAAGCTGTATCCATCAGGTGCCAAATTCAAATAGACACAGGCTACCAAGCTATACATAAGGACCCTGAAGCCATAGATTGACTTAGAAAGTTACATATAAATATTATCTATGTTATATTGTAAGAGGCAACTAAAGGTGACTCAATGGATAGAGTGCTGGGCCTGGAGTCAGAAAGACAAGTTAAAATCCAGTCTTAGATGATCAAAAGACATGAAATTTTCAGATGAAATAATCAAAGTCACATATAGCCATATGAAAAAATGCTCTAATTCACTATTGATTGGAGAGATTCAGGTCAAAATACTGTATTGGATAATAGAACAGCAGAGGAAAATGACAAATGTTGTGGGAGATATGAGGAAAACAAGACATTAATACACTCTTGGCAAAGTTGTAAATTGATTCAAACGTTCTGTAGATCAATTTGGAACTATGGCCAAAGGGATATAAAACCATGCATACT
The DNA here is from genome assembly GCF_019393635.1 of Dromiciops gliroides. Lineage (NCBI taxonomy): Eukaryota > Metazoa > Chordata > Mammalia > Microbiotheria > Microbiotheriidae > Dromiciops > Dromiciops gliroides. Next base: position 410,165,731 of record NC_057864.1, on the reverse strand, counting down.
CTTCAACCTAGCAATACCACTACAAGCTTGATATCCTAAAAGAGATTTTTTTTTTTTAAAATTGAATTTGAAATTGGGGTGATGCCCATCATTTGGGGAATGACTGAACAAATTGTGGAATGAGATTAAGATGGAACACTATTGTGCTGTAAGAAATGATGAGCAGGATGCTATCAGAAGGACTTATGAAAAATGCAACCTATCTGCAGAGAAAGAACTGATAGTATCTGAATACAGATTGAAGTATAATTTTTTGTTAGTTCCCCTTTCTAAGGTTTTTTGTCTGCTTTCTTTCACAACCTGACTAATGTAGAAATATTTTGCATGACTGTACATGTATAACTTATATTTAATTGCTTGAGTTCTTAAGGGGGGTGGGGAGCTAGGGAGAAAGAGAATTTGAAACACAAAGTTTTAGAAATTGATGTGAAAATTTGTTTATACATGTAACTTGGGGAAAATTCTAAATAAATAACTAAAATCCAGACATATAATAAGTATATAACTGTGAACAAGTCACTTAACTTTGATTTGCCTCAGTTTCTTCAACTGTAAAATGGGGTTATTAACAGTACCTACTTCACAGGGTTGTTCTAATAATCAAATGAGATATTTGTAAAATGCTTAGCAAAGTACCTGGCAAAATATTTGGGTTTGAGTTGTTTCACTTGTGTCTGAAACTTTGTGACCCCATTTGGGATTTTCTTGGCAAAGATACTGGAGTGGTTTGCCATTTCCTTTGCTAGTTTATTTTATAGATAAGGAAACTGAGGCAGAGCTAAATGACTTACCCAGGGTCACATAATTAGTATGTGTCTGATAGCACCCTTGAACTCAGGAAGATGAGTCTTCCTAATTCCAGGCTGGGCACTCTATCCACTGCACCACTCAGCCACTCTGTCTAACACATAGTAGGTGATTGATAAATGCTTATTCTCCTTACTCTGTCCCACCCTTCCTTATTTTATATAATAGACATTGATACATAAGCTAAAATTATCCTTACCATTATCTTTCTGAAAATGCATACTCTGAGCACTGAAAAGGGGAATGAGCAAGGTCCAATAAGGTTATTTTTGTATTTCCTTTGAACACACAGTAAAACCAACTCCTTTATTTGTTTCTGCAAGGAGAAGCAGCAAGACATGCTTTCCATTTAGCTGCATCCATTCAGTAAGATCTCTACTCAACTGTATATCATCATGTATTTCTGTTATCGTTTCATTTACAGTGAGAAAAATGTCAGGATGAATAGAATTCAGTTTCTCTGCTAGGATATCCACTCACAGGACAAGGCTTTCACACATAAGTGAATATTTATGGATAGCCTAAAATTGGTGTGATTCTTAACAATCTATTCCTTTTCTACCACTCTGCCGTTGGTAATGTAGAAGCTGAAGTTTCACTGGACTGAAGCCTATCTTGTATTTTTCTTTGCTTGATGAAATAATCAGCAAGTGTCCAACCTTCTGTCTTTGAGATTCACACACACACACACACACACACACACACACACACATGCACATACCACCTCTGCTGCCACCACCACCACCACAGTTCTGCATAATCAAAGGCTATGGATTTTTATGCCATAAATCTTTGGTTTAGTATGTTTAATATTGTTGTTTGTCCTTCATTCTCAAAGAGGACCATGACATCTGGTGGTGATGTCACGACTAGCAGTGAATTGGATTTAAGTGGGGGAGGGCTATGCAAAGTCATCAGGCTCACTTTCTCTACCAGAGCCATCTGGGTCCAAAGGCAAGATATACACCAAGACACCTGGAGATGGCCCAGATGTTTGAGGCTTTTGGGGTTAAGTGACTTGCCCAGGGTCACACAGCTAGTATGTGTCAAATGTCTGAGGCCAAATTTGAACTTATCTCCTCCTGACTCCAGGACTGGTGCTCTATCCACTACAGCCACCTACCTGCCCAGTATGCTTAATATATATAATGAGAAAAGTGGTAACTCTATTAGGCAATATGCTAATTTTCTGAGTATGCAACCAATGTGGGGCACCTGTGCACAAGTCATATCTAATCTACAAGTGTCCTTCCTTCCACCCTTGAAATATTTTTCTTTCCTTATCATCTTCAAAACAGTTTGTCACTAATGTATATTATACTGTTCTAGGAGCCATCTGTTCTGCATGCTCTCTATAATGTAGAAAATTATTATATGAAAAATGTATATAAACTGATGTAAGCTGCCAATATTTTGTTAAAACATTAAGCACAATGTTATGTATGTGAAATTAATTATGTGAGAGATGTTTATCTATTTTAATCTTTGTTTAAAAAACATAGGACTTAGGGGCGGCTAGGTGGTGCAGTGGATAGAGCACCGGCCCTGGATTCAGGAGGACCTGAGTTCAAATCTGGATTCAGACACTTGACACTTACTAGCTGTGTGACCCTGGGCAAGTCACTTAACCCCAACTGCCTCACTAAAAACAAAACAAAACAAAACAAAAACCATAGGACTTAGGGCACATCGTGGAATAATTTATAAAAAGACAGATGATTCTGGATATCATGATGGAAGAATTCAGAACTGCAACCTGGACAGCTTTTATTTTTCTTTTTGCAGGGCAATGAGGCTTAAGTCACACAGCTAGTAAGTGTCAAGTGTCTGAGGCCGGATTTAAACTCAGGTCCTCCTGAATCCAGGGCCGGTACTTTATCCACTGCACCACCTAGCTGCCCCCAACCTAGATAGCTTTAGGAATTAATGTAAACCTTTTTGTTACCTCACCAACTTAATTTCCTTAACTAGAGAGGCCTTGGAGCCTTGTACCTTCTTTTATGCAATTAATATCATTTGTGTTTGTTGCCATTTGTCTATGTGCTATTTTTTTATTTTAATTTTTTGGGTGGGGCAATGAGGGTTAAGTGACTTGCCAGGGTCACACAGCTAGTTAAGTGTCAAGTATCTGAGTTCAGATTTGAACTCAGGTCCCCCTGAATCCAGGGCTGGTGCTCTATCCACTGTGCCACCTAGCTGCCCTGTCTATGTGCTATTTTTGCTGAATTACAGGAGACCTTTTCTTAATTCTCTCTCTCTCCCCCCCCCACCCACCCAGTGCTCTCCATACAGGGGATACTTAATAAAGGATTGTTGAATTGAATTGAGGATTGTTGGACGCTCAGACAGCATAAGCAAATCTGAAAAACCTCCCTCCAAAAAAAAAACCCAACCTTGTCTTTTACATAACCTTTAGAACCAAACATGGCCTCTTGATTTTGCTTTGATGATGAAGAAAATTATTTCAGGGAGGTCTCTTTTTTTTTTTTTTTTTTTTTGCGGGGCAATGGGGGTTAAGTGACTTGCCCAGGGTCACACAGCTAGTAAGTGTTAAGTGTCTGAGGTCGGATTTGAACTCAGGTCCTCCTGAATCCAGGGCCGGTGCTTTAACCACTGCGCCATCTAGCTGCCCTCAGGGAGGTCTCTTGGCCACATACTTTGGATTCATTTTCACTAATTGAGATATCTAAGTCTTTTAAGTTCCTTGCTTGTGAAATCTTTGCAAAGTGCATTACTCCTTAGGGTTCTCCTTTTGTATAGTAGAAAGGAGCCAGTGATCCCATCTACATACTTGGTGAATGTACTATGAGAAGGAATAAATTAATTTGTAAAGTCATTTGAGTTTCGTTTACCAAATGAAATATAATTGTGTAGGGGTGAAAAGCTTTGTTTTTGTTTGAAAATATCTATGTTAAAATCCTACTGCATGACTCATCATAGTGTTCAAGTGGACCTGGGTTTCTGAGAGCTATCTCAGATGAGCAAAATAATAACAACTAACATTTATATGGTACTTTAAGGTTTTCAAGGGCAGCTGGGTGGTGCAATGGATAGAACACCACTCCCTCCCTGACTTGAGTTCAAATTAAGCCTCAGACACTAGCTGTGTGATCCTGGGTAAGTTACTTAACCATGTTTGCCTCAGTTTCCTCATCTGTAAAATGAGCTGGAGAAGGAAATGACAAACTAGTATCTTTTCCAAGAAAACCCCAAATGGGGTCATGAAGAGTTGGACAAAACTGAAAAACAAGTGAACAACAAGGCTTTCAAATTGCCTATATCATCTCACTTGATTATCACAAGAACCCTATGAGATAGAAGTTATTTTTACCTCCATTTTACAGATATGGAAACTGAGGGATTTAAGTAACTTAATTAGGATTTGAACTAAGGTCTTCCCTAACTCTATTGTCAACACTCTATCCACTATAGTAAATCATCTACCTATGTAGCCATGGTAAGTTTTACTTCACTGGGAAGTCTTTGAGTGTTCACACGGGGATGGATTTTGTCTGTCACCTTTAATACCAACCTACCTAAGTTTAGAAAAAACTTGTAACCAGGTTAGTCATAGAATGATGAAGTTGGTTCAATCAACTCTTTTTTTTAATTTTTAAAAACATTTTTATTTAAAGTTTTGAGTTCTAAATTCTATCCTTCCTTCCCTTTTCCTCTCCCTCCTCCCTGAGATGAAAAGCAATTAGATATAGATTACACATATGCAATTATGTGAAACATATCCATATTAGTAGTTTTTTACAAGAAGACTCGATTTAAAGTAAAAGAAGGAAATAAAATTAAATAAAGTGAAAAATAGCATGCATAGGGCTGTATTCAATCAATATCAGTTCTTTCTCTGGAGGTAGATAGTATACTTCATTGTTGTCCTTTGGGATTATCTTGGATAATTATATTGCTGAGAATAGCTAAGTCATTCACAGTTCTTCATCAAAAATATTGTTACTGTGTACAATGTTCTTCTGGTTCTGTTCACTTCACTATACATCAGCTCATGGAAATATTTCCAGGATTTTCTGAAATTATCCTGCTTGTCATTTCTTATAGCATAATAATATTCCATTACAATATTGTATCACAGCTTGCTTAGCCATTTCCCAACTGACGAGCATCTTTTTGATTTGCAATTCTTAGCTACTACGAAAAGAACTGCTATACATATTTTTGTACAAATAGGTCCCTTCCCCTTTTTTGGATTGTCTTTGAGATCTATACCTAGCAGTGGTAATCCTGGATCAAAGGATATGCACAGTTTTATAGCCCTTTGCACATAAGTTCCAAATTTTTCTCCATAATTGTTGAATTGATTCACAACTCCCCCAACATTGCATTAGTGTCCCAGTTTTCCCACATCCTCTCTAACATCCAACATGTAGCTTTTTTGTCATATTAGGCACTCTGATAGGTGTGAGGTGGTACCTCAGAATTGTTTCAATTTGCATTTCTCTGATCAATAGTGATTTAGAGAATTTTTTTCATATAACTATAGAGAGGTTTGATTCCTTTGTCTGGAAATTGCCTGTTCATATCCTTTGACAACTTACCAATTGGGGAATAACTTGTATTTTTATAAATTTGACTCATTTCTCTATGTGTTTGGTATATGGTATGAGATGTTGGTCTACACCTAGTTTCTGCCATACTGTACTATAATGTAATTTGTACTTAATCTATTCCATTGATCTACCACTCTATTTTTCATCTAGTACTAGATCTTTAATAATTGCTGCTTTATAATATAGTTTGAGATCTGTTACAGCTAGACCACCTTCCTTTGCATTTTTTATTGGTTCTGTTTATATCCTTGAGCTTTTGTTTTTCTAGTTAAATTTTGTTCTTTTTTAGCTCTGTAAAATAATTTTTGATAGTTTAATTGGTATGGCAATGAAATAATAGGTTAATTTAGGTAGAATTATTATTTTTATTATATTGGCTCAGCCTACTCATGAGCAATTAACATTTTTCCAGTTGTTTAGATGTGATTTTATTTGTGTAAAAAGTGTTTTATAGTTGTATTAATTTGGCTTCTGGGTTTGTCTTGGAAGGTAGACTCCCAAGTATTTTATATTGTCTACAGTTATTTTAAATAGAATTTCTCTTTCTATCCCTTGCTGCTGGACTTTTTTGGTAATCTATAGAAATGTCAATGATTTATGTGGGTTTATTTTGTATCCTGCAACTTTACTAAAGTTGTTAATAATTTCAAGAAATTTTTTAGTTGATTCTCTAGAATATTCTAAGTATAACATCATATCATCTGCAAAGAGTGATAGTTTTGTTTCTCATTTCCTATTCTAATTCCTTTAATTTCTTTTTTTTCTCTTATTGCTATACCTAACATTTCTAGTACAATATTAAATTATAGAAATTATAATGGGAATCCTTCCTTCACCCCTGTTTGTATTGGGAAGGCTTCTAGGTTATCCCCATTGCAGATAATGCTTATTGATGGTTTTAGATAAATATTACTTAGTATTTTAAGGTAAGCTCCATTTATTCTTATGCTCTCTAGTGTTTTTAATAGCAATGGGTGCTGTATTTTGTCAAAGTCTTTTTCTGTATCTATTGAGATAATCATATGATTTCAGGTGGTTTTGTTAGAGATATGGTCAATTGTGCTGATAGTTTTCCTAATATTGAAATAGCCCTGTATTGCTAGTATCAATACCACCTACTGTATGATCCTTGTGATATATTTCTGCAATCTTTTTGTTAGTATTTTATTTAAAATTTTTGCATAAAATAAAATAATTTTGCTTCAATATTCATTAGGGAAATTTGCCTATAATTTTCTTTCTCTGTTCCTGTTCTTCCTGGTTTAGATATCAGTATCATATTTGTATCATAGAAGGAATTTGGTAGGATTCCTTCTTAGCCTATTTTCCAAATAGTTTATATAATGTTGGGATTGATTGTTCTTTAAATGTTTGGCAGAATTTGCTTGTGGATCCATATGGTCCTGGGTGGTCAAGCAATTCCTGGTCTGTTTTCCAAGTCATAGGTGGGTTGAATACTTGGTCAGTTGAAATGTTGAAATCACGTCTTTGAAATATTGAAGAATAAGTATTTAAATAATCTAAACTATTTAAAATACAAACCGCCAACTATAAACAGCATAAAAATGAATTCTCTAGGTACTATAAGGTTAGTGGAATTCAGATAAAAAAGAACTGATATTTTAGCTCAATTTCTCTTTTTCAAACAGACATCAAATATTTATTGAGGCCCACTGTGTGCTTAAGCCCATGCAAGATCAAAATCTTCATGCTTTGTTAACTTTGGTTATGAGGATGATTTATTACTTTCGTCATGACATCTTGCACTGACTCTCAAATACTTTTTATTTGAATTCTAATCCTTGTCTGTAAGGCACTTGTAAATAAATTTTTTCTCCCCATATTTTAAGAAAGTCACTAATTCCATGCAGGAAGTAAATACTACATTGATAAAAGTCTTACTTCTAAGAGACTTTATCAAAGCCACTGCTAACAGTTTTGTTCTAGTCACTTCATGATTTATCATCATCTTGTAAGCACTGTCAGGAACAGAGAGCATCGTGGATTATGTATGATAAACATTGGTGTATTCCATAAAAGGAAGATTTACGTGTTAAGGTCTATATGCAAAGAGGTGACAATTTTTAGGGACAGCTCACCCTCTCTATAAATGGGAATCTGTAACCTACCAAAGCAAGAGAGAAAAGCTTTAACCTTCATTTGGTTAGCTAGTTTTTACTTAGGTCAGTATCCTCCTGCCGAAATATGAACTACAGACAGGCCCTGATTAATGCAAATGCAGACTCTTGTGAAGTAATCCAATTATTCAAATTCGTAATACACATTTTCAATGGACTGAAACAAATTATCCTATTTTACTTAGTTAAAAATTCAAATAGTGTGAATTCAAATATAGAAAATCACTTTATGGGATCAATTATTTGTACTCTTGGGACCTAGCTAAAGTCCTGCTTTCTCATTGTCAGTTATCTATCTCTATCTCCATTTCTATCATCTCCATCTCCACTTCCATCTCCATCTCCATCTCCATCTCCACCTCCATCTATCTCTATCATCTCTATATCTCTATCTATATGTATGTATGTGTTTGTATAGATATATGTATGTAATGGAGACACTGAGAAAAGCAGTAGCTAAGTAGTGGTTGGGGGTTATGTAGTGGAGACATTAGCTGAGAAGAAGTGATGTCTCATGGAACAGAACTGGTAGCACCCTGTCCACCTTCCCCATATCACCTCCATGGGGGACAAGACAGTGTGACAAAGTGAATTAATTGGTCAGAATGGAATATAATAATTATATAAGAGAGGTAAATGGTCAGAAACGGTAGAGATGCCTAAGAGGGTTTATGAGAATATCATGGAAAAGATAAGATGGGTATTTAAGAATGAGAAGGGCTTTCAAAGGCAGAGGTGGGCAGAGGGATGGTATGTTGGGCATAGGAACTGGCATGAGCAAAAGTTAACAGGTGAGAAAGTGTTAGACACAGATTCAGAGTTATTGTTAATGTTTCAGTGTCTCCATGAAAGGAGGTCTCTAATGGAGTACCCCAGGGAACTGTGGTTGGTCATTGCTAACCACTACTTGGCCAACAATCAGACGTCTTTGTGGACATTAGCCTTGGAGTGAGAAGAGCTAAGTTTAAGTCTCAGCTCTGACACAAAATTTATGGGTGAGTTTGGATTCGCCACTTAATTGTATAATGTAGTGAAAAGACTCAGAAGACTTGGAATGAGGAGAGCACTGGATTCAAATCCTGCCTCCAATACTTAGTTATGTGACTCTGTAATCAAATCACTGAACCTTACTTTCCTTAAGTGTAAAATTCGAATAATATGGTTATACTTACATTTCAAGGTCATAGCTCATTTAAATACCAGCTGTTATCATTTTCCCACATCTGGACTTCAATTTCTCCATTTAGAATGTGATTTGGTTGAATGACATGAATGTTAAGATTCTTTTCTGCTTTATAAAATCGTGATTTATCTCTGGCACTTCTTACCCAGTTTAAACTGTTAATAGAAAAAAGGGAGGATTAATGGGTTTTTGAACTGGGAAACAAAGCTGTTCTGTGACCTTGAACACCGAGTACACCTGCCTATTGCAGATAAAAACACCCCACTTAAATATTTAAAGATAGGTATACTGGGAGGGAGAGAAAAGGGGGGAAGAGAGACAGAGAGAGGGGGGAGGGAGGGAGGGAGGGAGAGAGAGAGAGAGAGAGAGAGAGAGAGAGAGAGAGAGAGAGGGAGGGAGAGGGAGGGAGAGAGAGAGAGAGAGAGAGAGAGAGAGAGAGAGAGAGAGAGAGAGAGAGAGGGAGGGAGAGGAGAGAGGATGAGAGAGAAGGAAGGAGGAGAGGGAGAGAGGGAGAGAGAGGGGAAAGGACTAATTTTGAATAAAATGTCTCTAGTAGGGATGACTTCAGAATATAGTTCTATTTTGCAGGACTTGGTAATAAATCCTTTCTGTATTTTCTCTTGCAACCACTACACTAAACGACAGTAGATTAATTGCTATAATGTTGTTTTAAAGGGTTCTGCATTCTTCTGCTCTCATTAACAGAGCCAGACAGGAGAAGCAATTAACAGCTAACACAATCTAAGTCTCAAGGAATTGGGGGAAAAAAAGGTCACTGAGTAATGGGTAGTTGAATCTAGTCAATAAATGGCCTGATTCCCTTTTGAGTGTAAGATGATTTTTTTTTATGTATAAGTTTTTCAAGCTATTATCAGAATTTCCCATGTATAGCAGATAATTTGCACTAATTAATTTTATTGCCACTATCCATAAACAAGAGTTCAAAAAGCAAAGGATATGCTATTTGAAATAATGTATTTTTCCAAATGTGCATGTCTGTCTGTCTGTCTCTGTCCCTTTCCCCCTCCCTCTCTCCCTCTCTCTCCTCTCATACGTGTATGCACATTTATTTATTTATTTGTTCGTGTATTTGTTTATTTATTTATTTTGTTTTGTTTTTATATCAACTTCATTTCCAAATACAGCTCTCTTCCATCCTTTCTAATAAAGAATTAAAAAGGAAAAAAAGAGAAAGAAGCAGGCCAGTAACACTAATAAACACACCAACTTAATCTGGCAATATATTAAAGGTTCCATACCCATAGTCCCCAAACTCTTCAAAGAAGGGAGGGAACCACATTTCCTTCTCTGTTCTTTAGGGCCAGACTTAATTATTATTTTCAAATATATTTTTAAAAAAATACATGTCATAATACCACAATATATCAGTGATTGATTTTCTAAGAAATCTGAAATCTTAATACTATCTAGTTTTTTGCTTTTTCTGAGAAACGGAATGAGTCTATTTTAAAAATTAATTTATCAAATTTAAGATTATTTAAGAATTATAAACAGATTCAATAATGAATTCATTTGCCCAAAGAAAGATTTTTAAATGGTCTCTTATTAACTCCAACATGCCTTTAAGAACAATTGTTTGATTTTCCTGTTAACACATGACATAAATAGCGAGGTGATGTTCAGCAGAATAGGGACCATGTGACTCTATTTTCCTGTTTTTCCAGATTGAGCCAATACCTATTTTTGAAAAATTTTAGATAAGATAATTATATAGTCTATAGGGGAGAAAAACAAACACCATATAAATTAGAAAAAGCAAATGGTTTCCCCTCTACCAGATTAGCAGTTCAATGAGTTTGGAAAAGATTGTGATGTATCTAAATGTTATACACTCTCCTAGTGTCTAGCCCAGTGCTCTGTACACAGTAGGTGCTTAATCAGTATTGAATGAATGAAAGTCTACTATCAACATCCTAATAAACTAGTAAACCCTCAAATCTAAATTACACAACAGACCCAGTTTTGAGCCATTTATTTGTTTATTACCTGGCTTGATTCAACATGAATTTCTAAAATGACATTCGAATCATGCAACTTTTGAGGGTGGACAGTTGGACCCAGGTAAATTGTGCCTGCTGCCAAGAAATAAAGTTTCATAGGTTCAGTTGAGGTTGGAAGGTGACAAATTTTGTGACCTTTAAAAGATTGACCTAGCAGGTATTCTCATTCTGAAAATCTGAAAGTATGTTTTGCCCACAGATTGAGATAGCTTAGAATATAGTTAATAGTGAAGTTGAATATGTTGAAATTATTGCCAGAAAACTGAAAAGTGATATTTTATTCCTTCAAATACTAAATAAGATTGTTGTTTGTCCTTCATTTGCAAAGAGAACCATGACCATGGGGTTATGTCATGACTTGCGCTGAAATTGGATTTAAGTAAGGGAAGGCTGTGCAAGGTCACCAACCTTACTCTCTCCTCCAATATCTGGGTCCAGTGGCAAGATATACATCAGAATGACTGGAGATGGCCCCGGATGTTTAAGTGAATTGGGGTTAAGTGACTTGCCCAGGGTCACACAGCTAATAAGTATCTGAGGTCAGTTTTGAACTCAGATCCTCACAATTTCATCACCATCTACCTGCTTCACTAAATAAGATACAAAACTATAAAGGATCTTAGTAGTCATCTAGTTTTCAGGATCATAAATTCTGAACTAGAAAGGACCTTCAAAATAATCTAGTTAAATCCCCTCATTCTATAGCCAAGGAAACTGAGGTCTAGAGAAGGTAGGTGATTGGAACAAGATTGTTGTTATTCAGTCATGTTTGACTTTTTGTGACACTTTTTGGGATTTTATTGGCAAACATACAGGGGTCATTTTACAGATGAAAACACTGAGGCAAACAGGGTTAAGTGACTTGTCCAGGGTCACATAGTAAGTGTCTGAGGGGAGTGTCTGAGCTCAGGAAGATGAACCCAAATCTTTAGATTCCAAATAGGACCTTTCCCATCCCTTCAAGATGGCAGCTCCATATTTCCTATGGCTTTTATTGCACATATCTTCTTCTTTGAGACAATGTAATTCTTTCATGATCACCTTGTGAAAAGATACACAAGGCCAAGTGAGACAACAGTCTCCCTGATGGTACTGGGTAAAGCATCATCTATGATGACCTGCTTGTTTGAGTCCAGGTAGATCAAGATGAGAATTGAGTAAATCCACCTAAGGTCATTGAGAAGAGAGGCATCATGGAAAGATTAGGAGATATGCTATGTTCTTTAGTACCTGGTTGATCCTGAGGAAGTCACTGTGATCTCTTAAGACCTCAGTTCCCTCATCTGTAAGGTGAGAGGGGTTGGAAAATATAATAATTATTATAAATAATAAAATAAATATCATTTAAGATTAAATAATAATAACAAGGGGCAGCTAGGTGGCTCAGTGGATAAAGCACCCGCCCTGGAGTCAGGAGTACCTGAGTTCAAATCTGGCCTCAGACACTTGACACTTACTAGCTGTGTGACCTTGGGCAAGTCACTTAACCCCAATTGCCTCACTTAAAAAACAAAAAAACAAAACAAAAAAATAACAATAACATGAACTATCATTTATATAGTGCCTACTATGTGCCAAGCACTGTGTTAAGTGCTTTACAAATATTATCTCATTTGGAGGTAGGTGCTATTTTTACCCTTATTTTTTTCATGTACCTCACTGCTAGGTGTCTGTGTGTTCACTATTCTTTGCTCTTTCCCATGGACAACATGGGCGTTAGTTGTGAGGTTTATGGGCAGACAGTTATATCTTGAATATTCTTGATTTTCCTCCAAAATATTATGTTATGATGGTCTCTGGTTTTACCTTCTTATTGAATAAATGATCTATATTGGAGTCAATGAAGTTATTGTACTAATTTTGTATAAATGAGAAGTATACCTTTGGGAGCTTAGAAAATACAGTTACAAGTACATTTTCTTCCTATACCCCTCCCCAAAACCAACAAGGTACCTAGGATTCTGAAAATAAATGGAAGCCATGTTCACACCCCTGTGGGGAAATACTCTAACCTGACAAAGTAGATATATATAGAGAGAATGAGACAGCTCCAGGACAGGAAGAGACAGAACTTGAGGAGAAGGGGTCAGTGCCATACCTAGGTTACTTGAGAAATGAATAAAATAGGATGATTTTGTGTGGAAGATAATAAATATCTGGTATCTAGCATAATCTGCATAATTGGCTTTGACTGGTAAGCATACGAACCTTATCATATGACTCATTCAAATGTAAGTGTTTACTGGACAGTGATAAATGAATATGTATTCAGTTGTACATGCAAAAGTTTTTTTGGGGGGGTGGGGTTTTTTTGTTCAGTCATTTTTTAGTCATTTTTGACTCATTATGACCCATTTGGGGTTTTATTAGCAAAGATACTGAAGTGGTTTGCCATTTCCTTCTCCAGCTCATTTTACAGAAGAAGAAACTGAGGTAAACAGGGTTAAGTGACTTTCCCAGGGCACAGAGCTAGTAAGTGTCTGAGGCTGGATTTGAACTCATAAAGATGAGTTTTCCTGATTTCAGGCCTGGTGCTCTATCCACTGTGTCACCTAATTCCCTGACTGTAAACTAGAGCTACAGTTGTGCACATTAGGAAAGACAGAAGTTATTTACATCAGCTTTATTTGATTTTGTTCAGGGACAGTTGAGATAGTATGTTCTAATGGAAAGAGCACTATCTTAGAATCAGGAAAAATCCTAAGTTTTGGTCCTAGTTCCTCCAATTAAATAGATACATGACTTGGAGGAAGATCTTAAACTCTTTCTACATCTCAGAAATGGGGTTGATTGGGGCAGCTAGGTGGTGCAGTGGATAGAGCACTGGCCTTGAAGTCAGGAGTACCTGAGTTCAAATTCGACCTCAGACACTTAACACTTACTAGTTGTGTGACCCTGGGCAAGTCACTTAACCCCAATTGCCTCACTAAAAAAAAAAAAAATGGGGGTGATTTCAGTTTTACTTGAGAGTCCCTAATGTCCTTCTTATGGGAAAAAAAGGATTGTGAGATATGGGGGATTTAGAACTCACTGAATGGTCATACTCAAAGTGTAATCCTTGATGGTTTGCTTAGAAAGAAATCTCTAATAGCATGTCTCAGGGACCTTGGTTAACTCAATGCTTTTTAACCTTTTATCAACACTTGGGTAAAGGTTTAGATAGGATACTTACTGAATTTGCAGATGCTGCAAAGTTTAGAAGAGATAACTAATACTTTGGATGGTAGGCTAGAACACTGGGCCAAATCTGATAAGATGACATTAAATAGGGATAAGAATTAAGTCTTACATATGAGTATTAATTTAATTTGGACGGACTCTATGCCTTGTCCTATACAAAAAAATATATGTTCAAATAGGAGGCAGAGAGAAATAGGTGAAATGACCAAGCCGTGATGACAAACTTTCCCACCTATATTTCTCTATTTCCTCCTACATCTCATAATTTATTTGTAATTGGTATATATTAAATATACTTGAAATCTGATTATGCATTTGAAAAAGATTTTATCTTCTTTTGCTATACACTTTGGGCATGTTGAGTTGGAAAGGCCTATAGGATATCTAGTTACACATACATGTATGTATGTGTTGTATATATGTACACATACACACGCATGTATATGTGTGCATAAATTTATACATACACACATATTCAATAGGCAGGTTTTGGTATAGTACTTGAACTAAAGAAAAGATGCTAAGGAGATAGATAAAGATCTTGATGTCATTTGCATAGTGCAGATAGTTGAATCATGGAATCTCATGAGATAACAGTATAGAGAAAAAAGAACTCACAATAAAAACCTACTATGTACATGGAAGTGGGAACATATATGAAGGTTAAAAATGGCACTGTTTGGGGGGCACTTAGGTGGCGCAGTGGGTAACGCACAGGCCCTGGATTCAGGAGGACCTGCATTCAAATTTGGCCTCAGACACTTGACACTGCCTAACTGTGTGACCCTGGACAAGTAAAAAAGGGCAGAAGATGGGTCAAACTCTTATGAATTCAGTGCCAAATTGTGTGAAAGTAATTGCATCAAAATGAAGAAATATTGCCCATACAATGTTTTTTAAAGATGTAAAAAGTTGTAAGGCTAATTGCAGAACAATACATTTAATTGTTTTTACTTTATCCTAGTTAATTTGTATCCCCTGAAGGAGGTACCCAATGACCCCTGGTGGATGGATGGATAACAAAATGCCAAATTACAAGTTTGGGAGGCTAAGTTTTATTTCCACTGACATAGGATCAAAAGTATGATAGGAGGGAAAAGAATAAAGACTGTTCAGAGGTGATGTAGGCAATTGTTTGCTTTTGAGTGTGTGTGTGTGTGTGTGTGTGTGTGTGTGTGTGTGTGTGTGTATGGGGGGCACATGGAAGGGAAATCTTTAGGTGGTCCTGAGAAACACAGCAGAGCAGGGCTACCAGAAGTTCTCAGGGGAGGAGAGGCAAACTTCAGGCTGCATTTGGAGTAAAGCCTGTCAATAATATCTTTGAACTCTGGCATCCTAGAAGGATTCGGATGTTTTCAGAACTGGAGTTGAGGTGGCTCCAGTCCCAAAGGGATTAGGTAGAATTCCACGTTGTCCACTGAGAGCAACCTGAAAGGATAAAGTGGAACAATCAACAGTTTTCTCACCTGGTTTGCCAAAGAGCCACTTTCTCTGCTCCCTCATAAATTTTGTTTTTTCAGCTTTCTATCCCAATCATTTACCATCTGGAGGTTTAAGAGATAGTATTCACTTGTGCATTAGGGTAGAAAATTATTCTATTACTTTATGGCCTCTTGTTATTTCCAATTTTTTCTATCTTAATTAAAAGCATTTGCTACTTTCTTGGTGACTCTTACATGGTGTGGTAATAGAGTTCTATATTGGATGGGGACTTGGGACATGATTTGCATAATTGGTTACCTAAAATGGCCACACTAAACCTGGCTTTGCAGGCAGAATTGCAAAGTCTCCAGTTGTTACATAAACTTAAGGTTCTATTATGAATATTTTACATGACACCTATTTGTGAGCACTTTCTGTTTGTAATCTTATGGAGTTCTGTATAATTGTGGCTGTCTTGATGAGAATTGTGACTGATTCTAGATTGTATATTTTCAAAGAGCATTATGTATGGTTTTTTACTTTTAGCTGGCCACAAAAAACTAGTTCCTCCCCCGCCCCCTTTATCATCATTTATTCCTCCAGGATAACATGACATTTCTACCCAGTGCCAAGACCCAACTGTTTAAACAATGACCTTTTAAAAAAAGTAAAAAAGATTCTTGTAGTCATTTCTTTACCTTTGTTTTTGAATTATTTTTACATAAGTTCCTTCTTTGATCCCCCATGATGGTATTTTTTCTTTTTATGCATAATATTTATTTCTCTCTTTACATTTAATTTAATCTTGTACCATTTCACTAAATCATGATTTCTCAATAAATGACCCACTAACAAGAATTTCAGTTCTGCCATCTTTATTGACAAGGATCCCATTTGACCACAGGGTTGACCCATGCCTCTAATTTTTATTTTTGTGAGTCATTTGGAATTAAGTGACTTGCCCAGGGTCACACAGCTAGTGTCAATCATCTGAGACCAGATTTGAACTCAGGTACTCCTGACTCCAGGGCCAGTGCTCTATCCATTGTACCACCTAACTGCCCCACGTCTATTTTTTTTTTTTAAGCAGAAACTAGAAAAGTGAGAGAGTATGTTTAGAGGAATTTTTAGCATAGTCAATGGGCAAAATTCACTGGTGAGATATCCAGGCAACATGCCATCAAAAATATTCTACCAGGGAGAGCTGCTAGGCTGTGAATACCAGGGAAATGATGCAAACATGTCACAAAATAAGATTGGAAAAAGCTTTGGGAGAATATAGCATTAATGAGAAGTGTAGGCTTTTACAGCTGGAAAAGACCTTGAATCCACCCCCCCTCATTTTATAGACATAGATATTGAAATTCAGGGATGTTAAGTGTTCTGGCAAATCCACACATCTGGTTAGTGACTGAACTAGTATATTAAGAACCAGTTAAATAGTCTTTTCAATGTTTCACACTGCCTTCTTCATGTAGTACTGGTGGGGGGGATAGATCAGTAACTTGTCACCAGTGACTGAGTGACTAAATTCCATTGGGGGTGGGAGGAATGGTATGTCATGTATGGTTTAATTCTGAAATCTGCCATCTGGAATTCAAATCTCTCTCTGTTATGGGAAAGACCTTGACTCCTACCTGAGAGCAAAGAAATAAGTAATTAAAAACAAAGCTGTTAAAGATAGATCTGCCACTTTGAAATACTCAGCTGATTAATTCTCAAATATGGAAAATTATGTTCTAGTTAATTCTTTATTCCTGAAAGGCACTTTAGCCTCCCCTCTGTCATCAAGAAGATTTAGTATAAGCTTCATCTTTCTTTCTCTTTCTTTCTTTCTCTCTTTCTTTCTTAATTTTAGTTCAAGTAAAACAACATACAAAGGGTACATAAGAATGTCAAAGGATCATAGAGTTTGAGCTGGAAGGAATCTCAGAGGTGATCTCCTTATTTTACAAATGGGAAAAAGATCATAGTGCTGAAGCAACCCATATAAAGGCACATGGAGAAGTGAGCGACAGAGGTGGCATCTGAACTCAAGGTGATTCCACATGAGCATTCTTTCCATTGCACTGGAAACAATGAGGTTTCTGATAAGGAAATGAGACACCAGACCCTCAGCTTTTCCAGGTGATCATAATCAAATATGAACAGTTAACTACAAGGAAATGCCTTTGTTTTGTTTGTTTGTTTGTTTTGTGGGGCAGTAAGGGTTAAGTGACTTGCCCAGGGTCACACAGCTAGTAAGTGTTGTCAAGATAATGGAATGTGATAGATGAGATTTGGCAGATACTCAGGAGCCCACCTGAGTGGATTACTGGCTGATTTGACTGGATTAGTAGTTGACTCCAGTCACTCAATCCTGTTACCTTTTATTTAGCCTTCAACTTCCCTGACCTCTCTGCAGCATTTGGAATTGTCAATGACTTTCTCCTTGATGTTTTCTCTCCTTGGCTTCAGAGACATCACATTCTCCTGGATCTCTCCAAAGTGAATGCCAAAATTCATTTCTTGAGTCTCTACAATTACTCTCTTCAATCTTTTTCTTGACTTTCATGATATCACTGCAATGGAGATGGCTCCTCAAATTCCATCTCAGCCTTTAGCTCTCTCTCTTTTTTTTTTCTTTAGCTCTCTCTTACACTCCAGGACATATCTTTAACTAATTACAGATCACTCCTACTTGGGTGTCCTACTGGTGCTGCAAGCTTAAGTTGTTCTAGCAATTAGACCAGAATTTTAAGTGAAATGCTGTGTCTTAGGAAGGCTTGGTGGTTTCTCCACCCACTGAAGACCTTCCAGGAAACACTAGTTGTATTAGGGATACTGCAAAGGGGATTACTGTTCAGATTCACTTTAGACTGGATGACTTTTCCAAATCTAAAATTCTGTGATTCTGAGTAGCACTTTTGTTCGTTTTATTAGCTTGCTTATTGTTTGATTGACTGAATCTCTCTAACTTACCCAGGATCAAACTTCTGGGGCTACAAATGGGCCAATCCCACTCTGACAGCTCTGACTAGCTCTTTTTCTAACCTGAATCAGTTCACCCCTCCTTAGGCTACCTGGAAGCCCTCTTCTACCTACTTTCCTCCTCTCCCAAGAGCTCCCCACTTTAATGCTGACCCAGTGAAGACATCTGATCAATTTGGCCCACAGCAGTTCAGAACCCTTTTGCTCAAGAGATCTACCAGCCTCATCCTCCCTGTCAGCAATGATTACAGGCATTTGCCACTAGACCTTATATCAAGAACTATCTTTCCTATTTTTTTTAAATTAAAATTTTTTTGGTGGAGCAATGAGAGTTAAGTGATTTGCCCAGGCTCACACAGCTAGTAAGTGTCTGAGGCCGAGTTTGAACTCAGGTCCTCCTGAATCCAGGGCCAGTGCTTTATCCACTGCACCACCTAGCTGCCCCCTTTCCTATATTTTAAAGCCCAAATCAAAAGCCCTATTTTGGGGAGTGGGAGGTAGGGTGGGGTGAGGCAATCAGGGTTAAGTGACTTGGCCAAGGTCACAAAGCTACTAAGTGTCAAGTGTCTAAAGCTGAATTTGAATTCAGGTGCTCCTGACTCCTGGGCTGGTCCTCTATCCACTGCACCACCTAGTTGCCCCTAAAATCCCTATTTTTAAAGATACTTTCTCTTATTCTCCCGTCTGCTCTAGCTATTTTGCCTTAGTTTCCCATGTATAAAATGAGGGAGTTGCTCTATGTAACATCCATATTCCTTCTCAGTTTCATCTGTGATCCTTTGAATGCATGGCATAAAGAAAAGGTATGTGGTACCTTTCTGCTTCTGTGGTGACAGTGGAGGAGGGGCAGAAATGGGCACAGACAGGATTAAATATCTCAGTCTATAGATTTTCTATAACATTAACTTCACTATTGGTAGTCTAAACATGAAACCCTTGTTCAGTGACCATTGAGTTTTCATAACAATGAAATACTTTAATTCTCTCCATCCCATTATTCTTATCAAGTCAGCATATTCTTTAAATACTTGATGAATGAGGGGGCAGCTAGGTGGTGAAGTGGGTAAAGCACTGGTCCTGGATTCAGGAGGACCTAAGTTCAAATCCAACCTCAGATACTTGACACTTACTAGCTGTGTGACCCTAGACAAGTCACTTAACCCTCATTTCCCCACAAAACAAACAAATGAATGAATGAATGGATACATACATACATACATACTTGATGAATGACTTCACTGCAAATTTTGAGCCCTGGGAAAGACCACAGAAAAATGTTGGAAAATATGACGGTGATTTTTTTTAAAAGTAAGCAGGCATTTATTAAGCACCTACTATCTACTAAGTGCTTTACAAATATCTCATTTGACACAACAATTCTGGGAGATTGGTGCTATTATCCCCATTTTACAGTTGAGGAAACTGAGACAGTCATGATGATTTGAGTTCAAATCTACTCTCGAATTTGTATTAGTTGTGTGACCCTAGAGAGAGGCTAAGTGGCTTGTCTAGGGTTATGTATAGCTAGTACATATAAGGTTAGATTTGAACCCAGGTCTTCGTGAATCCAGACTCAGCATTCTAACCACTGTGCCAGCTAGCTGCTGACAGAAGTATTCTAGACTATAGAGAAATATCATGCCTATACATCATATTTTCTTCAAGAAGAGATTTTGGAGGCATTAAATACGGTGAACACTGAAGAACATCACAAAAATGAAATGGATTTAATCTTTTTTTGCAGGGCTATGGGGGTTCAGTGACTTGCCCAGGGTCACACAGCTAGTAAGTGTCAAGTGTCTGCATCCATATTTGAACTCAGGTCCTCCTTAATCCAGGGCTGATGCTTTATCCACTGCACCACCTAGGTGCCCCAGTGATTTAATCCTTTTTTTTTTTTAATGGGGCAATGGGGGTTAAGTGACTTGCCCAGGGTCACACAGCTAGTAAGTGTCAAGTGTCTGAGGCCGGATTTGAACTCAGGTACTCCTGAATCCAGGGCCAGTGCTTTATCCACTGCACCACCTAGATGCCCCCCAGTGATTTAATCTTAATAGCAAAGAAGTAGTTACTGATGGGCGAGTTGTGTCCTCATTAGATTTCTGTGTATAGTCTGACTATCAGCTTGTTAGAGCAAAGATCAAATTCAATACCAAGTTAGAAAAAAGAAAAAAATGAGAAGCAATAGTGTGCAATTAAAACAACTTGAAACTGAAGTATTTAAAGATGCTATTAAAGCAGAAAAATGGGAAGTAAACATCTCCCTTGATGGGGATCAAAGGCACCCTTCATGAAAGTAGAAGAGCAGAAAGCAAGAAAGCTTTGGCAAATTGGATTCTATAGCAGATCATGTTTTTAGACTCACACCTTTGATTGAAAAGTTCAAAGAACATAACATCCTGCTCTGTTGTTTAATTTGTTTGCTATAAAAAAAAAAGTTTGATTTGATAGGGCAAAAATGCTGTCTTAAAGCTGAAGTTTTTAGCCTGGGGTCTATGATCTTTTTTTTTTTTAAAGTGAGGCAATTGGGGTTAAGTGACTTGCCCAGGGTCACACAGCTAGTAAGTGTTAAGTGTCTGAGGCTGGATTTGAACTCAGGTCCTCCTGACTCCAGGGCCAGTGCTCTATCCACTGCGCCACCTAGCTGCCCCTTTTTTTTGGGAGGGGGATCTATGATCTTTCAAAAAAATGATAGATGGATGGATAACTGTATTTCAATATAATAGCTAGCAGGTATATACTGCTTTAAGGTTCGCCAGGCACTTAACATATGTTAATTCATTTGATCCCCACAATAACCCATAAGGTACTACATAAATCATTAGTTCCATTTTATAGATAAGGAAACAGTCTCAAAAAGATTGTTGGTTTTTTTGTGTTTTGTTTGTTTTCTTTTGTTTTTTTCCGGGGGCAATGGGGGTTAAGTGACTTGTTCGGGGTCACACAGCTGGTAAGTGTCAAGTGTCTGAGGCTGGATTTGAACTCAGGTCCTCCTGAATCCAGGGCCGATGACTTATCCACTGCGCCACCTAGCTACCCCCTAAAAAAGATTGTTAAAGGCCACAAGGCTAGGAATTGTCAGAGGTAGGATTTAATTCATATAACAACACTAGTAGAATATTGGTATTATTAAGATAGGCGTTAGTTTTTGAGATAAGTTTTGGATCATTAAAAGAGCCTTACATCTTTGGGAAGACAATTCAACCCACTCTCCCCTTTGTGTTTTATTCTGATCCAAATTCATTGTCTGGATGTACTGACTGTCTCAGATTGTCATATTGATAGACAAGATTTTTGCTCCAATTGAACGTTAAAATTTGGGCAATAGAATCTCAATTCACATGGTTTTTCCTGAGTAGGTGGGTAAGACAAATTCTTTTGAGTGCTCTTTCCTAGGAAGCTTTAATATTCCAATGCTTTCAATCAGCATAATGTAACCTACAAATAGGAATATGTGGAGGACATCTACCTCAGCATTTATAAGAAATTCCTCTTCCATTTGGACTCTACACAAGATTTCCTCTTTTACTCTATTGAAACACCTTTGACAATCATGTCTCCTTTTTATGTCTTGGCTGGTGCTTATGATCATAGGGTAGGTTTTTTAAACAAGATTATCATTATTTTTCTATCTATCAATGACTCTTGGTTTTCATGTATGAGTGAAAGACATTTTCTTGGAACACAACCCTCATGGGGGCATCTTGCTCTATGAAACCAAATGCTTAACCTACAGAGAGAGAGAGACAGAGAGACAGAGAGAAACAGTTAGATCTTGGATTCTCTATACGTTTCCTCAGGTGTAATTGGCACAGTGTCAAAAAAACCACCACTAACATTCTTCAAATTTTTTTGCCCTAAATTCTCTCCATTAAATTAACTTTGGGTTAGGATGTTGTCTGTCAAAGGGTTCTGATAAAATGCCAAGATGTGATTAGAGAGGGAAAAGGTTGTTTTGAATCAGTTACCATTTGTCAGAACATTCTCAAAATTACTGTCAGCACTTGACATTTCACCTCTCTCTAACAATCTATTGAAGGGGGTTATCTAAATTTATTGTGTACTGTGTAAGGTGCTGAGAGGAAAATTTGAAAATGCCCTGCCAGAAATAACTGATTTACGTAATAACCCACTAAAGAGATTATGCCTGAAATACATTGTAAACTGCTTTGATTTAGAATTAGGTGACAGGTTTACCATCTGGGTCTAAATTGAAGTCCCTTCACATGTTTCAACTAGCAAATTGTGAATGCTTTAATTGGCATCCTCACAGTAAGTTTGTAGGAATTTTTACAAACCCACAAAGGAATCAAGCCACTCAGGAGGAGAGAAATTGAAATACTGTATGAAGATTTGAGAAATAAAGTTAGACTTGTAATATTTATTAAATTTATACCATGTAAACTGTATTTATTTTCTATGATGATCCCAAAATAATGGCTTAAAAATTATAGGTACTGAAAAATAAAGCCGTATACTATATGTGAATTTAATTTTCTTTATTTAATAAAAATGACCAGGGGCAGCTAGGTGGCACAGTGGATAAAGCACTGGCCCTGGATTCAGGAAGACCTGAGTTCAAATCCAGCCTCAGACACTTGACACTTACTAGCTGTGTGACCCTGGGCAATTCACTTAACCCCAACTACCTCACCAAAAAAAAAAAAAAATGACCTGTAGATAAAATCAACCTCCTGTATATAATGTGTATCCTTTCCCTACCTCTAGTCTTCTCTTAGCTGTGATGAGACAAGGATGGAGACAGAGGTTTCTATCACAATTTTGCCCTGGTCCACCCATTTAAAAAACTTAGTTAAAAAGGAAATGGGGGGAGGGGCAGCTAGGTGGCACAGTGGATAAAGCACTGGCCTTGGAGTCAGGAGGACCTGAGTTCAAATTTGACCTCAGACACTTAACACTTATTAGCTGTGTGACCCTAGGCAAGTCACTTAACCCCAATTGCCTCACCAAAAATAATAAAAATAATAATAATAATAAATAAATTTTAAAAATAAATAAAGGAAATGGGGGGAGGGAAAGCAGCTAGATGGTGCAGTGGATAGAGCACCAGCCCTGGATTCAGGAGGACCTGAGTTCATATTTGACCTCAGACACTTGACACTAGCTGTGTGACCCTGGGTAAGTCACTTACCCCTCATTGCCCTGTGCAAAAAAAAAAAAAAAAACAACGAAATGAAGTATATGACATGACTTCTTGAAGAGTCAATTCTGACTGGCTTTTTTTTTCTTCTTCTTCAATCCAGGATTCAGTTTTGATATATTCACTTTCAATCTATCTATTAATATATTCTTGAATTCTGTTGGATGGATGTTTTTGTGATGATGATTAAACCCGTTCTGGGGAAGATGTAGATTTATTTATGGATCTATCAATTAATACAACTAGAATAACGAAATATAGCTAATTCAAGAACTTTCCGCCATTTTAATTTAGTCCTTTCTACTCATTAGGGTTATGACATGTCAACCTTCTCTCCATACAGCTCAGTGGTTCTCAGTATGGTTGATTGATTGATAAAGAAGGGTTCTAGGTAGACTGATAGTGCTACACTAATGATGATGATAGTTCACATTTATATAACATTTTACAATGTAGAAAGTGCTTATCACACAGCAACCTCGTTAGCTAGGTAGTATAAGTATTATCCTCTTTTTAAAGATAAGGACATTTAACCTTGGAGAATTGACTTGCCCAAAGTCACGCAGCTCCTTCAATCATATGACTGAAGGGATTTTTAGCAGTGATCTCTTCTAATCCCATCATTTTACATATGGGAAAACTAAGACTCAAAGAGGTCATACAGCAAACAAGGGACAGAAAGCAACCTACCAAGATCTAACATAAGAAAGCAAATTGTTTAGAACTGTGATTTCATTGATTTAAGGAAGTGGTCTCGCCAATTCAGATCAGCAATTCTTTTATAATTTAGTCTTAGAGAGTTGCTTTGGGTATTAAGAGTTCAAGCAACTTGTCTAAGGAAACAAATCTAATTTGTATCAGAGGAGTGATGCAAGCAAGGTCTTACTTGCTCTAAGGCCAGATCTCTTTTTTGTATTTTGTATTTGTATTCCCATGTACCTTGCACATGGTAGACACTTAATAAATACTTATTGACTGACTCGTCTATTTACTAGATCACACTTTCAGAATGATAGTAAAATAATTATTAAATTTAATATAAAATAAAGAGTAACTCTAAGAAATATCTTCTTTCCTATACCCTTTCCTTCAAATACTTATCCCATCTTTCTTCCTAGTTTTTGAAGTAAATGTTCTTCCTTTTTCACAAAACCATATGCATTTTCCCATATAATCCTGAAATTGAAAGAGACTATAGACATTAATTTAATCCCATAATTTTCCAGATCAGGAAAGCATAAACCCAGATAGATTAATTGATTTGTCTAAAGTCACATAGCTAGGTAGTTGCACAAACATAATTAGGCCTCTAAATCTTCAGTGTGGAAGAACTGAAGAAGAAAAATGGGATCCTCATTTCCATTCCAATCCAATTCAGTGGGACCCTATGTACAAGAAACTGTACCAACCCTTGGGACAAAAAGACAAAACCAAACCCCATCCTAAAGGAGGATTATACTTAGGGAATACAACCTGTAAACCCATAAGTGTGTGTGTTGTGTCTGTGTGTATGTATATCTAAATTGCCACAATTTACCCTTAATTGTACTTTAATTCTTAGTATCAGTTTCAGATTTAGAAGGAGCCTCAGAGTCTCTTTAATCAATAAAAGAAAAAGAACTTTCTCTACAGCTGTGTGACCTTGGGCAAGTCACTTAACTCCTGTTGGCCCACAAAACAACAACAAAAAAACCCAACAATAACAACAACAAAAAGAATTCAGCAAAGAATACAAATACAAGCAAGAGAAGTAACCAGCCCTCAAGAAGCTCACATTCTAATGGGGGAAGACAGCACATAATAGGAAGCTGAAGTAGGGGGAGGGGAAGAGATCCATCATGGGGCATGATGGAAGAGTCTAGAGTGCTGCTTGGTGAAAAATGAAGAGATGACTGGTCTATGTGTCCTCTTTAAATAGAGTTATAGAAGGAACCATTCAGCGAGAGTGAGGGGCTTTAGGGACTGAAGATATTTCTGACCCATGAATTTCAGGGCTGAAGGGATCTTCTTGGATGAAGAGTTTTCTAAGGCATAATGGCAGAATACAATCACAGCCTGATGAGAAATGAAGAGAGGATTGTCCTGGGGTATAAATAAAAAAGTAAGACAGTCCCTTCTCTCAAGAAGTTCACATTCAAGTGAGGAAGACAACATTTATGAAAAATTTTAGCCATGAGTCAGATGGAAAGTTCTTGTGGTCCTTAGGCTGCATTAGCAAAAAGCCTCCTCTTTAATGTCGTTTCCACTGATAAAATCATATCGGCTTCAGATGTTGCCCCATTTGATGGTGCTAAGGACCTTGGGGGCAAAATCCTTCTTTTCTGGGTCTTCAGTAGCTGTGACTATAGCACCTGTAGGAGCAGTTGCCAGGCTGCATCTCCATAGAGACTGCTCCCCAAGATAATGGCTGTGGACTCTAGGCTGGAGGCATTGCTATTCCCAAGACTTTTGGATTCAGGGTCCTGAGATGTCTCCATCTAATGTCTAATGGAAGATGTTGGTCAATGTGGAGATGGTTTGATTTTCCTGACACATACTGCCTCCTGTATCTCCCTCAGGGTTCCTTTAATTAAAGTTAAGCCAGCCATTAACCCTTCTCACCTGCTCTGTGGCTGTTGATTGGCTCAAATTGCTAAAAGTCTTTT
This sequence comes from Dromiciops gliroides, assembly GCF_019393635.1. Classification (NCBI taxonomy): domain Eukaryota; kingdom Metazoa; phylum Chordata; class Mammalia; order Microbiotheria; family Microbiotheriidae; genus Dromiciops; species Dromiciops gliroides. The sequence goes on along the minus strand of NC_057864.1, from coordinate 410,139,630 downwards.
CTGAAGAGCAAACCTTCATTTTTTGTGTGTACCTGCTGCACCTGGTTCTATCCTCTATTGCCAGGTGCAGCAAGTCTAATACCTCCTTCAGGTGAATGCTCTTCAAATACTTGAAAATAGCTTCTCATCTTGGGTAACTATCATGAGTATTTTTCGATGGATGTTCACTTGGCATGAATCTTGTACCTTTCTTGTTACCCTCTTCTTGACACTCTAGCTCTCAATGTCCTTAAAATGCAAATTTTCCAGAAATAAACATAATACTACAGATATGGTCTGATGAAAGTAGAGAAGAGCACCAGCAGAACAATTATGTCCTTACTCCTGGAAGTCATAGACCTCTCATCATAATGTGTCCCAAGATCAAATTTCCTTTCATGGCTGCCAGATTGCATTATTGACTTGTAGGGAGTTTTCAGTCAACTGATCAAAATGCTGAAATGTTTTGTTGGGGGTTTTTTGCAAACAAACTATATAACCATGCCTTCCCTAGCTTGTACTGATAAATTCCATTTTTTTTCAAGCCAAGTATAAGACTTTATATCCCTATTAAATTTCTTCTTAGTATATACATTTAGTCTAGTGCCATATCCTGTCATGATTCCGATTCTATTTTCCAGGTCCCTCCCAGCACTGTGTCATTGGCAAATTTGGCAATTTATGTCTGAGGCAGGTAGGTGGCTGGATAGAGTGCTGGGCCTGGAGTTAAGAAGACCCAAGTCCAAATCCAGCTTCAGATTCTAGGTGTGTGAGCCCCGGCAAGTCACTTAGCATCTCCCTCAGTTTCTTCAATTGTAAACTGTGGATAATAATAGTGCCTAACTCACAAGGTTGTTAGAAGGATAAAATAAGATAAGATTTGCAAAGTACTTAACACAATGTCTGGTGCATAGTACCAGTACAAGTAGGCCCTTAATAATTTTTTATTGCCTTCCCCTATTCTTTTTATCAAAGTTATTACTAAAAATGCATATATAATGCACTTATATACAGTTATATGCAAATATATGTACATATATTCTGTATATACACATACATGTACAAATACATATACATATACACATACATATACAGCCCAAAGCCAAGTACAGATACCTAGACCACTTCCTTCATTTTTTTCCCTGGGGCAATGAGGGTTAAGTGACTTGCCCAGGATCATACAGCTAGTAAGTGTCAAGTATCTGAGGCCAGATTTGAACTCAGGTCTTCCTGAATCCAGGGCCAGTGCTTTTATCCACTGCGCCACCTACCTGCCTCCAACCACTTCCTTCATAGTTAATGTTGAGCCATAAAATGTTTTGTTTTGTTTTGTTTTTTTGAATTAAGCTAGTTTTGAATCCATCTGATTTTTACCATTTTTCAGCCCTCAGTTTTCCACACAAATAGCACGAGTAACTATATGAAATGTTTATTTGGGGTTAATTATAACATGGCACTAATCTAACAGTTTAGAAACTCAATCAAAAAAGATTAATTAAGTTCTTCTGGTATGACCAACAGTACTTGCTGAATGGCTCTTTGTGAATATTGCTTTATTTCCTCTCCTTTCCTCAATTTCCTCATCTATAAAGTGGGGATCTTAGCAGCACCTACCTCCAGGGGTTGTGATGAAGATCATATGATATATTGATAAAGTGCTTAGTGTAGAAATTAGTATGCAGTTGGTGTTTAATAAATCCTCATTCTGTCACTCTCTTCCCTTCTGCAACTTGGCTGGAAATGATCAGATTTTCACTACCAGTTCTTTCCATGTCAAAACTGGTTTTTGCTTTTTGGCTGCAGCCAACAGGTTATTATTGTTTGAAGCTTCAGCTTCCTTGGCTTTATGAGCAGCATTATGTGACTGTGCTAAAAAGGATCATGTCATCTCCCTTTGTTGCTTTTACCCAGCAGCCCTCAGCAATGCACCGTTGCTTGATGTCATTCTGTGCGTCAGGGGTGGCCTCATTCATTTGATGACCTCTATGGTAATGAGAGGAAAAGCCTGAGACTGACACATTTTAGCACCAAGTTAGCGGAGCCAGGGGTCAGATTTTACAAGGCTAATCCCTGTTGTCCCATGGAGGGTCGTGACATTCATGCCCCTGCCTTGCTCCCACCGCCTATGGACAGGGATGTAAGAAAGCCCCTTGTTAGGGATAGTCACTTTTATTTCTATAGAACTTTAAGGCTTGAAAAGCATTTTCCTCATGACAAGTCTGTTTCATAAGCACTTTACAGATAATGAAACTGTCCCATAGAGAATTGACTTGCCAGTGGTCACACACATCAAGCCAGAGCCAGAACTCACACTCAGCTCTGTCTGACTGGGCACATCCCATGTGCTTTCCAGTATATTCCTGTATATTAAACGACTTCTGCCAATATAGGAATTTGTTTTTGCTGGACCGTGGAAATTGATTACTAAGGCTTTGTTTTTCCTTTTTCCTTTCCCCACTGTGGGGCCAGAGATAGGTGGGAGGTGGAAAAGAGAAAAAAATAATAAAGGTTTTTTAACTGAGAAAATAAATTGAAATTCAAAATTAAAACTGCTTAGATGACTGAGTTATGCTTTTTTGGGGTGCTTGTTTAGTCTGGTGACATATTGCTTCAACTGTGGATTATATGATCATTAAGCTAGTCAGGGTTTTCTCTGTTGTCTCTCACTCCCTGCAGCACTTACTAAAGTATTTTGCAAGAGCTTGGTGCTGACTGGTTGGTGAACCAGCTGCAGTGATACATGATATTCATAAAGAATGAGCTGGCATTAGTTAATGGTGTATCTGCCTAATTTGGACCTAGTCCAAGAGATGTACAATGTGAGCCTGCTGGGCAGAGAGCTTGTTCAAATTTGTTTGGAACTAGGGTAAACACCAAGTAGCATCTGACCCGTAGTATTCTAGCATTCCCCTCTTCCCTTCCCTCTCTTCCCTCACCATATGGAACCCTATTCTCTCTGCTTTGTGCCCCCTCTTTTCTTCTTTTCCCCCTCTTCTCTCTATTTTTCACTTTTCATCTTTCCTCCTACTCTACTCATGTCTTAGGCTTCTCTGAGAGATCCCTAAGGCGATTATAGGCCACACAACTAGAGTCTGAAATAATCTCTGCTTAGCAACCACCAAGATCTTCATTAATATGATGTAATGTTATTGCTGCTCACTCAGACTTCCAAGAATGACTAAGCGTTGTATATACACACACATATTTGCACACATGCCCATATACATGTATGAAGTTCTCAATTAGCTCCGGTTTCTATGGTATTCAAGGTTCAGGGATTTGGGGAGTTGACAATATGTGAACCCTGAAAAGAAAGAAAAGGGGGAATCATGGGAAGAGCAGCAGTAGTAACTGATCCTTACATTTCTGGCATTCATGCAACATGCATATGATAAATTACTTTACCCTGCTTTAGATTCTACTTGACTGTTCTTTCTTGTGTGTGAGCTAAAATTTGCACTCATTTGCATTATCATTAATGGTTTCATTAAATGTTATTAAGGCAAGTTCATACATATCATAACTAGAAAATAAGCATTTGTCAGGGGTGTGTGTGTGTGTGTGTGTGTGTGTGTGTGTGTGTGTGTGTGTGAGCGCTCGCGCTCGCGCTCGAGTGCGTTTAGGGGAAGGAATGTGAAGTAGATGTGTCTAATATAAAGACTATTAGAGGGGCAGCTAGATGGTGCAGTGGATAGAGCACCGGCCCTGGAGTCAGGAGTACCTGAGTTCAAATCTGGCCTCAGACACTTAACACTTACTAGCTGTGTGACCCTGGGCAAGTCACTTAACCCCAATTGCCTCACTAAAAAAAAAAAAAAAAAGACTATTAGAGTAGTAACCATACAAGTCTACTAGACTACACAAGCTTCAGCATGATGAGTGCTGGTTTTTAACACTAGAGGAGATGAATTTGAATTCAGGCCATGTCACTATTTGTGTGACCTTCAGGGCAAGACAGCCATTTAACCTCTCTGAACAACTGAAATCCCTTGCTTTGAAGATGAGAGTGTGGGACCAGGGGATCTTGAAGGTCTTTTCTAGCTCTGATTTCTATGAATCTCTAAATTTCAGGTTTGTCCTTAATAAGTTGTGGAGCTATAGACAAGTTATTATATCACCCTGGGGCAGTTTTTCTTGGTATAACATAGAGATAGGGTTAGAATCACAGGAGTATCCAAAAACCACTGAAGAGAACAGGGAGGATCCATGGATTGGAATCAAAGGACTTAGTTTCAAACCCTAACTTGGTTACTTATTATTTGTGTGACCTTGGGTAAGTGACTTAACTTCTCATGCCACCATTGCTTTATCTATGAAATGAAGGGGTCAGACTGGATGGCTAAAATTCAATTTTTTACATCTTTCCAGCTCTTTTGTTGTTGTAGTTCAGTTATTTTTCAGTCATGTCCAACTCTTTCTGACCCCATTAAGGGTTTTCTTGGCCATTTCCTTCTCCAGCTCATTTGACAGATGAGGAAACTAAGGCAAAAAGGTTTAAATGATTTGCCCAGGGTCACACAGCTCTAGTAAGTATTTGACGCTAGATTTGAACTCATTAAGATGAGTCTTCCTGATTCAAGTCCTGGCACCCTATCCACTGCATCACCTAGCTGCCTTTTCAGCTCTAAATCTGTATTGTTCCAAACTCTTTCAGGTCTTCTGAAGGAGGGGGAGCAAGAAGTTCGTTTAGTTTCCTCCATAGATGTTGTTTTTGAAGGATGATATCAAAAATTGATCTCATATCAGTTGAATTTTCATTGGTCCTTTCACTCCTCTTTTTCCTGCACTGGGAAGTAGGGAGGGCATGAAATTTTTAACAACATCTTAGTTGAAAAAGTAGAAAGGTACACAAGAGGTTAATTGATTTGCAGAAAGAAAATTGGAAGTTGTCAACTTTTTTCAGTTGTAATTACAGCACACACAGGTTTGCATTCAGTAAACAAAACAATTCTGGTCTCTTAATTTTAAATGTATTTCATTTTATTTTTTACTCTCTTCATTTCTTCCATGATTTTTTTTTTGGAAGCAGGCAGCACAGAGCAAGATTTAAGTAGAAAAAAATATGTATTTTTAATGATGCGGGGGCATAAAAAACATGACTCACTAGTCCTATATTTCAGCCAATTTTATATAACATCGAGTTGAAATACTTTGGCTTTGATTTTAAAATAAATCTTACTCAAGCCTGAATTTTTATTGCTTGAACCTAGTAACATGTGGTGATGCCATATACCATGCTGTGTGATTTTAAAGAAAATATTAAAGGTAACCACAATTGAATGAACACATCAAGTGATTTTTAATGGCAACCAAACAAATATTAATTAAACTCCAGCTGTGTGCAAGGTACTGTGCTAACACCATAGGAAGAATGATCATAATAAAATAAGGTTTACAAAGCACTTTGCATGGAAGAATGATATTATAACTTCTGAACTTAAGGATTTTAGGTTATTGTCCAGACAAGACTTAAAACAAAACCCTAAGAAGTTAAATAGGACTAGAACAATTAAATACATACAGGAGAACAAAATAAGGAATTCATCAGTAACATACACAAAATGCTTACAATGAGAAAAGACACTATGTTTTGAGCTGGAAATACAAGGACCGGATCGAACCCTTTTCCAATTAAACAGGGAATATACAATAGCAGTCCTAGTGTAGCAATTTACACGTGTTGTTTTATTAAGATAACTCATTTTATACCTGTCTTTTCATTTGTTCCCCAAAAAGATCTTTAGGAAATTATCATACTCATTTTTAGAAATGAGGAAATTGAGACTCCCCAACTGAATGAGTTGCTCAAGGTCATATTAGAAAGTGCCAGAATCAGGGCTCTCACTCTGAGTGTGATGATCTTTCCACTACAAGAGATAACAGTCAAAGTCCCACTGCCTCTCAAAAAGAAGATGGCAATGTATCAACCAATCAGGGTTGTGTTTAGCAAGTGGTATAGCTGATAGGTGCAGCACGAGTTCAGAGGATTATAATTGCTTTCCCCCTGTGATCTATGATATTTTACTGTCCTTTATATTCCGTACTACTGGAGTAGGAAGGGGTGGGAAGAAACTGACATAAAATGTTTGATGACTACTTGATAATGATATGTGGCTCTTCTATCTTGATCATAATGTCTTCACGTTTCACACTGAAAAAGAATTCAGTCACATTGATTTCTCCCTTTTCTGAGCTCCTCTTGAATAAATAGTCTATACTACGCTGTGGGCATCTCTCAGGTGCTAATCTAATTGTAGATGATATTGTTTCGTATTGTTCTCCAGTTGCTTCAGATATGCAAGTCTTTTTCCCTAACTCAAATATAAGAGTATCTTCTACTTCTTTTTAAACCCATAGCACATATCATGTGCTGGGTACTGAATAGGTGCTTATTAATAAATTGTAAACTTTTCTATCACATTCAGAGCCAAATGTCCAGGATTACACAAGAAGAGAGCCTGGCTTTTTTCTAGACATTTTGAGTGAGTGTTGATCACCACCTGATCTGCCATGATCTTTACCCAGTTTCCTGGTGATTCTTACGTAAGACATTTCTTCTCAGAAGTGTCATATTGATCCACCATCATGGGTGTTTGCCCAGGCTGTTCGCTGAAGGGATTTTGATTGCAAGTAACAACAGAAAGAGGGTAAGAGCATTTTCAGCAGGTGGATAACTTATCTATGAATTGTAATGGAACTAAAATCACAGTGTGTTTTTTCAGCACTTTTTGTGGAATAAGAAATAAAATTATATCAGGGGTAGGATGAAAGGAAAGCACATTCTAATCCTCTACCATGATACAATGAAAATAAACTCCATCTTCTGAGATTCTGTAAAAATCATATCCATTTTGAGCTCCATTTCAGAAGCATAGTTCACTAACTCCATGTTACAGAAGGGTTATGGAATTTAGCAAATCTCCCAGGGATGAAGTGAACCAACTGCTGGTTGAACCTACTCAGAATATAACTAAGTGGCCCAAACCCACAAACTTGAGTGGTACTTGGGGAAGGAATAGGATGATGATATCTGGCACAGGGTAGAGCAGGGAACTTGTCTCACAACAGGGAGACATTCCTATTATACCTACACTTTAAAAAGGGAGCCCAGTAATTTCCCCTCCTACAGCCTGGGCAGAATTTTTCAAACATCATGGACTTGCCAGACAGCAAGAACTATCCAAACAAAAGATCAAAGCACAAATTCTTTTAAATTTTTTAACATTTTTATTTAAAGTTTTGAGTTCCAAACTCTATTCCTCCCTCCTGTCCCCATTCTCTGAGATGGCAAGCAGTCAAATATTTCTTTTCCGTATGCAATTATGTAAAACATTTCCATGTTAGTTGTTTTGTACAAGAAGATTAAGAAAAAAGAAAAAAAATGAAAGTGAAAAATAGCATGCTCCAGTCTGTATTCTATCAATTACCCTTTCTTTGTCTGGAGTAAGATAGTATGCTTTATCATTAGTCCTTTGGAATTGTATTGCTGAGAATAGCTAAGTCATTCACAGTTCTTCATCGAACAGTATTGTTGTTATTGTGTACAGTGTTCTGGTTCTGTTCCCTTCACTATGCCTCAGTTCATGTAAGTCTTTCTAGGTTTTTCTGAAATCATCCTGCCTATCATTTATTAGAGCACAATAATATTCCAACAAATATTTTCCTCAATACCTTGGAGGTATAATTCCCCCTACAGTACTTCAGCTGGAGATGGAGGTGAAACTCACAATTTATATCACACTAATCTCCAAACCTAGCACGACTACTAGCTTCTGTTGGGCTGGAGTCTGGCACCAAGACTGGCTCCTCAGCATGAACACTGCTGAGCTGGTTTCAACACCCAACCTGCCCGATTTAGGCTAGCTCTCTTTTAACTGAAATTCTTGGCTAAGGTTAGACTCTCCTTCTAGAACAGAATTGCATGAACAACAAGACCAAGGACTTTAGCCTCAAGGAATAAGGAGGACCAAAGGTTTCTCCCCCTTACCTGGTCATCACCAGTAATGGAATCATCCCACTCCCCTAGATGCAAATGTAGCAAAATCCAAGCCATGGATGGGGCTGATTTAGGGCATTTTGAAGATGCCAACATTTCTAGCTGTGTAGCTGGGGGAAAGGCTCCTCACAACCACATGGCGAGCCAAGGCAGAATGTCCATACATAGACATACATACAATTTTTTTCAGAAACAGCTTCCTAATGTCATCTAAATGGATAATGTCATCTTACTAAGCTGATGGGGATCTGCCCATGTACCAGATCCCCATTATACACATACACTCACCTAGGGCAAATGATGATGTGACCATCACTAGTAATGGTGGTCTCTGAAGATTTATAAATGACCCTACTGGAAAGCCTAATTGGATTTGGAGGGAGTAAACCTGGAAATGAGTCTCAGCTCAGCTGTCAGAATCATTAACCTTTCTAAGGCTTCTACTTCAACATCTGTAAAAGGAGAGGACTGGGCTAAATGATCACTAAGGTTGATCAATCCTTATTGTCAGTCTGATGATCTTCTCCTGATTTTGTAGAGATTCCTCCCAAAGTGTAAGTGAGCCCTTGAAGGAAAAGACAAAGACATTGAGCAATAATACACTGAGGGGGTGTGTTTATCACTCCATTGTCACTTGTGTGATCCATGGAGGTCTCCACTTTATGCTTGTGTACTTCAATTTTTCAACATAAACTAGAGGCAGTTTGGTAATAGTGGATAAAGAGTTAGCTTAGGAGTCAGGAAGAACTAAGTTCAAATCCTGCCATTGACCTCCTACTAGCTAAATCACCTTGGACAAGGCATTTAATTTTTCAATGCCCCTGGCAGGTCTTCAATTCTATCCATTTGAAAACCAGTGTATTGGTGTTCAGTGTATCTCTTCAGATAAATCCAGTTCAAATTCCCCTCCTCCCTTACTCCCCCAGAATGCATATTGTGATTTTAAAAGTGCCTACCTTAATATTGGTAATATTAAATTATAATATGTATCACCTGGTAAGGGCCTTAGAGATTATTTAGTACAGCCCCTTAGTTTTATTTCTTTTTTTTTAAAGAAAAGGAAAATAACTTGCTTACAACTACACAGCAAGTTAGGAGAAGCATCAGCTTATAGAATCATAGAATCTCTGTTGGATGGGACTTCAAGGTCATCTAGTCCAAGCCAAGCCTGAATAGTGATGTCTACTAGAATATACCTGGCAAGTAGCCATCCAGCCTCTCTTTTAAGACTTCAAGTGAGAGAAAGCCAGATAGATCCTGAGACAGTTTATTCTACTTTGGAGCAGCCCTAATTATTAGAAAGGGCAGTCAGATCATACAGTGTATAGAACACCAGGCCTGGAGTCAGGAAGACCTGAGTTCAAATCCAGCCTCAGACCCCTATTAGCTGTGTAACCCTGGGCAAGTCACCTAACCCTGTTTGTCTCAGTTTCCTCATCTATAAAATGAGATGGAGAACAAAATGGCAAATGACTTCAGTATCTTTGCCAAGAAAACCCCCAAAGGGGCCATGAAGAGTTGAACATGACTAAAAACAACTAAATGACAACAAAAATTATTAGAAAGTTTTTCTTTACATCAAGCTTCCTTTGACTTCTCTGGAACTTCTACTAGTACTTGGTTCTGCCCTCTGCAACCAAGCAAATCAAGTCAAATCTGTCTTCCACACCATAGCCTTTTAATTACTTAATGACAGTTATCATGACCTCACCCCCATAATTCTTCTCCAGAACAACCATCCCAAGCTCTTTGAACTGATCTTCTAGGAAATAATATTCTGTTCATAAAGCATTCTGCTCAATAAAAAACAAATGGCATACATAAAAGATGTTTAAATATTTATAGAATTATTAGATTAATAAACATAATGGACCTTTGCTGGATTATTGTCCATGGCATGCCAATTGTGGATTTACCCTAAAACTCTTTTCTAGGCCCTTTTCTTTTCCCTCTTCATATTTTCTTACCTGGTACTTTCATAAGCTTTAATTTATTCAATTTTCATCTCTGCAGATGATCACAGATCTACATAATCTGCCTTAGTTTAAACTGTCTATTAGACACTTCAAACTGGATTTTCCCGAGGCAGCTCAAACTCATCATGCTCAAAACAAAATCCACCACCTCCTTTCCCATCCTAGACCACCTTTCTTCCAAATTTAATCTATTTCTTTCAAAGGTACCACCATCCTTCCAAGTCACTGGGGTTTAAAACCTCAATGTCATTCTCAATACTTCACAATCTCTTGCCTAACATTTCTAATCATTTGCCAAATCCTGTCCCTTTTACTTTTACATAATTTTGCATATCCTTCCTGTCTTTAGCTTAAGATATGTTCCAGCCTAAGAGATGCATCACACTGGCACAATCTTTTAGCCATTTCAGCTCTTTATTGAGTACTGTTCCGTGGGGGAGTTGGAGTCATTAGGACAAAGGAAAAAGCAGATGTAGTGAATGGGGGAGGGAGGGTGACATAAATCAGAGGCATTAAGGAGGTGAAGGGGGGATTTCTGGTGGAACAGGAAAGTCACTTTTGAAAGGAGTCAGCTGGTCTGGTCTGTGTGAAGTACCCCACCGTGTTCTAAAGAGCCTCTCTTTATATTAGACCTGTGATTGACATTTATGGACCTAGATGAATACTAGTTCCATGGGCCGAGAGAAACTCTGGTGGGGGATGGGGTATTCATTTAGTCATGGTTTGGATAGGCTTGGGATGATGTTTTTTGGTTTAGCCTCTTTTATTTTTATTTATTTTTTATTTCTTAAAAAAGTAATAAATATTTTTATTTATAGTCTTGGGTTCCAATTTCTATCCCTCTTCCCCTCTCTCCCCTCTCCTCTCCCTGAGGCACTAAGCAATCATATATAGGTTATACATGTATGATTATGTAAAACATTACCATATTAGTCATTTTGTATAAGAAAACTTGAATATAAGAAAAAATGAAAGTGAAAAATAGCATTCAGTCTGTGTTCAATCGATATCAGTTCTTTCTTTGGAGGTAGATAGTATGTCTCATAGATAGTCTTTTGGGATTGTCTTGGATCATTGTATTATTGAGAATAGTTAAGTCTTTCACAGTTCTTCATCAAACAATATTACTGTCTCTGTGCACAACATTCTCTTGGTTCTACTCTCTTCACTATATATCAGTTCATACAAGTCTTTCCAGGCCTTTCTGAAATCATCCTGGTTTAGCCTCTTTTAAGGGCAGGGAGAATCCCTAAGGCTCTGGATGGACTTGGGGTGGGGGTAGGTTTCTGAAGCCACTCATTAGGAGCTTCTTCCATCTTTGTATTAAGGTACTTCTCCTTCTCTTCACCCAAACATTCAATACACCATTTCAGACTTTCAGCACCTTTTGCCTGGACTGATTCAATAATTTCCTATTTGGTCTCCCTACCTCAAATCTCTTTTCTCTCTAATCCATCCTTCATATTGTTGCCCAAGAATTTCTTAAAATGTAGATCTGACTATATCATTCCCTTACTCAACAAATTATAGCAAGTTGCTATTACTTTTAGGAGTATATAAAGTTCTTCACTGGATAGCTAAAACCCTCCATGACTTTTTCCAAGTTTATTTTTTTCAGATTCATTGAACCTTATTCCCCTTCATGTTCTTGATGATCTTATAAAACTGACCTTATTGTGCCCCAGACAAGATAGTTCATCTTGCTCTTTGTGCCTTTAGTTGGGCTGTCACCCATGCCTGGTATGTTCTCCATCTTCACCTGAGCCTCTTAGGATTCCTAGGTTAGAATTTTCAGATCAAGAATCACTTTCTATGTAAAGCCTGTCTTAATAATCCCAGCTTCTAGTTCCTTTTCTTACCACACCACCTTGTGTGTATTTCATATAGATCCTGTACATATATATGTATATATTGTCTCCTCTGTTAGAATGTCAGCTCCTTCAGGGCAGAGAATCTTCATTTTTGTCTTTGTACTCCAAGTGCCTAAAACAGTGGCACATAGTAGGTGCTCAATAAACATTTGTTCATTGGTTGATTGATTAGTAGAATTTGGGGATGTGATAACAAAAATGAAGTAATTCCTACAATCCTGCCCTAGAGAAATTTACATTCTATGTGGGAATACAAGATGTTGCTGTTCATCCTTCATTTTCAAAGAGGAACAATGACATTACAGATGATGTCTTGACTTGCACGTGGATTGGATTTAAGTAAGGCAGAGTCACAAAAAGTTGTCAGTCTCACTCTGTCTTCTGGAGTCATAGAAGTCCAGTGGTAAAACAAAAGTCAAGACAACTAACTGGTAATGGCTTGGGATTCAGTGTGTGACCAAGCTCTAAGTGCTCCACAATGCCTGCTTTAGCTGCCTTCATGGCGACTGGAACATATTGTTCTCATCTACCCATTCCACTGAGGGAAGTCTTCACATGCTTAAAGTAGACATTCTCACTCACCTGTGAGTTTGAGGCCTGTCCGTTATCCTCAGCCTAGTTTAACCCATCTCCCAAGATGGTTTTACCAGGCTGTGACAGCTTCTTGGAACCACAGGTGAGAATTGAGTGCCAGGTGAAAATCAAAGGTAAATGAACAGCCCTGAAAATGGCTTGGCAAGCCCTCTTACTGGAAATGCTAGTCTTCTCTGAACATGCCATACACCTTAACACATACACATATGAATAAATACAAAATACATAAAAAGGAATAGGGTAGGGTGAGGGTTGTAGCAACAGGATAATCGGAAAAGGCCTGCCGTAGGAAGTATCTCAAGCTCAACTCTGAAAGAAGCTAGGTTATCATTGATACTTTACAAAACAGGCTATAGTCCTTTTTACCCTCTGTCTTGTCTTTTGAAGGTCAAGCTCCCATGCCACATCATCCTTATCCTTGAATATTATACTAATAGTTCACATGTAGTTGAGAAAGAGGTCTTTGTTTATGTCTTGATCAATTCACCCTTGACCCAGTTCCAAATAGCTATGCTGAGAAGAAAGAAATAATTGCCTCACTGCCCTCCTTCATTTTAGCCCTTTCCACATTGTCAGTCAATCTTGTGCTTCTAACTTCTTTTAGTCTAATGGATTCTGAAAAGCTATTCAGGCAGTAACAGGTTACAAACAAGGTCTCCTCAATTTTTTTTCTTATTTTTGGTTTTGAACAAACGCCTAAGAGACAGGAGCAATGAACTAGCAAGAGTGAACAAATGTATCTCGAATTTACTATTGTCCTTAACTGCTACTTAAAAATTCAATTAATCTGATCAATTTAGTGAACTGCAATAAGTTATTCTGTACCATAATAATGAAGCACAAATAGCAAGTGGTTGATATAAATGGCAAAAACATGATTATCAGTTGAAACTGGGGATTAGAAGACATGGTAAGGGAACACCTTGGTGACTTTAAGTTGGCACTTATTCTGTAACATTTATCTCTGAGGATACTGAAAGAATTGGTGGATAAGATTCCTAAGTTACTCTCTGTGGATTTTTTAAAAATCTTGTTTAGGAATGATTTCTTTTGCCTCTCTTTTTCTTTTTTTAAAAATTTATTTATTATTTATGTTTATCACTCTTAAAATTTTGAGTTCCAGAATGTTTTCTTCTCTCCTATTCCTCCCCCACTCACTGAGAAGGCAATTACATTAATTATCATGTGAAACAATTCCATATTAGCTATTTGCAAAACAATGTAAAAGAAAAATAAGGTGAGAAAGTTATACTCCATTTTCCACACAAAGTTGATTAGTTCTCTCTCTGGAAGTAAATAACATTCTTTTCATCATGAGTCCTTTTAAATTGTCTTGGATCATTGTATTGATCAGACTAGCCAAGTCTTTCAGAGTAGATCATCATTACAACATTGCTGTTACTGTGCACAATGATCTCTAGCTTCTTGACATATTTTTTCTGAATTGCCCTTTCCCCCCTGCATCATTTTTTATAGCATGATAGTACTCCATCACAATCATATGTCATACCTTCTTCAGTCATTTCCCAATTGATGAGTATCCCCTCAATTTCCATTTGCCAACTCAAAAAAGAGCTTCTATAATGATTTTTGTACATATAGGTCCTTTCCCTTTTTTTTTGATCTCTGTGGGGTACAGTTGGAGTAATGGTACTGCTAGATCAAAAGGGTATGCAGTTTTGTGGCCCTTTAGGCATAGTTCCAGATTGTTCTCACAAATGGGGGGACCAGTTCACTACTCTACTAACAATTCATTAATGTACCCATTTCCCTCATGCCCTCCAGTTTTTGTCATTTCTGATAGCTGTGAGGTGGTACCTCAGAGTTGTTTGTTGTAATTTGCCTTTTTTCTAATCAACAGTAATTCAGAGCATTTTATATGACCATAGATAGCCTTGATTTCTTCTTCTTAAAACTATCTGTTCATATCTTTTCACTATTTATCCATTGGAGAATGGTTCTTTTTTTTTTTTTTTTACAAATTTGACTCAGTTTGCTATACATTTGAGAAATGAAGCCTTTATCAGAGAAACTTACTGTAAACATTTTTATATTAATTTAGTATCTAAGTTGCCTTTTAGTTAAATAGTTTCCCTAGTTATCTCTTTTAATTAGATCTATTTTTTCTTTTTCTTTGTTTGAGATCATAATTGCCACCCTTGCCTTTTTTTACTTCACCTAAAGCATAATAGATTCTTCTTTAGCCCTTTATTTTAACTCTGTGTGTGTGTTTCTGTTTCAAGTGTGTCTCTTATTCACTGCCCATTTTTCTCTCTGATTACATAACCCTGAATACATTAGATCCTTGATAAATGTTTGTTAAATTGAAATGAAAAACACACTCTGATATTCCCACTCTTACCCCGCACCCCAAATCCCTAAAGATTTATTGTCTTCCTCCTACCCTCCACCCCCCCCACCACCAACTCCCCTTGTTCTAGGGCTAAGGTATTCCTTTGGTCCTTGACATGTGTTCCTCATACTTCAAGAATTCATCTGTTTCCCTCTATCTTATGGACTTTTGAACAATGGTTGCTCCTTGCTTTTCTCTCCAAATTTTTCTCAGTATCAATACCATTAGAGATGGCCAGTGGTTGTGGTATCACAGAAGAAGGAAGGGGAAGGCACTGTAAAAGTGAACTCTGAATACTCCTGGTCTGAGCTGATCATTTCGTGACAGAGGAGGGAAGGGAATATCTAGGCATCCAGGGGTTGTTACTAACTCAGACCTTTTAATCAATCAGGGATTTTCTAAATCAGATTTATCTGTAGGGTTAAAAGGATAAGGTGTCCAGGTCCAAAACAATTTTGCTCAATTTCTTGTTTTATGCAACATTAATTTTTTAAAAATAACTAATGAAGAGGAGTAATATATTAACATGAACACTGTTCTTTTCAGGTATAAAAGATAGATCAAATACTTTCTTGTTTGGATGGTAAGAGGAATTGGGAATCCAGATGGACATGGATGAGGAGAAAATAGCTCTGAAAGGGAAAAAGCAAACAAAAAGGGAAAGGCTGGAAATCCTGAAACAAACCATAGTAATATTACAGTTTTCATGGTGGAAAAGGTCTGCCCTATTTTGGACAAAGAGAAGCTATAGTTACAAGAAGAAATTGGTGGAAACAGAGAATGGAAGGCAAAAACCAAACAGTCCCTACTCCAAAGGAGGTCACAGTCTAATGGAAAAATGTATGGTTTTATGGTGCTTACTAGCCTCAGGTTTGTCCTGGAAAAAGGTGAAGAAATGATCTGAACCTGTGGTTAATTTATGGATACACATGTTAGTGAGAGGAGGCAGTAATTACCTTTCCTAGCATTTAAAGGATAATCAAGCACAGGCCTGCTATTGTAATGGAAAAACACCTAACCTGGGAGTCAAGGGAACCTCTGGTCCATTCCCAACTCCACTGCTAACTCATAGTATGACTTTGGACAAATCATTTAAATTTTCTGGGTTTGGGTTCTTTCAAGTTAAAAAAAAAAAGGCCCTGGGATGGATCATTTCAAAGCCCCTGCCTCAATCTGAAATTCCATGAAGAGATTTCACTTCATATCTTAACTTTTGGTAAAAGTAAGAGGTAATTTCTTTTTAATTAGCTAAAATTGACTAGAAAACTTCATTACCGACAATACTGCCTAAATTAATTTACTTATTCAGTGCCATACCAATCAGACTACCTAAAAATTATTTTATAGAGCTAGAAAAAATAATAACAAAATTCATCTGGAAAAACAAAAAATCAAGAATATCCAGGAAAATAATGAAAAAAAATTCACAGGAAGGTGGGTTAGCAGTACCAAACCTGGAGCTTTACTATAAAGTGGCAGTCATCAAAACTATCTGGTACTGGCTAAAAAATAGAGTGGTAGATCAATGGAATAGGCTAGGCACAGGAAATGCAGTAGTAAATGACACTAGTAATGTAGTGTTTGATAAACCCAAAGACTCCAGCTTCTGGGATAGGAACTCAGTATTTGACAAAAACTGCTGGGAAAACTGGAAGATAGTATGGCAGAAATTAGGCATAGACCAACATCTGACACCTTATACTAAAATAAGGTCAAAATGGATACACGATTTAGACATAAGAGGTGATACCATAGGTAAATTAGGAGAGAAAGGAATAGTCTACCTATCAGATCTTTGGAAAGGAAAACAGTTTATGACCAAACAAGTTAGAGTATATTATAAAATGCAAAATGGATGGCTTTGATTACATTAAATTAAAAAATTTTTGTACAAACAGAAGCAATGCATCCAAAATTAGAAGGGAGGCAGAAAGCTGGGAAACAATTTTTGTGGTCAGTACTTCTGATAAAGGCCTCATCTCTAAAATATATAGGGAACTAAATCAAATTTATAAGAATCCAAGTCATTCCCCAATTGAGAAATGGTCAAAGGATATGAACAGGCAGTTTTCTGATGAAGAAACCAAAGCTATCTATTCCCATGTGAAAAAATGCTCTAAATCACTATTGATAAGAGAAATGCAAATTAAAACAACTCTGAGGTACCACCTCACACCTATCAGATTGGCTAAAATGACAAAAAAGGAAAATAATAAATGTTGGAGAATCTGTGGGAAAATTGGAACACTAATGCATTGTTGGTGGAGCTGTGAACTGATCCAACCATTCTGGAGAGCAATTTGGAATTATGCCCAAAGGGCGATAAAGCTGTCCTTTGACCCAGCAATACCACTTTTGGGTCTTTTTCCCAAAGAAATAATGGAAAGGGGAAAGGGACCCGCATGTACAAAAATATTTATAGCTGCTCTTTACATGGTGGCAAGGAATTGGAAGTTGAGGGGATGCCCATCAATTGGGGAATGGCTGGACAAGTTGTGGTATATGAATACAATGGAATACTATTGTGCTGTAAGAAATGATGAGCAGGAGGAGTTCAGAGAAACCTGGAGGGTCTTGCATGGGCTGATGATGAGTGAGATGAGCAGAACCAGAAGAACATTGTACACAGTATCATCAACATTGAGTGTTGATCTACTGTGATGGACTATATTCTTCTCACCAATGCAATGGTACAGAAGAGTTACAGGGAACTCATGATAGAAGAGGATCTCCAAATCTAAGAAAAAAAAATAACTGTGGAGTATAGATGCTGAATGAACCATACTATTTCTTTTCTTTTTGGTGCTGTTGTTTTTTCTATTTTGAAGTTTTTCATCATTGCTCTGATTCTTCTCTTATAACATGACTAATGCAGAAATAGGATCAATGTTATTATGTGTATATGCATATATATATAACCTATAACAGATTACCTGCTGTCTAGGGGAGGGAGGAGGGAGGGGAGGGAGGGAGAAAAATCTGAAATTGGAAAGCCTATATAAACAAAAGTTGAGAACTATCTTTACATGTAATGGGAAAAAATAAAATACTTTATTAATTTTTTTAAAAAAAGAAAGAAAACTTCATTACCATGCCTTCTGATTAACAAGAAAGCTTCATTCAGACTTTTGACAATATTAGACAATTGACTAGTTAAACTAAAATTAATCTTTCAGACTCTACTTTTTTTTTTTAACTTGTAAAGGGTAATTCTCATGTCCAAGTTGGTTAAGTAACAATTCTGGGCTTTGATATCATCAGTTGACTGTCAACATTTATATACATATTCAGCAAGCATTTTACAAGTACTTATAGGTCAGTAAGAAGAACACAATTCTTAAGGGATTATTATTTCATCTGCTTGGGGAACTTCTAGGATGGGAATTCCTTCTATCTAATGATGCTACCCAGATTCCAGTCAGCTATGACTTAATAGCCTCAAACTGCTTTCCTCAGTTTCCTTATCTGGAGAAGGAAATGACAAACTAGTATCTTTGCCAAGAAAATACCAAATGGGGTCATGAAGAGTTGGACAAGACTGAAACAGCTGCACAGCAACATGACTTAATAGACATGTGCTAGGGAATTGCTTAAGGTACATAGAGGGTAAGTGCCTTAGCCCAAATACCACATTTAGTAATTGTTGAAGGTAGGATTTGAACCCATATTTTCTATTCAAATCTAGTGCTCTATCAACTATGCCAGGCTGCCTCTTTAGGGAGAAAAACAAAGAAAAATAAAACATTATTATTTTTTTTTTAGTGAGGCAATTGGGGTTAAGTGACTTGCCCAGTGTCACACAACTAGTAAGTGTTAAGTGTCTGAGGCCGGATTTGAACTCAGGTACTCCTGAATCCAAGGCCGGTGCTCTATCTACTGTGCCACCTAGCTGCCCCAAAATAAAACATTATTAATAAAATATGTTCTATCTTGTACACCTTAATACTTGGTAGTGTTGCCATCCAAGTCAGCCGAATTGGTCAAGAACCTATTCCCAGGTTCCTATCTCCATTAAACATTCTGGCACTACCCCAAAAATCCATTGTAAATGGAAGGTCTATTTCTCCCTAGCAGACTTGAGTAGGGAGGAGACTACTGGTCTTCTATGCCCTAGGTAACCATCTCAAAACAAAGCAGCCTCTCTCTGATGAAATCACTATTTAACTAGCAAATAAAATTCTCCTTGCAAGCCTCTGGATTTCCAAACAGCAACTAAAATCAATGTGTAGGAGGTTTGAATCCACTAACTTTCTGCAGAAATTTCTTGAACAGCATTGGCTATAAAGATATCTCTTTATCTTTTTATTTATTTGTTGTGTTATTGTTGTTTAATGACTCATTAATTCCTGACCAAGAGCATCTCAGACAATGCAGGGTGGGTACATTTATTACTTTTTTCACTCAGTGGAATGGTGAGAATAATAATTGGGAGAGGAGAGGGGAGGGAAAGGGAGGGGAGGAGAGGAAAGAGACAGAGACAGAGAGAATGTTAAAAGGCAGGGACAGAGACTTTCACTACAGGGAGGACATGTCTGAGCATGGTGAGTGGGTCTCCTCTTAAATGCATTGCTATTATTTTTAATGTTCTTTCTCCCTAGATTCACAAAGGTCAATTTATGGTTATTTGGAAATATTGGGAAGAAAGCCTCAGCAGATGTGGTGACAACACTTTATTAAATGTATGAATTGATATCACTAGAATAAAGAGTTATTTAATTGGAAAACTAATCCTCTTCAAAGATTAATGAGAAAATATGGCTAATAAAGTTTTTGTTTAGTGTCATTACAAAATTTTATGAAGAATATTACGAGAGGATTAGATTTTGAAACAGCTGATATTCATGTAGGGGAGCCTGGTTCAGTAGATGTTAAAGGAACAATCTAGAAACTATAACAATTGAAGTAATGCCACCTGCTGGAGAGTTACTGTAGGAAAGCTCCACCATGAGGAGAAGGCATCTGAGGGCAAGCCATACCGCCTTTCCTTGGCGTCAGGAAGTGACATTTGCTCATGGGTACTGTCAATCAAGGCTACCAGCCAATTAACTTGGAAATGTGTGTGCTTGTGGATGGGAAGGAGGCTTGTGGGACGAAGAAGGAGCGAGGCTTACTCTTGCTCTCTTTTGCAAGAACCTCAGGGGGGAAAGGAGCTGGAGACATTTGGCTCCCTGAGATAGACAGCTGAATCTAGGCCTCTTTCTCTCTCCCTTCACCAAATTCTTATTCTCCTTAATA
This sequence comes from Dromiciops gliroides, assembly GCF_019393635.1. NCBI lineage: Eukaryota > Metazoa > Chordata > Mammalia > Microbiotheria > Microbiotheriidae > Dromiciops > Dromiciops gliroides. The sequence goes on along the minus strand of NC_057864.1, from coordinate 410,119,626 downwards.
AATGCTTAAAAGTCTAAACTCTTGCTAAAGCTTATAATTTATTGACAACCATTCATTAGATTTTAGACAGACTAGCTAGGATTTTAGCCCCTTACAAAACATTGCTGTTCAGTTGTGTCATGACACCATTTGGGGTTTTCCTGCCAAAGATACTAGAGTGATTTAACATTTATTTCTCCACCTCATTTTACAGATGAAGAAACTGAGGCAAACAGGGTTAAGTGACTTGCCTAGGGTCACACAGCTAAATGTCTGAGGTCCAGATTTGAACTCAGGTCTTCCTGACTCCATTCCTGGCACTCTATCCACTTCAATACCTAGCTGCCCATAACTTGGCAATATGGAATGATAAATAGTATTTCTGGCTTTTTGATTAACTGTATGACCTTGGGCAAATCACTTGAATTTTGTTTCATATAGCTTTAGTGAGGATTAGTCATATGGTTGTAGAGATCACAGACTTTGTACAGAAAGGAATATTAAAGGTCATCTCATCTGATTCCCCATCCCAACACCCCACTCATTTTTACAGATGAGCAAACTGTTGTCTAGAAAGGTGAATGGATTGTTTTGCATCAGGTCCCATAGAACCAAAAACGAACATAACAGGAATCAAATCCAAGTCCTCTCCAAAGCAAGCAATGTTGTTGGTTTTTTTGTTTGTTTGTTTTTTGCGGGGCAATGGGGGTTAAGTGACTTGCCCAGGGTCACACAGCTAGTAAGTGTCAAGTGTCTGAGGCGGGATTTGAACTCAAGTACTCCTGAATCCAGGGCCAGTGCTTTATCCACTGCACCACCTAGCTGCCCCCAATGTTTGTTTTTTTTAAAAGGCTTTCAGAATAAGTTTATAAATGCTAAATAACAATGTGTAGTATTAACTTATTTAGGAGCATCATTTCAAACCCAATCAGTAACACAATAGGAAAGGGTCAGAAGCTTTTTCAGATCAGGAAGGTTTCAAAGGAGTATAAGCTAGTCATCTTCATACCTTCATGGTCTGTTTCCTTTCCCCTTCACCATTGTTTGTTCCAGTACCACTGACCCTGGGCCTAATTCCTCTTGAGGGAGTTAGAATGGTAGCATAACAGGTGGCAAATCTCATTGAACCTGCCATCCAACAGAAATAGCAGTTCCTATATTAGGTGAATGACCTTGAAGGGTTTGATTAAATCATTCTCTGAAAGTGATATCAGAACCAGGCCACAACAAACTTGCTGAGGAAATTCCCTCCACTCTCAGGGTGATCAAAGAGGAGAATGTGAATGAGTGTTTGCAGAAATTCACTTGAAAGATGGCTGAAATGAAGGAATGAAATTCTTGACTAAGAAGTAATACTTCTAATGCCAGAAGAGCGAGACTCTCTTTTTCTTTGGCCAAAACTGTCACTTCCAACTTAAATGACATGTTTTCCTTCTTCAGCCAAGTCTTCACTGAACTCTTTGGGGCACTATTAGTAAGTACTGTTGTATTTTTGTATTTTGCAAAGTACTCAAGAGTGTCAGTTTGACCTTCTCATAAAAGAAAAGAAAAAAAAAGCAGGTTTGTTAATGCTTAAGAAGGTCTAAAATCTGTTTAAAAAGCCAAATAGAGCTGATATTTAAATTGCTTTTCTTTATGGTAATAAGTGATTATTAAAGACAACCTTCTCTCTCCACATTGTATTGTCTTAATGTAAGAAGTCTACTAAAATCTGGAATGTAAATTCCAGTTTGGAACATTCTCTTCTGTCTTGTTTTTTCTGTCTCTGTTTAGGAACAAACTTGTTCTTTATTTGATTGTGTTTTCTTTTAAATGAGGACCTGTGAAATTTTCATGCTCTGCATAGTGTCTGCTCTGTCAAAATATTATTTGATCTTGTTCTTGAGAGGACTGAGATCAGGGTGCTATCTTGTACTAAGCACGTAGTTCTGATGCCTTTTTTCTAATAGTAAACTATTCATTTGGGAAGTTTACATTCATAGCCTGGCATATTTTCCTTGGGCTACCCATTTGTCTAGCCACACTTTATTAGCAGTTCTAATGCAGACGGTGCTAGAGGTATGTTTTGGGATTGGGGTGGGAGAGAAGTGTATGAAGTGTTGGAGAGGTAGTCCTGTTACTTTGTAGCTGTAATTCCATTCTGGAACATGCCTCAGGACTTATCTCCTTATCTTTTTTCCTTCTCTTACCTTTCCCTTTTCTCAAGATATAAGGCTTCTCTTCTTCCTCCCTTCCAGCTGAAAGAACAGATAAGGAAGGGAGAATGGTCCGTTTAGAGACAAATATTCCGGTTCCTTTTTTATTCCAAGGCATGCCAAGAATGTTGTTTTGGTCTTTGCATGCCCAGCATTTAGCACAGTGACTGATACATGGTGGAGATTTAATAAGTGCACATCGAATTGTATCAAGCCTTGGAAAAAACTTTGGTTGTCTACCTTTGATACAGTTGACGGGATACAATAAAAGCTCTTGTCAGAAAAAAGTGTGACAGATTTCCTTATATGATGTCTCTCCCAATCATTGACATACAGAGCACTGTTAATTTCTAAAAATCTTCCTGGTATTAATGACTAAGTTAATTTAATTTAATTGGATGGGAAGGTTCACTGAAATATTACTAGTCAAATATGGCTTATAGGAAGTCAACCAATTAGATAAGCCTTATTTTTTTTGTCTCTTCTGTATTAACTGTGAGGGGAAATTCTGTCACTTGAGTGTGACTTGTGATATGGATAATGTTTCTCAGTAGGACTTACTGCAAGCAGAAATAACTGAGATGTCTGGTATATTAAACGACAACAATGAGATGACTAGATTTTTAAATATCAAAGGGCTAATTAAGGACAAAATTTATCAGTGATAAGATTTCATTTGTTAATGGTTTTCTCTTTCTTTCTCTCTCTCTTTCTTTCTTTCTTTCTTTCTTTCTTTCTTTCTTTCTTTCTTTCTTTCTTTCTTTCTTCCTTCCTTCCTTCCTTCCTTCCTTCCTTCCTTCCTTCCTTCCTTCCTTCCTTCCTTCCTTCCTCTTTCTTTCTTTCTCTTTTTTTTAACCAATTAACCAGACACATAGATTATGCTTCCCAACTGACTGGCCATGATTTCATTTAGTCTAAAGCATCTCTCCCTCTTCTTTGGATCATATCACTGTGTGCATTTAAACATAGTTTTTTAGCTTTGGAAATTGTCCTGGTTTGATATTTACAAATATTAATATCCTCTATTGTTCCTCATTTCCTGAACTAGGACACCCTGACCACTTACCTATGAAAAGTATATTGAAATTCTGGGGGCATCTAGGTGGCACAGTGGATAGAGCATCAGCACTGGATTCAGGAGGTCCTGAGTTCAAATCCAGCCTCAGACACTTGACACTTACTAACTGTGTGATCCTGGACAAGTCACTTAACCCTAATTGCCCTAGAAAAAAAGTTCTACCAAAGACTCATAGAAAATGAAAAAAGAAAAGTGGAAGGAGAGATGAGAAATATATTAATTTCTTTTAGATTCAAAGAATTCATTCATTCAACATATTTATTAAATGAACAAATGAAAAAAGTATTTATCAAGTGTTTACTATAATGTGACATACTGTGCATACTGCTGTGGATAAAAAAAAATAAACAAGACAGACCCTGCCCTAAAGGACCTTTGATTCTAATGGAAAAAATAACCTGTAGAGGGAAGCTAAAGAGGTGGGGGGAGGTCAGTGTCTGGTTCCATCAAGATATGGCAAAACTTCACCATTTAGAGTTTGGGGTCCCACCCAAACATTCCTTTGAATGTGTGGGCACGTACATATTTTTAAGACTATTCAAACTTCTTATGCTATCTACATTTTGGGTTAGTTATTTATAGGACCTTGAATAGAAAAGGGAAAGTGTAAATTGATAAAAAAATAATAATAATAACATTGGCCCGACTGAATTAGCCAAATTCTTTTTTTTTTTTTTTTTGGTGAAGCAATTGGGGTTAAGTGACTTGCCCAGAGTCATATAGCTAGTAAGTGTTAAGTGTCTGAGGTCAAATTTGAACTCAGGTCCTCCTGATTCCAGGGCCAGGGTTATATTCACTGCGCCACCTAGCTGCCCGAAGCCAAACTTTTTCTTGATTCTACCTTAGCATACACAGTGATTTGGGGGATAGTGCACTAAAAATCCATTCTTCAGTTTATCTGTTAAGAAGAGATGATTGTGCATAATGTGTTTGGTAAGAACTTTGAGCTTAAATAAATATACAAGAATACCTGTATATTAAGACATGTGAGACTTGGGCTTTTTCCTTTGGTCTAGTTTCTAACTATCTTTAGCATAGAGATTCTTTGGACTCTAACAATCAAGAGGTCTTAGACTTTCACACCAGCGTTACTTAAAGACATTGCTGCAGCAATGGCAAGAGAAGAGGAAGAATATCACTATCATGTTTTGATGACAATGGCCAGAAAAGCAAAGCCTAGAGCAGATGCCCTTTGTTGAAAATGTAGGTCATTTTAAAGAAACAGCTTGAGGTGAAATGTCAGCCAATGAAGCGAGACCTAATTATGTAGTAATGTCTGCAAAGCAGAGGACTTTTCATGATCAGGAAGCATAATAGCCCTTTTCTTGAAAAGAGGAATTATCTGGGAGATAGCAGTTGGAACATCCTATGTATGTCAGGCAGAATTGACAGCTTAATGTGAGATTGGGATATGAACTGACAGGCATATTGTTTTGTCCCAGATGGAGAAAAAGGCCCTTTATTTTCCATCAGAGTGGGACATTAGATTCTGCTGCCAGGCACTAACTCTTGTACAACACAGGAGCAATAAGCATGGCTTCCATTTTAAAAAATATGAGTAGGTTGGGAGAAGAGCAGGGATGCCAGTGTGGGCATGGGTAGATAGATGGAAAGAAGATCTATGGAGGTAAGAATGAAAGGAGCATATTAGTAACTGAAGACAGGTCAGGTTGAAAATTCAGAAGATTTTTTTTATAACTTGATTGTCTAGAGCTTTTCTTTTTTTGTTGTTCCGTCTTTCAGTTGTATCTGTCTCTTTGCCACCCCATGGACAAGTTCATTGGATTTTCTTGGCAAAGACAATGGATTGGTTTGCCATTTCCTTCTCCAGTGTATCCTCATTTTACAGATGATGAACTAAGGCAAATATGGAATAAGTGACTTGCCTAGAGTCAAATAAGTAGTAAGTTTCTGAGCCCAAGTTTGAACTCAGATCTTCAGGTCCAGTGCTTGATCTATTACATCACTTAGATACCTTCATTTTTTTCCCCAGGGTCCTCAACATGGAATCCATGAACTTGAGTTTTTAAAAATATTTTTATAACTATATTTCAATTTAGTTGGTTTCTTCTATAATTCTATGGCTTTTATTTTATGCATTTAAAACATTATTCAGAGAAGATATCCATAGACATTACCAGACTGCCAAAGAGATCCATGATGCAGAAAAGGGTAAGAACACTTGCTTTACTTCATGTTACTGTGAACCACAGGAAGAGAATATTGGCTACTATGACTACAAGCAACTATGTCTTTAAAGGACCTCTATTCCACTCGGTGGTTTTAAAAATTATTTTTATTTATTGTGTTAAACATTTCCCAATCACTTATAAATTTTTTTTTTTTACATTTTGGATTCCAAATTCTCTTCCTCTCTCCTCCTCTGTCCTTGAGAAGGTAAGCAATTTCATATCAATTATATATATATGAAGATATGCAAAACATTTCCATATTAGCCATATTATGAAAGAAAACACAAACAATATAAAATAGTAAAAATAGAGAAAGGGTTTTTTAAAAGTATGTTTTAATCTGCATTCAGTGTTCATCAGTTCTCTCTCTAGAGGTGGATGACATTTTTCACTATGGGTCCTATGGAATTGTCTTGGATCATTGTCTTAATTAAGAGTAGTTAATTTTTTTTACAATTGACACTCTGTATAATATTGCTGTTACAATGTTACAATTTGTATATAATAGTCTCCTGGTTCTGCTCATTTCACTTTGCACCAGTTTACATAAGTCTTCCCAGGTTTTTCTGAAATCATCCTGCTTGTCATTTCTTATAGGACAATAATATTCCTTCACAACCATATACCACAGCTTGTTCAGCCATTTCCCAATTGATGGGCAACCCCTTGATTTCTAGTTCTCTCCACAAAGAGAGCTGCTAAGAATATTTTTTTACAAATAGATTCTTTTCCTTTTTCTCTGATCTCTTTGGGATGCAGACCTGGTAGTGGTTTTGCTGGGTTAAAGGATATGCAGTTTTATAGCCTTTTGGGCATTGCTCCAAATTGTTCTACAGAATGGTTAGACTAGTTCACAACTCCACCAAAAGTGCATTAGTGTCCTGTTATTCTGCCTCTCTTCCAGCATTTTTCATTTTTCTTTTCTGGTATGTTAGCAAGTCTGATGGATATGAAGTATCTCAGAGTTGTTTCAATGGGCATTTCTCTAATCAGTAGCAATTTGGAGCATTTTTCTCATATTATTATTGATAGCTTTGATTTCTTCTGAAAACTGTCCGTTCATGTCCTTTAACCATTTATCAACCACAGAATGCCTTTTATTTTTATAAATTTGGCTCAATTCCCTATATATTTGAGAAATGGGGCTTTTGTCAGGGAAATTTGCTGTAAAAATATTTCTCATTTTCGTGTTTTCCTTCTAATTTTGGATATATTAGTTTTGTTTGTGCAAAAGTTTTCAGTTCCATATAATAAAAATTATTTTACTTCCCTATCTCTTGTTTGGTCATAAACTCTTTCTTTATTCATAGATCTGAAAGGTAAACTATTCCATGCTCTCCTAATTTTTTTTATGGTATTACCTATTTATAAGAATCATTTATCCATTTTGACATTATCTTGATATACAGTGTGAGATTTTGATTTGTGCCTAGTTTTTTGTCAAATTGCTTTCTAGTTTTCCTAGCAATTTTTGTTAAATGTTGAGTTCTTACACCAAAAGCTTGGATCTTTGAGTTTATCAAACATTATATTTTGGTTATTTATTACTATGTATTGTGGACTTAATTTATTCCACTAGTCCACCACTCAATTTCCTTGTCAGTACCAAATTGTTTTGATGATCAACAGTTTGTAATATAGTTTGAAATATGGAACTGCTAGGCTGAACTTTAACATTTTTTTCTCATTGATTCTCTTGATATTCTTGACTTTCTGTTTTTCCAGATGAATTTTGTTACTATTTTTTCTAGTTTTATAAAATAATTCTTTGCTAGTTTGATTGATATGACACTGAATAAATAAATTAACTTGAGTAGGATTGTCATTTTTATTATATTGTCTTGGTCTACTATTGAACAATTAATATTTTTCCAATTGTTTAGATTTGTCTTTCTTTGTGTGAAAAATGTTTTCTAATTGTGTTCACATAATCCTTGGGTTTGTCTTGGCAGGTGGACTCCCAAGTATTTTAAGTGGTCTGCAGTTCTTATGAATGGAATTTCTCTTTCTATCTCTAGCTGCTGGGTTTTGTTGGTAGTATGTAGAAATGCTCAGAATGTATATGAGTTTATTTTATATCCTGAAACTCTGCTGAAATTATTGATTGTTTCAATTAGTTTTTTAGTTGATTCTCTAGGGTTCTGCAAAAAGTAATAGTTTTGTTTTTTCATTACCTATTTTTGTTCCTCCAATTTCTTTTTCTTGTCATTGCTAAAGCTATCAGACACTTTGCCTGTACCATTGCATACCTACCTTCATTCCTGCTCCTAATCCTACCAGTTAATTAGCAGGAGTCCTTTATAGCCATACTCCAAACTTTTTCCACTTCCCCCCCCCCACCCCCATCAATAATTAATGACTCTTTGTTACTGCCAGGGAAACTCTTTCCTAGGTAAAAGTTTAATGATACGATCAAGTATCACTATTGATGGTTAATGAATTTTTTTTTATACCAGAGCTCTTTTTACGATAATCCCTTGATCCAAAGTTATAGCCTTAGAACAACTTTAAGCACTAAGACAGGCCATAACAATGTCAGGGAAATAGGAAGGCAGCTTTGGGAAAAGTAGAAATATAAGGGAAACCCTCTATAATAGAAACCCTGTATAGGGCTATGCATTGAGTCAATATTTAAAAAGCTCAGTATGGAATTTGGGGCATATGAGTGGTCAGTATTACTATTGATGGTACTGGTAGACATTCCTTCAACATTGCCATCATTTCATTTAAAAATTCTATGAGTTTGACATTCACCATAGTAAAGGAAAACTCAGTAAGCCATGGACTAGGCAAATAAAAATGATTATATTTGCACAATCCAAATACTCCAGTTAACCAATTCAATGAAAAAGTGAACTTGATAAATGCTAATGTGTTCTTCTACTTGTATAATCATTTCTCTGACATCTTATTCTCTTCCCATGCCCACTCTTACCTCTTCTGTGGACTTTATCTATGATCTTTCCTTTAACTTGTACCATTTACATCGAGCAACAAGTCTGGCATTCTCCTTAAAGTGCTAAGAAGTAATACCCCATGGTGATTTTAAATAATAAAAATTATGATGATGCTGCCCCTGTACATTTATATAAATCTTTATACTATTAAGACACTTGTTGGGACCATAGATAGGGTTTAGAGTTAAAACAGATTTTTAAGATCATCAGAAGCTTGGAGTAGTAAATCACAAAGCTAGAATTCAAACCCAGATCTCCCACGCTTTTGCTATTATGCCACATTGCTTCTCAGTGCATACTTCAGTGTTCATTATCCCATTTGATACATGTGATAGCAAATGTCAGTGGCTCTTTATAAGGTGTGGAGAATAGGAGAGATGCTACAGGACTGGAGAAAGGCAGATGGGGCCTATAAATCAGAACCAGTAATCTTGGCCTTGATTCCTGGCAAAATTCTAGAATATATTATTTTTTGCTTTTGTTTTTGTTTTTGTTTATGGCGAGGCAATTGGGGTTAAGTAACTTGCCCAGGGTCACACAGCTAGTAAGTGTTAAGTGTCTGAGGTCAGATTTGAACTCAGGTCCTCCTGAATCCAGGGCCGGTGCTCTATCCACTGTGCCACCTAGCTGCCCCTTAGAATACATTATTAAAGGAATTGTGAGAGAATGTATAGAAAAGGAAATAATGATCACAAAGTGCCAGCCAGCATGGCTTCATCAAGAATGTGTCATGCCAGATTAACCTCATTTTTAATGGGCTCACTAAGTTAATAGAACCAAAAGAAGGCCATAGACATAATTTACCTACATTTTAGCAAAACATTTGGAAAAACCTCTCATGCTGTTCTTATGGACAAGTTGGAGAAGTGTAGACTAGGTAACACTGCTATTGGATTTAGAATTCGTTCAATGGCCAAACCCCAAGGTAGCTATTAGTGGTTCAGTGTTAACAGGGATTAACTAGGGAATTTGCTGGCTAACGTTTTTGTCATTGACTCAGAAAAATACATACATGCAATACTTTCAAGATTTGTGGGTGACAGAACACTTGACACGTTGGCCAACCTGTTGGTCAAGTCATGATCTAAAAAGGTCTCAATAGGTTAATCCATTGTACCCCATTTAATGAGATAAATAATAATTGGGATGAATATAAAGTTTTGTATTGAGATTAAAAAAATTAATTTCAGAAGAACAAGTATGTGGGAGATGTGACTAGATAGTAGATAATCTGGGAAAAAAAGAGCTATAGACATTTTAATCAATTGTAAGCTCAGATGACTCAACATTTTCATAAGATAGTTAAAAATACTAATGCTACCTTGGCTACTAACGCTACCTTGGGCCATTTTGAGTGATATAAAATCTAGAACAAGAAAAGAGATGGTCCTCCTGGGATCTCCCCTGGTTAAATTGCACCAAGATAGTTGTGGTCAGTTCTGGATGCTTTGTTTTAGGAAGAACATAGATATGTTTAAGAGCATCCAAAGGGAATACATAGAATAATTAAGAACCTCAAGATCATGCCATATGAAGATTAACTGAAAAAAAAATGGATTCTTGGGTTATAAGATTTAAGGAAATGGGGCAGCTAGGTGGCACAGTAGCTAAAGCACCGGCCCTGGATTCAGGAGGATCTGAGTTCAAATCCAGCCTCAGACACTTGACACTGTATGACCCTGGGCAAGTCAGTTAACCTTCATTGCCCCTCAAACAAACAAACAAACAAACAAACAACAAAAAATCCCTGCTCTATCCCAGTCCCTCTTTTTATAGAAAAGGAAATTTAGATTATGACCGACCACATGAGTTATAAGTAACAGAGCCAGGATTCGAACTCAGGTTTCAGCGACTCTAAGCCCAGCACTCTTTCCTCTGTACCAGACTGTTTTCAAATGTTTGAATGGTCAGTCTTGTGGATGGAGGAAATTATTTGTCTTGCTTCTCCCCGGATTTAAAAAATGCTTCCTAAAAATCAGAGTTATCCAACAGTATGAGACATCTTGGAAGATTCTGTGTTCCCTTTTACTGTACATCTTTAAGCAAAGGCTACATGACTGTGGGAAATGTCACAGAGAGGAGTGTTGGTTAGGAAGGGGTTATGCTAGCTAACTTCTGAGATTCCTTATGTCTCTGATATTCTGTGGTTCTATGATCCTTCTAGCAACCCTGTGAAGTCAATGGGGCAGAAATTATCTCCATTTGACAGATGACCTAACTGAGGCAGAAAGAGACATCAATCTGACCCAGCTCAAACAATTTTTATATTAAAACATTTACCTTTCTAGTTCCCAGACTTGCAACATTCTTCAGGGTCTTTGACAGGAGGGCTATATTTCAACAAATGTTGGCATTTAATTTAGGCTGACTTACAATTCAGTCTGGTTTTAGAAGAGAATAACTTTGAAATCTCTTCAAGAAAATCTCTTTCCTCGGTGATCCTACTTGGTATGAACCGTTTCACTGGAAAACAGGAAATTCTAAGTTCTGTTTTCTCTCAGTACAAGTCAAGTTACATGTCTCAACTTCCATGGTTTTTCAATTAGCTATGTTGGCCTTGGAGTCAGAGGATTTGAGTTCAAATCCCTATTCCTCCCCTTGTTAAGGAATGGTTTGAAACTAAAGTTTGCAGGCCATTATTAAGATTCTTGTTTTGTAGGGGGCAACTAGGTGATGCAGTGGGTAGAACACGGCCCTGGATTCAGGAGGACCTGAGTTCAAATCCAGCCTCAGACACTTGACACTTACTAGCTGTGTGACCCTGGGCAAGTCACTTAACCCTCATTGGCCTGCAAAAAACCCAAAACAAAACAAAAAACAAAAACAAAACAAAAGATTCTTGTTTTGTAGCTGAACTCACCTGCTGATGGATTGGAATTCAACAAACATTAATTATGTATGAAGTGTAGGGGTAGGTGCTGGAGATACAAAGAAAAAACAACAACAACAACAACAACAACAAAATCAAGCTCTGCCCTGAGGAATTTACTGGGGCAGAGGGATTCAACATATAAACAAATAAGAAAATCCAAAAAAAAAATTAAATTAAAAATTAAAAAGAAAGAAAGAAAATGAAAATCCAAAATATATGAGGTGATTCCAAGAGGAAGAGTGTGCTCTTAATGGGAATGGCAGAGTTGACACAAGAGGGTAAGAAGAATCTGGAAAGGCCTCATGTGGAAGGTGGAAAGCCAGGAATTCTAAGGTACAGAGAAAAGGAAGGAATGCAGGCTTTGTAATGATTGGAATGATGTCACCTGCTGGAGACTTACTGTAGAAAAGCTCCGCCATGAGGTGAAGGTCTCTGAGGGCAAGACCATGGGTCTTTTCTTTGGCATCAGGAAGTGACATTTGCTTGTGGGAGGAAGAAGGGGGAGGCTGGCACTCTGACTCTCTTCCTGAGGACTCTGGTGGAGAAGGCAGCTAGAAATGTGCTCTCCCTTTAATAGATAGATGAATCTAGGCCTTTCCATCTCTCTTTACCAAATTCTTATTCTCCTTAATAAATGCTTAAAAGTCTAACTCTTGATAAAGCTTATAATTTATTGGCGACCACTCATTAGATATTTTAGACAGACTAGCTAGAATTTTAGCCCCTTACAGCTTGGAGGAGCTTTTCTCTCTCTTCCCTTAGGAGGGGAAGTTTCTTGTTGAAAACCCACCCAAAACTGCTTCGGATTTTCTTACTGTGGTCAGGAACACACTGTCAATAAGCTAATTTAATAAGACTACAGGCCTATGGTGCAACTGTTTTATTTTAGCACAGATTAGTTCTCAGGCGGCTTATAGGTTTAGCTTGTTTGTTTTCCAATGTTGATCTTTTAAAGGCACAATTCTTTGAGAGGGAAAACAACAACAACAAAATGTAGGTTTTCAAAGCGTATCAGCTTGCAACCATTTTTACTAGCTCACAAAATACTCCCCAGCAGTTTCTCCCTTGGTTAATGTCATTGTGATGATTCATCTGCTAGAAATGAGCATTGCTAGCCTGAAGAGATACATTAACTTTGCTGCAGGTCATCTTTTCATTCTTTCTTCCAATTTTTAATGCCTAGAGCCAAAATTCTTTTAGAATAATCCTAAATTCTCTTGGGCCCTGAACAGATGGGATCCATACTAATTTACTTTAAAAAAAAGTAAATTGTGAAATATGTTATATATCGCAAATAACCATAACAATAGTTACAGGTGTATCATTCTCAAGTCAAGTGGTTCATTATAACAAAAGAATCCTGATCTCTCCTTCATTCCAGACTCCTTCTCTTTCCATTCTGGCTCTCTCCAGAAGATACCACACTCCTGGTTCCTGGCTTCAGTGTGGTTCATTTCCTGCTCTCCAATTCACTATCCCTATAGAAGTCAGACTATGTTCTCATTCCATAGTATCTCTTTCATGTCTTCCCTCGGCTTCCATCGTTCAGTCATTTCTCCTCCTTGGAATTTTACTCAATCCACTGACACCCCCTATACAGAATGATTAAAGTTTAATCTGCTAAAGCTTAATATTGCATGATGATTTTTGAGACACTGTATATTGCTGTAATCTACAGATTTTTCAGGTCACTCTCACTGTCGTTTTCTTTCTTTTTCCCAGTCCCTTTCCTCATAATTATGAACTTGTTTATCTCTGTTGCTGTCCACCAAACTGATCTCCCTCCCAGTATATCAGATTTTTTGTGTGGGGCAATTGGGATTAAGTGACTTGCCTGGGGTCACACAGATAGTAAGTGTTAAGTGTCTGAGGTCAGATTTGAACTCAGGTCCTCCTGAATCCAGGGTCAGTGCTCTATCCACTACACCACCTAGCTGTCCTTGTTTATCAGCTTTTTAAAGTCACATGATCTATATCTTTTTTTTTCTTTTTCTTTTTTTTTGTGGGGCAATGGGGGTTAAGTGACTTGCCCAGGGTCACACAGCTAGTAAGTGTCAAGTGTCTGAGGCCGGATTTGAACTCAGGTCCTCCTGAATCCAGGGCTGGTGCTTTATCCACTGCACCACCTAGCTGCCCCCGATCTACATCTTTGCTGCACATCAGCCTTGCATGGAGATGGTCATGCCTTAAATCTTACCAATGTCTATGTGATATTAATCTCCTGTCCTTTCATTTATTCATTATTCATTTATTCTGACTCCTCTCTTTAACCATCTTTTGCCCTTACTGTAACTTCAAGTCTCTTCATCTCTTCCTGTTCTCTGGGTTCATCATCTCTACAACATTCTTGGAAGTTTACCTATTCAATTAGATATTTATCTTATCCCCTTGCTGCATAGGATCATAAGATCCTAGATATAAAACCAGAAGGGTCCACAAAGGCCATCTAAACCAATCCCCTCATTTTATAGCGAAGGAAATCAAGACTCAGAAAGAATAATCTGTCTGAGGTCATAAGTAGTCAGTGGCAGAGCTGGGATTTGAACCCTAGTTCTTGGATTTCAAATCAGTGCTATTCCCACTGAACAGTGCCTTCTCGCTTGCCCTTTATCCATCTGTCATTTATGTCCTGCTGATGCTCAACCCTGCATCACCCCCCAACCATATTCCTTTTCTCTTCTATTGCTTCTGAAAACTAGAGGAAGTAACAGTATGATGTCAAATGGAACCACTATAGTCACATAATATGTTGACAAGACCCTTGCTCTTTCAGTTCAATCTCTCTATTCTTCCCTGATTGACTGGATTCTTTCCCTTTCATCAGCTGATCCAAATTTTCTCCTCTTCTAAAACTCCCAAAGTCTCCTCACATCTCAGTAGATGACCTGACTCTACTGAGGAAAAAAAAAATCAAGATGAACTCACAGATTTGAAACCTCAGCAATGCTTGACTCTTCCCTTTTATTGGAGGTGTTATAATAGAGGCAGATTGAGTTTAAAGCAGTGGTTCTTTTTGGATATTAGTTGGGCCAGGTGACTGGTATGAGGCCCCTTTCAACCCTAAAATTCTGTGATTCTTTGCCTTGATTGGTGGCAATTGAACTAGAATTACACTCCATTGCAATTCAGAGAATCTCAGGGTTGAAAGAGACCTCAGAAGGCATATAGTCCAACCCATTTCTGTTTTAAAATCCCAGCATACAAGTGGTCATACAACTTTGATTAATGACATCTAATGAGTAGGATATTCATCCATTCTACTTTTGGACAGCTCTAAAAGTTGGGGAGTTTTTCCTTCAATCAAGCCTAAATTTGTCTCTCTCTACCTTCTTCCCACTGGGTCTAGACTAAAATATGAACTCTCTGTCTGGTATTTTAAATGTTTCACACTGATTCTAACTCTTCAATATCAGACCCCTTCCCACAGTGGCCTGGCTCATCTCCCATCTCCATGTCTTTGCTTGGCACAAGTAGCCTAGAATGCACTCCTTCTTTTTTCCCTCCTTTTATAATCCTTAGTTTCTTTGAAGGCTCAGCTTGTTAAAAGAAGCCTTTCAGTACCTCCTACATTTTAGTTAGTACTTTTATCCTACCCAAATGGCTCTATATTTTCTTATATCTGTGTACATATTCTTTCCCTTTAGTAGCAAAGAAGTCCCTCAAGGCCAGGAACTGTACTGTGTTGTCTATTTTGTACTCCAAGTCAAGGATAAAGGCTAGTCCTGTGATTTATTGGTTTATGGCCTGTACCAATGCAGACTGGCACCTTCTCTGCAGCTTATAGTCTTTGAGAACTGCCTAGGACAATGAAGGATGAAGTGATTTTCACAGGGTCCCTTGGCAGATAGGAGTCAGAGGTAGAATCGGAACCCAGAACTTCCTGCTATTCCATGTCTTAGTGCATTTTGCCATATTAGGATCTTAATAAATGTTTATTGGATAAATTGAATTTCATCTCTTCCATCATTTACAATTACTCTCCTTCTCTACCTGTTCCTCTCCATCTTTACTCCAATTTCTGAAGACGCTATAGCCCTTCTTCTTGCAACATCCAACCCCTTTACTTGTGCCTGTAGTTCCATCTTTCTGACTTCCCATTACCCTGGGAATTTACCCCATTGTTCATTCTCTTCATCTGTCCTTTAATATGTCTCTATATCTGAGAACCATCTTCACTGTCTGCAGAAATGATCAATTCTGACCTATCTTTAAAACTCCATTTGGGGGGCAGCTAGGTGGCACAGTGGATAAAGCACCAGCCCTGGATTCAGGAGTACCTGAGTTCAAATCCAGCCTCAGACACTGGACACTTACTAGCTGTGTGACCCTGGGCAAGTCACTTAACCCCCATTGCCCTGCAAAAACAAACAAACAAACAAAAACCTCCATTTGATCCTGTCATTCCTTCAGGCTCTCATTCTTTGCCTTCCTTCCCCTTCTCTTAGAAAGAATTATCTACAGTTATTGCTGCCATTTCTTTCTCAACCCCTTGCAATATGTATGACCTCTTACCCTAGCAATTTGCATATAGAGTTACTAGCAATCTCCGAACTGCCAAATCCACTGTTTTTGTTCCTTTGTCTCGACCTTTTGGCACTGCTGAGCACTTCGATCTGAAAAAGACTTAATTTTTTCATTGCTTTTATGATGTGGCTCTCCTGGTTTTCCTCCTACCTCTTTGACTGGTCCATCTCATTCTTGTTTACTCTATTATCACCCACCCCTTGTCCCTAAGTATGGTTGTTCCCCTTGGCTCTGTCCTGAGTCATTTGTGATCTCATGGAGGGACTCCATCTCTTTTGTAAAAGCTATTCCCCATACCTGGGATGCCCTCACTATTCATGTTCACCTCTTAGTATGTTTAATTTCCTCCAAGACTCAATTCAAAAAGCAACTTATACCTGAAGCCTTCTCTGATCCCTCCAGATAGTAATGCATTCCCCACAAAATTATATTCTATTTTCTAAATACCCATATATGTGATTCATCTTTATATCTTCCCTCAGAGCATAGCACAATTACACAGAGCAGTTGTCAAATAAATGTTCATTGAATTAAAATGAAGTACATACACTACAGAGAAAATTTAATTCCGAGTTAATATTGATGCCTTTCCAGAGATATTCAGAATAGGCTGAAAGTAACAAGTTTTTCAGTATCTATATAGACCATGGCCAAATCCAGGAATATGGCAATGGACTCTGATGACTATCATGCCATCTTCCCAAATATATTTGCTTGCTCACTTTTCAGCCTAGTATAGTACTTGGCAAAGATGCTTTTAAAAGCTGACATCCCCAACCCTGCCGTCTCTGAAGACTTGAGTCTTCTTTCTAACAGGGACCTAATTCAAGGTCAGTGGAACAATTCTTCCAGGCGATACTGCTAGGATAGGGTAGAGGTAAGACAGTTTCACTCTCTGATTTTTCATCTTCCCTTGAACTTAGTCATTCTCTACTTCCTCTTTGACCTTCCCTATTCTCCTTCTGTTTCTACTCATCCCACATCCTTTTGAAATGGTAGGTGGTGACCATATTCCAAAGATCATACCTCATTTAAGGACTGGGAAAGTTAGACTTCCTAGACACTGAGTACAATGTTTTCTCGCTCCACTCATTCTGAATCCTTAAATTTCTTAGCAACCTTATCACCCTGAGGTTCTACCACGATCAAAAGGAATGTATTCACAACCAATCTACTTACCAACAGGCATTCAGAGAGCACTTACGTGTCCAAAAAGTGGGAAATTCAAATAGAATTTGGATTCAAATCTTGACTATGTAATTTATTGGATACATGACCTTGGGCAAGTCACTTAATTTTCATAGACCTTAGTTTCCTCTGAGATAACAACATAGGTCAATTGTTGAATTGAAGTGGGAAGATAAAGCTAATATTTCAAGTATTTAGCCAACAATTATGTGCTAATTTCTATGAGTCGACTATAAGCTGCAAGGGGCTAAAATTCTACCTAGTCTGTCTAAAATATCTATTGAGTGGTCACCAATAAATTATAAGCTTTAGCAAGAGTTAGACTTTTAAGCATTTATTAAGGAAAATAAGAATTTGGTAAAGAGAGAAAGGCCTAGATTCATCTATCTATTAAAGGGAGAGCGCATTTCTCGCTCCCCTCTCCACCAGAGTCCTGATGAAAGAGAGCAAGAGCACCAGCCTCGCCCCCTCTTCCTCCCACAAGCAAACATCACTTCCTGATGCCAAAGAAAAGCCGCATGGCCTTGCCCTCAGAGGACTTCTCGTCATGGCGGAGCTTTCCTACAGTAAGTCTCCAGCAGGTAGCGTCATTCCAATCATTACAAAACATAATAGGAATTCATAAAAATTAAAGGTGAGTATATTACCTTGTCATCTCATTCAGAAATGTGGGACCAAGTATGTTGAGAACAACATACCTGAATCAGACCTAAGGATTAGTGAGAGCAAAGTGACTCTTCTTTCTGTTCTCCCCCACTTCCAACTTCTCAGTCTGCCACCCACCCTACCTGTCAGTCCAGCAGTGAGGTAGGCTACCTCATTCCAAATTATAACTTAAGTCTATTGATGTTTTATAAATCCTAAAATAATTGTTCCCCATTTTCATGGCTCTGAATGCAACATGCTCCAGTGGTGTTTATGGTAGTGTAATGGCTTTGGGGGATATTGATTTCCCTGAGAGTGAAGCAGTGTTAGTAAAAAGGGAAGCTTATCAATATGACTAATGGAAAGAAATAGTTGAGTCAAAGATTGTCCTTAAATGAGCTATTGGCTTGTACCAAACTAAGTCTGACTTGTCACACTTGAGGGAACAGCTTGATTAGTTTTGAGACTGACATAAGGGAGTAATGAGGGAATTTTAGTACATATTTCACATTTCTAACATTGAGAAAATTGGGTCTAATGATTGTAGTTAGGGACCTTAGGAAACAAAGAATGTTTCCCATTGACTCATTGTGCAGTTTATAGCCATTGATATGATCTTTCTTTGGTTTTCAATTTTCTCTTCTCTAATTAAGAAGAAATGTACATGTATGTATATAACATTTTCTAGAACTGAAGCTTTTATGTCTTAAATGTGTGTGTTTATGCATATTGCATGGAGGGAGAGAGATTCAGAGGTTTTAATTACAGTTTAAATTGTTTATGCCTTTAATTAAAAACATTTTCTTGCAAGCTTCTAGCAGTAATAGAAACATTTTTCTTTGGTAGAATTTCTTGAGTGTGCTAATGAAACTAGGCCAAATGATTAAACTTGAGACAAACATAAGGTGCTTTGTGCTTGGCAACAACTTGGAAGTGGGTTAACTTCAAGGTAAGGTGATTGGAACAGATCACTATTCAAGGTCTTTTATTAGGCTGATTCAACTTTTGATTATTCTTTTAAAGCCCCTTTGAGTCTGGTACCTTTTTGCTCAATCATAAACACTCTAAGTTGTATGAGTGGAAGTTAGTTTTAAGTACCCATCCTTAGCAAAGACTATGGAAGGAAGCCACAGATTTAGGAATCAATCAAAAAACAGTGGTACATATTTTTCCCTAACATTTGTTGGGTGATATAACTTGTCTCAGAGTATCTCAAAATACCAGTTGGAGGGGCAGCTAGGTGGCGAAGTGGATAGAGCACCAGCCCTGGAGTCAGGAGGACCTGAGTTCAAATGCGGCTTCAGACACTTAACACTTACTAGCTGCGTGACTCTGGGCAAGTCACTTAACCCCAATTGCCTCACCAAAAAAAAAAAAAAAAGAAATACCAATTGGAGTAATTTATCTTTCTATTCCAACATCAATAGTATCCACCATATGAACCAAAAGTGTGGCATAGAGGACAAGATATCGGACTTAAAATTCAATGGATTTGGGTTTATAGTCTAATTCATCTACTTACCATTTGGATGATCTTAGATAAGTCACACCCTTTCTAGTCTTTATTTACATTATATGAAACATGGAGATAATAATAGCTGTCCTATATAACTCAGAAGGTTGTTATGAGGATCACATAAGATGCTGAATATATAAAAAACCTCTAATCATAAAGCTATACAGGAATATGAGTTTTAATTCTTTTTTTTGGTCATATCCCCACTGCCTGGCAACATAGTTTGCACTTAATAATGCTTGTTGAATCAAATAGAATTGCATTTTAAGATAACCAACACAAAAGTACTGAAGAAAATTAGTGAGGCAACAGCATCATCAGAAAGTGAATTGTGTTTGTAAGTCCTGTAATAGTGACTGAAGAGTATTTATTATTCCTTGTTCATCAATAAAGGGAAAAAGGGAGAAAGACTTCTGTGTTTTATCTCCTATAATTATTCACATAGGATTAAAAAATATTTGCTAAGTCAATTGCCAATTATTTTTATGTTCAACTGTGAAATGAATTTGTTCACATTCAGAAAAAGGGATTTTGCAGCATATATTTTATAAACTAGCAAAAGGAGTTGATTTCAACTGCATATAGGAAGAAAACCATGGGATTCTGCTGCCAGGAGATAGGAGGAGGCTCTGGAGTCAGAGGACTTGGGCTCAAATTCTTCCTGTAAGGAATACTCCTAGTGTGACCCTGGACAAGTCACTAAACCTGGCTGAGCCTAATTTTCCTCATCTGTAAATAAGAGTTGGACTACATGGATCTGAGGTCCCTTCTAGTTTTAAATCAATGACCCCATGAGTGAGATTCACATTGCAACATCCAACCCCTTTACTTGTGCCTGTAGTTCCATCTTTCTGACTTCCCATTACCCTGGGAATTTACCCCATTGTTCATTCTCTTCATCTGATTCCTGGAGCAGTTCTTCTAGGCTCCACAGGTGTAGAGATGGCAATGACAAATAGGCTTGGGTGGCGTTAAGTTCCCTGGTGCTACTGAAATGGTCAGTATCTTTCTGCAAAGGCAGGGTGAAGTACAATGGAAATAGGAGATTTGAAAATAGGAGATTTTGAATGCTAGCAAATCAAGTTGGCTTCAATGGCCCTTAAACCCTGGGTTCTCCTCCATCTATGATTCTCTGTGATTCTGTAGCTTCACTTGGGTTGTTAACATGCCCAGCAAGAAGCCTGGGGTAGCTGTGGAGCAGGAGACTTCAGACTCTACTGTCTGTTGCTCATGGGAATCTTCTTAACTGAAGTATTTTTCCTACTTAAGGTGGACTTACTCCACAGGCCTTGGCTTTTGACATTTATTTATGAAGTGCTGGTTGAAGTATATCATCCACTGATTTTTTTTTTTTTAAGTGAGGCAGTAGGGGTTAAGTGACTTGCCCAGGGTCACACAGCTAGTAAGAGTCAAGTGTCTGAGGCCAGATTTGAACTCAGGTCCTCCTGACTCCAGGGCCAGTGCTCTATCCAATGTGCCACCTAGCTGCCCCTACTAATTTTTAAAAAAAATTAATTTAGGGGCAGCTAGGTAGTGGAGTGGATAAAGCACCGGCCCTGGAGTCAGGAGGACCTGAGTTCAAATCCGGCCTCAGACACTTGACACTTACTAGCTGTGTGACCCTGGGCAAGTCACTTAACCCCCATTGCCCCGCAAAAAAAAAAAATTAAATTAAAAAAATTTTAAATAAAAAATTAATTTAGTTGCATTACCCCACTCCAGGACTAATTTTCCAACTGATATCAACAGGGCAGGTCCCCAGAGACTGGCTGACTACTGACTACTCACAGAGTTCTATAGTAATACTGAGCTGCTGGAGTTTTTAGTAGTTATCATACCACAGGCATCCCTGTTGGTGTGCTCCCAACTTATTATTATCCTAGAGTAATAAGAGTTTAGAATGGGTATATAATAAGGAAGTTTAGTAAAAATGAGGCAGCAAGGTAACACGGTAGATGGAGTCTTGGGCCTGGAGTCAGAAAGACTCATTTTTCTGACTTCAAATCTGCTCACTTACTCTTACTAGCTGTGTGACCTTGGACAAGTCACTTAACCCTGTTTGCTTCAGTTTCCTCATCTATAAAATGAGTTGTAGAAGGAAATGACAAATCACTTCAGGATTTTTGCTAAGAAAACACCAAATGGAGTCACAAACAGTTTGACATGACTGAAAAAACAACTGAATGATGAAACAACAGTAAAGACCATGGGGATGCTTTCCCTCTGTGCATACAAAAAGTCCCATAGGAGAGTAGGTACAAACTGAAAAAGTACATATGGCCCAAGGAGAACTTGGAGCTCCTGGTTTCTGGAAATCCTTTTCTTCCTGGGCTCAGAGGGTCAGTGACTCTGTCAAGTCCTTTCCTGGATGTTTCTACTTTGTCCTCAGCATGTCCCAGTTTGTCCTCATTGTGGGGATGAAGAGGCAGGGGATAGAAAATAAAGAGAAACTCAATCTCTCCCACCTCCCCCCAAGAGCTATCCTCTCTCAGGAATCCTCTGCCATTGATTTGATCCTTACCCAACTGGCCTACTTTCAGGAATGTTTCATTTCTATGGAGCCAAAAGGGCCAGGGGTGTGTTTGGTTTAGCTTATCACAAGACATTTCCTGTGTGACATCATGCCTTCATTCAAGAATCAAAACAGTTCACTTCCCTGAAATTAAGGACTGGTTCACGCTTAACTTAAACCTTTAAACTGATTTCAATATAGCTGCCTGGATCCTCTACGATTATATTCATTGAGTAAGGGATAGAAACCACCACCCTTATGCAGAGATAGATGGAGTATCTAGATCTAATGACTGTGTCATTCTTCTCACTTGTAATGCCCTTCCTCTTCCTCTATTTAGAAAAGTTCTGCTCTTTCTATAAGGCCCAGTATAATTCATTGCTCCTCCCAAGAAGCCTTTCTCATGATTCCAGCCAACTTTCTCTCTAGTGGCCTACTTGCATTCATAAGGCATGCTATAACTTTGGTGCTTAATTGTGAGATTTAAAATTGGATACTAGAGCATTAACCTCCCCTTTTTAACCTTTCCCTTATTTATCTTAGTTATCTAGCGAGCAAACTGAAGTATAGAGAGGTCAACAAAACTTGCCAAATCTCATGCAGTTAACAAATTATGGTACTAGAACTTGAATCTAGGACCTTGGACTTTAAACCAGATGCTTTCTCACTTGAATGGATGTTGTGGGCTGCTTGGTTATGGATTACATTTCATTTTTTCAAGGTATGACTAATCTTGATCCTTTTGCAACAGAACAAAAACTTCTTATAATAGAAATGGAGAGGAGGGATGTTTGTGAGGAGGGAGTGACAAAGAGAAATGTATTTCTTTCCTTAAGACTGCAAACTTGAGTCCCTGGAGAGCCTTCTATAATTATACCATGAGAAAGAGTAAAGCAACAAACTACCCGTGTGACAATTTCTTATTCCACCTCTAGCTGCACCTTGAACCAGGCCAACATTTGGATACTCAAATGGTAGATGATGTACTTTACTTTTACATTGTCTTCTCAGCTTTATTTTGTAACATGGTATAATAGAAAGGATACTAGACTTAGAGTCAGAAAACATGGCTTCAATTCATGGTCTAAATGAGGTTGGTGACCTTGAACATGACTTCATCTCTCTGATCTTCTGATTGCCCCTCTACAAAATGAGGGTAACAATACTTGTATGACATACCTCTCTAGATTCTTGTGAGGAAAGACTTCTATGAGTGGTAAAATGCTAGGTAAATGTGAGTTATTATTATCTAATATATGACACTCTTATAATTGCTATTTATATTATCTGAAATCCTATGCCTGCTAAATCCTACGTCTTATTATGTTGTGAAGATGACCTTGAATTCTAAGAAACAGTGACAATAGTTGAAAACCAGCTTGCTAAGACAAGTTGAAGCTGACCTTGTCAAGCTAGCTGAGACTGAATGCTAGACTATAAAAGGACCAGCCTGGCTAAAATGAATAAAGTTCAAGACTAGAGGATCCATAAATTCCTTGATCATAGCCACTCTTGAAGACCATATCTTAAGTTATAGAAGGGTTGTGATTTGTCTTGAGGAACCACCTACACTTATGGAATCAGATTCTTGAAGTATTAAAGTATTATCTGTTGTATTATCTGAGCTCATAGTGGGTCCTTAGTAAAAATTTGGAAAGTAGTAAAAACTAAAGCTATTTTTTTAAAGTATGTGGGTATTTACCTAGTAAAGCATCTGATACTCCTATAATTTATCAACCTTTCAAACTCTAAACATCAACATACAGATGTTCACAACCTACTCAATCTTATGCTTATACATCTCAGTTCCACAAGCCAAATGGAACCAAGAGATATCAGAACTCTGGATATCTTTGGTATGATTGTGGAAGCATATCATTATGCTATCAATAAGGTGTCTGCTCCATATATAACTTATATCAGATTGCTTTCCGTCTTGGGGAGGATGGAGGGAAGGGAGAGTGGGAGAAAAATTTGGAATTAAAAATCCTATGGGGGGGGGGCAGCTGGGTGGCGCAGTGGATGTAGCACCAGCCCTGGAGTCGGGAGTAACTGAGTTCGGATCCGGCCTCAGACACTTAACACTTGCTAGCTGTGTGACCTTGGGCAAGTCACTTAACCCCAATTGCCTCACTAAAAAATAAAAAATAAAAAATCCTATGGGGGCAGCTAGGTGGCACAGTGGATAGAGCACCAGCCCTGGAGTCAGGAGGACCTAAGTTCAAATCCAGCCTCAGACACTTAACACTTACTAGCTGTGTGACCCTGGGCAAGTCACTTAACCCCAATTGCCTCACCAAAAAAAAAAAAAAATCCTATGAAAACAAATGTTGAAAACTATCTTTATATGTAACTGGAAAATAATAAAGTACTTTTATCTAAAAAATAAATGAATGAATGATGAATGAATAGATAAATGCCTAAATGAAAGAATGAATAAATAGATAAATGAATGAATGAATAAATGAATGAATGAATGAATAAGGAATGTGCCTTTGCTGGAACTTATAATCTTTAGAGAATTGCCTGAGGCATTCAAAGTTTCAATCACTTGTCAAAGGTCACAAAGTCACTATGAGATGGAACCAAGATTTGAACCCAAGTCTTTCTGATTCTAAGGAGCTCTTTATCCTCTATATCATACTGCCTCTAAATTTGCTAGTTGTTTTGGCCAGTTTCAGAAAGTCTATTCAACAAATTCTTATTAAGTACCCACTATGAGCCCAGTATACGCACTATAGAACATACAAAAGGAACATAAAGCAGTCCCTTTTTTTGAGGATCTCCTACTCCAGCTGAACAAATAAAACTTCCTTATGTTAAAGACTCTATTGTTGTTGAGTCATTTCAGTCATGTCTAACTCTTTGTGACCCCATTTGAAGTTTTCTTGGCAAAGATGCTAGAGTGGTTTGCCATTTCCTTCTACAGACCATTTTACAGATGAGGAAACTGAGGCTAACAGGTTTAAGTGACTTGTCCAGGGTTACACAGCTTAGTAAAGTGTCTGAAGACAGATTTGAATGAACTCAGGAAGATGAGTCTTCCTGATCCCAATCCTTGTACTTATAGGACAATAAAAGACAGAATATAGTGAAGGACCAAAATATGCTAAACAGGGAATCTGGGTTCAGATCCCAAGTAATTTTGCTATTTCTTACCTGTGTGTCCTTGAACAAATTCCTTGATATCTCTGAGTTTTGATTTCCTTATCTGCAAAACAAGAGCTTTCTGCTAGATTAATTTTTTTAAATTATCAAGTACCTACTAGGTATACTTAGATCACCTTTAATATGCCATCTAGTGCTACAATGTATGGTCTTTTAATTTTAATTGTGTTAGACCAAAGAGGAAATAATAAGGAACCAGAGTTGTTGGGGAAGGCTTCATAAGGGTAAAAATGTAGATAGTCCTTAAAATAAAGATAGCATTTGGAGAAACAGAGAGAAGTGGATAGGATACCCCAGATGGGAGGTGGGTGACATCATGAGCAGTCATGAGTTAGGTAATAGTTGGCTGTTCTAGGAGATAATGAAGACATTGGATTGCTTGGATCAGAGGATATATAAGGGAAGGGAAGTTTGGATATGGAGGGTTGGATCAAGAGGGCTTTAAAAGCTAGGATGATAGGGGGCAGCTAGGTGGCACAGTGGATAAAGCACCAGCCCAGGATTCAGGAGGACCTGAGTTCAAATGTG